>NW_028276074.1:371875-743750 GCF_052056855.1 Sturnus vulgaris | reverse complement strand
TAAAAGGGCTTGATTGGGAAGGGTTAGTGGATCAACTGGGAGCACTGGGAAGGGCTAAGGGGGGACACTGGGGTGACTGGGAGCACTGGGGCAAAAGTGGGACCACTGGGAGGGATTTATAGACATAAATGGGTATAAACGGGACTCAACATGTACCCTTTAAAGTCAATGGGGATTCAGGGACACCAGGTCTACCCAGTCAAAGCAATGACGATTTTTGGACACCAGTTTTGGGGGGCCTCAAGGGTGATTTAGTTGTTCAAGGGGTACCCAGGTGTATCCAGGTGATTTTTGGTGTAGTCCAGGTAATTTTCAGGGGTACTGAAGTGCACTGAGGTGATTTTTTGGCATACCCAGGTATACCCAAGTGATTTTTTGGGGCACCCAAGTGCACTGAGGTGATTTTGGGGGATACCCAGGTGTACCTAGGGGATGTGGGGGGGTACACAGGTGTATCCAGATAATTTTGGGGGATCTCCAGGTTATTTTGGGGGCACCCAAGTGTCCCGACTCTCCCTAACAGGCCAGGAGAAGATGATGGCCACTGTCCTCCCAGTCAACGCAGACACAGATGACCCTTGGCAGCCAAGGGGCTGTTGGGGGGCACCCCAACATTCAGGGAGTACCCCAAAACTCCAGGTGAGGCCCTCAAGGGTGGGAGGGAGCCCTGAGTTACCTCAGGAGAGGATACAGTGCAGGTACCATGGGGTTGCTGAAGCCAGTGTTCTGCACCAGCTCTAGCTCTGGGAGGGGCCAAAGGGGGCACCCCAAAATCTCTAGGGAGCAGTGGGGAACACCCCAATATCTGAATACTCAAGTGTACCAGAGTTCAGGTGTACCCATTAAAGTCAAAGGGGATTTAGAGACACCAGTTCTACTCATTCAACCCAACAGAACGCATCACCTCCCACTTTAGGTGAGGGAGGGGCTGGAAAAATTTTGGGGATCCTGTGAAATTGTGGGAATTTTACTGGGGAATTGCTCACATTCCTTCAGCCTTTCATGGGGCAGTGCTCCAGCCTCGCCCTTTCTGGAGTCCCTGGCAGCTGCAGGCAGTGGTGCCAGGCTGAGAAGTTGGAGAAGTCGCAGCTCAGCAGTGCCCCAGCAAAGGATAGCTCGGCCTCAGGGTCCTGCCTGCCCGCCAGCACCCACTGGTGTTCCTAGGCATAGACTGAGAGGGCACCAGTATAAACCAGTAAGCACTGGGAGCCACCCCCGAGCTTCCGAGGCCCATGATGGCAGCTCCCAGTATAAACCTGTAAGGCCTCATGCACCCAAACCCATCCTCTGTGTAGTCTAAGGGCTCCCAGGTTTATAGTGGGAGGGCACCAGTATAAGCCAGTAAGCACTGGGAGCCACTCCTGAGCCCCTGAGGCCTGTGGCAGCAACTCCCAGTATAAACCAGTAAGGGTTGATGCGCCCAAACCCACTCTCAGCTTGGTCTACAGACTCCCAGTGTGATCTAGTGAGATGGGGAACATAAATGGTTTTGAAAATTCAGAACCTTAGAAGTCTATGATATGCTTAAGCAGGTAGAGGGGAAATTTAACACATGGCAGAAATGGTATGTAACAAACCATATAGGAACTTATTTGCCAGGAAAAAGCTTTAAGATAACATATATTGCAAAAACTCAGCAAAGCAAGACCTGGCTATTGTACAAACCCAGCAAAACAGAAACCTGTGGCTCCAGAAACCAGCCAGGACCAGACGGGTGGTTTTGAGTGGGACAAGCTGACCTGAGGGAGAGCCAAACCTCCACTGCACCTGCCCAAAAGCAGAGGTCAAACAGCGATTACTGAGGAAGACATACAGCCTTCATCCCAAAAACCACCAAACACAACCTCCAGGAGGGGTGGCAGCTAATTATAATACAAAGGGAGAGAAGGTGGAGATGGGCGGGCAGGGAGGTGTGGGCTTGTGGGATCAATGTGTATTTATACCTGGAACCTGTCTTGACCAGGTACACGTGGTTTGGAGGAAATATCCCCCCATGTGTCCCCCATGTGCTGCCAATGAAACACTCTCTACAATTTCAGTGTCAAGTGCTGATTCTCGAAATCAGTTGTTGAGCCAGCCAGAAGGTCTTCGTCTGTCTGCTGGAGCACAGGGGACGTCGACATCCCAGTGCACCCCGGACTTTTTCTGGAGCTGACCTCTGCTCCCCGGTCACTCTCTGCAGGGACGAGCAACCAACCTCCTATATGGCCTAGAGGAACGTTTGACCAAAATGTTTTGGGGGTGGCCCAAGATAGGGTGAGCCTGTAAGACACGAGGGATGCCTGCACATGGCTAACAGTGTGTCAGAGACATTCGACACATAGAGCTGACAGATTTGGGGAAAGTATTTGGAAGCTGGCAAAGGGGTTTCTGTTGACCACATCGGGTGGCCACTAGCAAGTTTGGGGGTAACTTGAGCAGGAACTACAGTGTTATCAATATTATTAACAGCATAACTCACTGCTATAACACTAACTGCCATAAATTGTGCTTGTTGTTTGTTGTGGGGTAGTGGAAGGAAGTATTTTATGTGGTGGTTGGTGTTTTGTGTTTGCATCACTCTCATTTTGGTGGTGGAGAGTTTGGATTTTGGGGAATGTCTTCTCCGTTTTCTGTAGTGGACCTGTGCAATATCTGGTGTAACACTGCCCTCTTGTGTTATTGACTGTAATTGCAACAAGTTAAGGTTTCTGTTCTTTTCTGAGGCGTGAGATTCTATTGTTTCTGATGTAATGCTGCCCTCTTGTGTCTGTAACTGTCAATGACAGGTCAGTGATTTTTTTTTTGAAACTGTCAGAGTTAAAAAGGTGGTGGAAGCTGGGAGTGAGTGCAGAGGGCTCGACCAAGCAAGGAGGAAGCCCTTTCTAGGTGGCTCCAGATTGAGCCCCCGGATTTCTTGAGGGATCAAGGGAAACTTGTACATTTGGTACGAGAGGACAGGGGAGTAGAGCAGGTACACTTGGGAGGAATATTCTCAGATTCCATAGATAATCATCTGGGTTTGGATTGGGAGCAACCTCTAATCGAAAGGGAACCTAGAAGGGTTAGACCAATTCCTTGCTTTGCGTGTGGACCAGCAATTTGGACACCAAGGTGGCATCCAGCCTGGGACCTCCTACAGGGTCATTGGTGCAAAAGGAAGTGGCACTGCAGATCTAGGAGGTGGACGCCTACATGCCCCAGGTGTACCCCGGACCCATGGCATCATATTCAGGAATTAATACAGGTTGAGTGTGAGATTGTGAATTTGATCTGTGCAAAGAGTCTTTCAGTTCCCAAGGATTGGCACGTTTTCGATGACCACTGGGAGGAAGTGAAAGAATCTTGCCAGCAGAGGTTTGGGAGAGGAGATAAAAGAAATAAGGAGAGAAATCATGGGGACACAGCAAAATAAAGATGTGCCCAGGAGGAGCCCTTTAGGATGTATACTAACCCACTGGAAGGAAGCTGTGGGGACAGGAGGAACAGAGAGCAAAAGGGTTTTCATCCAATACTCTAATCAATGGTGGCCTCTCTAGAAATCAGAAGATGGGGCAAAGTGGCCATTAAATGGAGCATGGGACTGTAACACCATGTTGAAGTTAATGTTGTTTTTAAGGTGGGAAGGAAAATGGGATAAGGCACCACATGCAGATGTTTTTCACCTTACAGAACCACCCAGAATGGCAAAGGGATTGTGGTATTAACCCTCCACAAGACCCACTGATCCTAGCAATGGAAAGAGAAAACACAAGGGTCTCACGTATATTAAAATGATGCTGCTCAGCCTGTAGTCTTGGTCAGAAGTGCACTAAAAATGACAAGGTATAAAGGAAGAAGACTCTGATCTGGATGATCTCCCCTCCTCCATCACTAGAGTTGGGTGGGAGCCCAGGAAGGGCGCCAGATCAAACTCCAACACCCCTGGGAAGTCCAGCATCCTCCCATACAAGGGCAAAGCTAGGGAACAACCAGCACCTTTGCAGGCACCTCTTAGAGAAGAAGTGGGATCAGACGGAAAAATGATGCTACTAAAGGTTGCCTTCAATACCAATGATTTGGAAATTTGGAAAAGGAATGTAAAGGATTACAGAAAGGACCCTCTAAGTATAGCTGAACACTTTTGGTTAATAGTGAAATCACATAACCCGGATTGGAATGCTATACAGTTACTGTTCCATGCAATGACAGAACCAGAGAAACAGCTGATCCCAAAGGTACCCTGGGATTTGGCCCAGGAGCACTGTAAGACATGGGGGAGGATGTAAAGGAATTCTTTCCCCACCCCAGGACCCAAAGTGGGATGTGAATAGAAAGGCAGGAAGACAGAAGGTACAAGAATATCAGGAGTGGATTGCAAAGGGAATAGAGAAAGCCATCCCCAAATCTATGAACTGCTCAGCTTTATATGCTATTAAACAAGGTCCCTTTGAGTCACCACCTGAGTTCTCAGACAGGCTGAGACACAATGCGTCGTAGCACACCTTTGGACCCAGATCAGATATCGGGATACAGCAGTTAGTGTCATTATTTTTAGGTCAATCCACCGGTGATAGAAGATGCAAACTTCAGAAATTCAGACCCACTGAAGGAAGAAACTTAGAAATATTATTGGATGAAGGCTGGAGGGTGTTTAGCAACCGAGAAGAAGGGAATAAGGGGAAACAAGGAAGGGTGATGGCAGTAGTTACAAAGGAAGATGAAAATTTTAAAAAGGGGCTTCCCCCTCTGCACCTTGGAAGAAAAGAATGTGCTCTATGTGAGCAATTAGGGCACTGAAAAAATGAATGCCCAGAACGCTGAGGAAAGGGAAACAAAGGGGCACGGGTAGTGGCAAATGTAAATGAAGACTGACAGGAACCAGGGGGATCTTCCCTAGCTGATCCCTTGGTTATAATGAAGCCAGGGGAAGGAAAAGATCAAAAGCAAATAAAATTTTTAATTGATACAGGGGCAATGTGTTCAATTTTAAACACAGCTTTAACTCAGGTGGAAGAAGATTACATTATGGTTAATGGGGCCACTGGCCAAGCTGAAAAGGCTTATTTTTGTAGACCACTAAAATATAAATTGGGAAAACTACTAGGCTTGCATAAGTTCTTATACCTTATGCCTAATTCACCACGTGCACTTCTTGGAAGAGATTTGCTTGAACAATTGAATGCAACAATCAGATTTGAACAAGGGGAGATTACTCTGGAGGTGGATACTCAAGAATATATTCAAATACTGAGGTTCCCATAGAAGGACAAATCAGTGAAGATATCATCACCCAGGTGTACCCTGGTGTGTGGGCCACTGAGAAGCCAGGAAGAGCTAAGAATGCATCACCAGTAGAGGTAAAGCTTAAAGAGGGACAATGACCAGTAAGGATAAAACAATATCCCTTAAAAAGAGAGGGTAGGGAAGGAATCCAGCTGGTAATAGAAAAATTCTTGCAATGGGGTCTGTTAAGGGAATGTGAATCTGATTTGAACACTCCCATATTACCAGTTCACAGACCTGATGGAACGTACAGAGTAGTCCAGCATTTAAGAGCAGTCAATAGAATAGCAGAGGATTTATGTCCTGTAGTAGCAAACCCATACACTTTGTTAACAGTATTGACACCTTAACTAACCTGGTTTACTGGTTCAGATTTGAAAGATGCTTTCTTTTGCCTCCCTCTCCATGAAGCCAGCCAAAAGATATTTGCCTTGGAATGGAAAAGTGGACAAAGGACCCAGCTCACTTGGACTGTACTGCCTCAAGGATTCAAGAATTTCCCCACCATATTTGGCAACCAACTGGCCAAGGATCTCGAGTCTTGGGAAACCCCACCCGGGAAGGGGAGACTGCTACAATACAGAGATGACACCCTGATCACCACTGAGACAGAAGACACTTGCATGCCTTGGACAGTGAGTCTCTAAAACTCTCTGGGGCTCCAAGGGCACCGAGTGTCTAAGAAGGAAGCCCAGGTAATGCAGCAGGAAGTCACTTACTTGGGGTATGAAATTAATGTGGGGCCAAGAATTGTGGGGCAAGCCTGAAAAGAGGCTCTATGCCAAATACCAAAACCACAGACTGTGAAAGAATTGAGAACTTTCCTCAGAATGACTGAGTGGTGTCGCCTTTGGATCTATAATTACGAGTTGCTTGTTCAACCCCTGTATGCACTGATCAACTCTGAACAGAAGCATCTGCAATGGGACAAACAGGCCACACGAGCCTTGGAACAATTGAAAAAGGCCCTGATGTCAGCTCCAGCTCTGGGACTCCCTGAACTGGGTAAGCCTTTCTTTTTGTTTTCTCATGAGAAACAGGGAATTGCCCTGGGAGTATTTGCACAAGATTTCGATTTAGATATCACAGAGCAGTCACCTACATCTCCAAGCAATTGGATGTGACCACAAAAGGATAGCCAGGATGCCTGAATGTGGTAGCAGCAGTAGTGCTAAATATCCAGGAAGCCTGAAAAATCATTTGGGACACAAAAATGACTGTGTTGGTGTCCCATACAGAGTCTGCAGTATTAGAAATGAAGGGCAGGTACTGGTTTTCTCCACAGAGGTTCCTGAAATACCAATCCATACTGGTAGAACAGGATGCTGTGGAGATTGTGATCACTAACATTGTCAATCCAGCTTCTTTCCTCAGTGGAAACACAGGAGAACCAGTACACCATGACTGCTTGGAAACCATTGAAACAACATCCTCAAGCTGCCTGGATTTGAAGGATGTTCCTGTGGAAGATGCAGAGGACTGGTTCATGGACAGAAGCAGCAATGTCCTGAATGGCAAAAGGCATGCAGGATATGGCATCTCCATCAGCCATGAGGTAACAGAGTCAGAACCATTGCCTGTCAATACCTCTGCACAAAATGTGAAAATCGCCTTGACCCGAGCTTGGAATTGACCCAATGTGAGAATGTGAACATAGACATGGATCCAAAGAACACTTTTGGGGCTGTGCATGCTTATGGAGCAATGTGAAAGGAAAGGGGGCTACTGAACTCTCAAAAGAAAAACACTGAACATGCAGAAGAAATTCTGAAATTGCTGGAGGCAGCACAGCTCCCAAAGAAAATAGCAATTATGCACATCAGAGCACATCAAAAGGCATACTTGGAATCAGAAAAAGGAAATGAGCTGGCAGACAGGGAGGCAAAAGAAGCAGCAAAAAGAGAGGTACAATTGGAAGGAGCTCTAATCCCAGACAGGAAAATCTCCCTTGAGGGTAAACCAAATTATGCCAAAGAGGATCTAAAGCTAATTACAAATTTGGATGAGACATACAGTAAAGAGGGGGGGGCCCCTACCCCAGGAGGAAGGGTAATCATACCTGGCCATCTAATATGGTTTGGAATAAGGGAGGAGCATAGGAAAAGACACTGGGGACCAGAGACTGTGTATGAACACTTAAATCACAACATCATGGCTAGAAATTGATACACTACAGTGAAGCAGGTAACTCAACAATGTGATCTCTGCCTCCAGACTAATCCTAAAAACAAAGCCAGAAATGGGTGAAATAGAGAAGGGAAATGTACCTGACCAATTATGGCAAATGGACTTCACAGAACTCCCAAGAAAAGGGGGGTTTTGTTATTTACTGGTATGAACTGATACATTTTCAGGATGGCCTAAGGCTTTCCCTGCTACAACTGTAAAGCCAGAAAAGTGGTCAAGGCATTAGTAAAAGAGATAGTATCACGATTTGGGGTTCCAGCTACCATTTCTTCAGATAGAGGGCTCCATTTTATTGCAAATGTGGTACATCAGGTTAGTAATACTTTAGGTATAGATTGGCAATGATATACCCCATATCATCCCCAGTCAAGTGGACAAGTGCAGAAGATGAATCATTTAATCAAACAGCAAATTGTTAAATTAGGACAGGAGGTCAATCTGCCCTGGCCTCAATCCCTTCCTTTAGCCCTTTTACACATCCCAACTAAACCAAGGGCAAAGGAAAGGCTGAGTCCTTTTGAGATCCTGTATGGGCGACCTTATGCAATACAGAAGGGAACATCAGCACAAATAGGGGAAGAAACTATCACAGAATACATGGTGGCCCTGGGGAAACAACTCAGTAATATCAGGAAACATGTAGAAAGAAGCTGGTGTAGGGGATTGGATGGACCAGTACATAATGTACAACCTGGAGATTGTGTGTATGTGAAGTCTCTCACAGAAAAGACTTTGGAACCACAGTAGGAAGGACCATACCAGGTGCTCCTCACCTCCTTCACTGCCATCAAGATCAGAGAACAAGCAGCATAGAGACATCACACTGGAATTAAAAAGGCTTCACAGTCACCATGGAGAATCAGGCAGGTGCAGCCTGGAAAGCTGTGGCTCTGATGATCATAGCCATGGCTATGGCAGACATGTGTGCAAGACCTCCTATATACAATGGGACTGGCATTTATGTGTGTCAGGGGAAAGCTTCTGACTTTGACTCTCCTAAGTCTCTGTGGCAGGTGTTACAAATATCAAACACAACTGTCTGGACAGGGAAAGATGTCTGGGGATGCAAATTTGCATTTGTTCAGGACAGATTCCATCAGGGACTTCCAAAACCCATTCAAATTGGTACTGAATGTTGTGATACATGCTTTACTAACTTCTGAATTCAGGCTTAAAACAGAGGAATGTGAAACCAAGGCTTTTAGAATTAAACCATGAGGGAACTGTGCTACATCTATCTGAACAGAGAACGTGGGCACAAGAGGTTAAAGGGAAGTGGCAGATGATTAACATAGAGCTATGTGCCACAAGAAAACAACTGAGGTTTGTATGTGAAGGAAATGTCAGCAATGACCGAGATTCTGCCTGGATACACAACAAAGCATCTGTCTCTTCAGAATCCATTCAGTCAACCAGACAACCATGCTGGTATATATAGATCAGGGTTGTGTATGCCTCAGAACAGCATGCCCCACCATAAGAGTGGACGAGCTCATTATAAAGGAAACAGAATCTGATTTGTGCATTTGCAACTTGGTCAAAATTGAGGGGTGCAATTTCTCCTATTGGGCACCTGTTGTATCACATCAGTATATAAAGGCAAACATGACAACTGTGCAGGATGTATTGTCTGTGCCCAGAAGAATGAATCTCACTCTAGTTATAGAGCTACTAAAACACAGAGATATTTAGGAAATTCTTAAAGAAATGAGAAGTATGGGAAAGAAGATCTTGATCACAACACACCATGAGACAGACTATAAGGAGACCATAGAAGGTTGGAGGGAGACACATCTCACCACACGTGGGATGTATTTTTTGGGTGGTCTCCTACTGCAGCAGGGTTTCTACACTGATTGTGTCATCTGATAGTAGTTTTGTTAGTTCTGATTAGTTTAAGTTTTGTTCTTGGTTATGATTTTCTGGAATTTGAAACAGTCACAACAAATGGCTACAATGCCTATCCTTTTATTGAGTCAACTAGGTAAAGACAGTCATAGAGTGTATGATAGGTATCTTAGAAAGCAAAAGAATTTGCATCATTTAGAAGAAAAGGGGGGAAATGAGATGGGGAACATCTATGGTTTTGAAAATTCAGAATTTTAAAAGCATATAATATGCCTAAGAAAGTGGAGGGGAAATAGAACACATAGCTTAACCGTATGAAACAAACCACATAGGAACTTAGGTACCAGGAAAAAACCATTGAGATATATTGCAAAAACTCAGCAAAGCAAGACCTGGCTATTGTACAAACCCAACAAAACTGAAACCTGTGGCTCCAGAAACCAGCCAGGACCAGCCAGGTGGTTTTGAGTGGGACAGGCTGACCTGAGGGAGAGCCAAACCTCCACTGCACCAGCCCAAAAGCAGAGGTCAAACAGCTATTACTGAGGAAGACACACAGCCTTCATCCCAAAAACCAACAAACACAACCACCAGGAGGGGTGGCAGCTAGTTATGATACAAAGCAGGAGAAGGTGGAGATGGGTGGGCAGGGAGGTGTGGGCTTGTGGGATCAATGTGTATTTATACCTGGAACCTGTCTTGACCAGGTACACGTGGTTTGGAGGAAATATCCCCCCATGTGTCCCCCGTGTGCTGTCAATGAAACACTCTCTACAATTTCAGTGTCAAGTCCTGATTCCTGAAATCAGGAAAGTTCCAGCAGCTGTGTTGGTTCTGCAGAGCAAAAATGGCCCCGGGTTCCATGGGACCCCAGTGTCACAACTGACTCCTTGCTTCCATGTCACCTCCTCAGTGTCAAAATGGCTCCTTTGCTCCAACAGAACACAAAGGTTTTGTATAAATATTGAGCAAATCCTGCTTAACACACCTGGGAACATCTGTCTGCATTCAAAAGTGAGATTAAAGGTGAGGGTGGCACCAGCAGCTTCCATCTACAACAATGACCCAGGGAAAGGACAGGGACAGAGAATTCAGCTGAAAGACTCAGAATTCTGCTTACAGAGATCATTGCTGGTCACACTGTCCCTCGGAGGAAGGTGACATCATTCCAGACAGCCTGGACTGAGCATGTGGTTCCTCAGTGGGGTTTGTTGTTCAGGAAACCTGCTCAGGCTTTTCCATTCTTTCCTCACAAACAGGAAAATTTCTCCTGGGCCTGTGTGCAGGCAGAGCCCTGAGGAGAGCAGGTGGGACATGGTGCAATGGGCTGGGACAGCCAGCTGCAGAGCTCAGGGGACAAGGTTCTGCTGCAGGGCACAGGGATGTCAGTCCCAGGTGGGCGATGTCAGACATGGTGAGGCTGGGGGTGAGGAGCAGGTTGTCCAAACAGGGTCAGCCTGCAAGGGGCTCATTCTTCTGTGTGCCCAGACCTCCTAAGGAGACATTCAGCATCAAGATCACTTGGGAAATGTTTCTATCAGTTCTTCTCTGAAATGTAATTTAGAACAAAATACTCACTTTTTTTCTTTAATCAAGTGATGAGGCTCACTTTGAAATATTCCTCCTTAACAGAACTCCACAATTTTCTCCAAGGAGCTGCACAAGCCCTGAAGTAAAACAAAGGCCTCCTGGAGGCTTTCTGTATTTTAATCAGTAGATTTGGTGCTGAGTCCAGGACCCCCAGATACTGAGAGAAGTTTGAAGAAGCTGCTCAAGGAATCAGAAGCAAAACTCCAAGTCCCTTGGAGCATCAGTGCCCCCCAGGGACTGGTGAGAGCAGATCCTTGAGGGCAGGATTGCAGGAGCCCGAGGCTGTGAGCAGGGAACTGCAATGCTGAGCAAGGCCTGGGCTGGCTGGAGGAAGCAGAAAGGCCAAGGCCTGAGCCCAGGCCTGGCCCAGCAGGGCCTGTCCCTCACGGGTGGCTCGGGGCTGTTGCTGGGGCAGTGGGATGGCAGGGGCAGCAAGGACAAATGTCATCAAGCTGTGTGACACTCCAGATGCTCATGGAACCAAGGGCCAGTGTGACACAGCAGGGCCTGATGGAAACAAGAGGCCATGGTGAGCCTGCAGGGCTGGAACATCCCAGAACACTGAAATGCTGGGGGTGACCAAAGGTTCCTTTAGTCAAGTTTGGTGCACAGGATAAACACCAGCCAGGTATTCTCAACATGGGCAGATGCACAGAAGATTCTTGGTAGGAAGGGACCCACAAGGATCATCCAGTCCAGCTCTTGAGTGAATGGCCCACACAGGGATTGAACCCACAACCTCAGTGATACCAGCACCATGCTCTAACCAATTGAGTTAAGAGGTCAAAATGACACAAAATTTTACTGGCAAAATATAGACAATCAAGGAACATTGGCAAAGGGTTTAATAGAAGATCCAATTCAAAATAAGTGTCTTATCATATCATTAACATCATTCATGTCATTTAACCTAGAAACCTTTAACCATTAAGATGCTAAGGTATCCAAAAATCTTCCAGGTAAGCAGGATTAGAAGGAGAAGAAATAGAGAAGAACAGCAGGAGAGAAGGTCGATAGAAAGAGAATCTGGGCTGGGATAAGATCACCCCTATTGTGTGATTGACAGCTCAGCCAATCAGAGCTGGGTTAACACTGCCCCTGCTGTGTGATTGATTGACAGCTCAGCCAATCAGAGCTGGGTTAGCATTGCCCTGCTGTGTGATTGGCAGCCGTGCCAGTCAGGGGCTGGGGGCGGGGCTCTGTCCCACCACAATCCCAGGCCTGACCCAGCCCTGGTCCCACACGGGCATTCCGAGCATCCCAAGGTGCCTGGGACATCGATCTCATCCAGCCTCTGACAGCCACCATGGTGACACTGCGGAACCTCCTGGAACCAAGGGTCAGTTGTGACACTGTGGGGCCTCATGGAACTGAGGAGTCCATTGTGACTGACGAGTAAGTTGTCTTTAAAGATTATTCAATGACTGAAAGTATGGGTGTTAATATCCTTGAAATGGGTCTTAATTTCTCTACTAACTACAAGCAACAGGTTTATTACAGAGCCCAGTCAGCTTGGCTCCTGAAACAGGCATGGGTCTGCATGAGCTTGAGTTTATGAACTTTGGGGTAAAATGACAGGTTCAAGAGGGGATATGGGGTAGGCAATTTGGAAAGGCTGTACCTTCCTTGTACCTCAACCAATGGGAAAAGGAAGAGGGCAACGTGCACCTGGGAGTTTAGGATTAAGGAGGCAGCCTCCTCCAGAACCTCAAGAGAGAAAACTGCATGAGTGTGTGCCCTGGTGGACTCTTTCCCTTGACTGAAATAAAGTTGCAGACTCCCCTGTCTCCTTAACGGACACTGGCTTTTCATAGCGTGATTTTCTGTATGTGACACTATGGAATGAGATGGAACCAAGGAGCCATTGTGATGCATCAAGGCCTCAGTGGAAGAAAGGAACCATTGCTGACAGTACAGAACCAAGGGGCTGTTGTGACAATACAGGACCAAGGACACCATGGTGACACCATGGAACCTCATGGAACCAAAGAGACCATTGTGACATTCTGGTGCCTCATGGAATCAGGGGGTGAAATCCCCTGTGAAACTCAGGACCCCTATGAAACCAAGGGTCAGTGATGAAGCTGTGGGGCCCAGAGAACCAAGGAGCCATTGTGACACAGCGGGGCTGCATGGAGCCCAGGGGCCATGGTGACACTGCAGGAACTTATGGATCAAGGGGCCATTGTGACACTACAGAAGCAAGGAGAATATTGTGACAAGGAGAATATTGTGACAATACAGGGACTCATGGAATCAGGGAGAATATTGTGACACTGTCGGGCCCCCATGGAACCAAGGGAGCATGGAACAGGTCTGGGTGGCTGGGCCTCCCGGGGACCACCTGACAGGTCTGGCTGACCTTGGCATGTCGAGGACCACTGCTCATCTGCCCCTGAAACACTGGGGCTCTGGGCTTTCCTTCCTGTGGAAAAGAACCGTCCTTCTCCAGGTGCCCGTGGCCAAAATTGGGAATCTGCCTCCAGAATTCCCTATATCCAAGGAGAGCTCCCAGGCAAAAGCTGCCATGACTGACAAGTCAGGCTGGCCTTGGTTTCCTGAGGGCTGGCTCTCATCTGCCTTTGAAACACTGGGGCTCTGTGCTTTCCTAAAGAAAAGAACTCTTCTTCCATTCCAAGCACCTCCAACCAAAACTGAGATTCCACCTCCAAAAATCCCTATGTCCAAGGATGGCCAATAGATGAAAGGTTCCAGGAGAGACAGGTGAGGCTGGCTTGGCCTAAGGGTGGCCACCTTTCATCTTCTTCCAGAACATTTGGACTTCACATTTTTATTTCCTATAGGAAAAAACCATCCTTCTTGACCAGGCGACCATGGCTGAAAGTTGGATCCTGCCTCAAAAACTCCGTACAGCCAAGGACTGCTCCAAAGTGAAAGGTGCCAGGACAGACAGGTTGGGATGCCCTTGGCCTCTGGGGGGCTGCCTCTCACCTGCCTTTGAATCACTGAGGCTCTGTGCTTTCCTTCCTAGGGAAAAAATGTGTCCCTTTTATCAGTGCAGATACGGCCGAAATTTGGATTCCATCTCTGAAATTCCCTATATCGAAGGATTGCTTTCAGACAAAAACTGTCAGAACAGAAAGGTCTGCCTGGCCTTTGCCTCTGATGGTCATCTTTCATCTGCCCCTGAAACACTGGTATTCCGTGCTTCCCTGGAAAAGAACTGTCCTTTTCCTCCAGATGTCCATTTCTGAAATAGGTATTCCACCTCTAAAATTCTGTATATCTGGGGATTACTCCCACAAAAAAAGACCATCAAGTCTGTCTGTCCTTGGCCTCTGGTGACTGCCCCACATCTGCCCCTGCAGCACTGGGGCTCGGTTGTTTTCTTCCTATGGAGACCATTGTGACACTGTGGGGCCTGGTGCAGCCCAAGGGCCATTGTGACCCTGGAGGGCACCGTGGATCCATGGAGATCATTGTGGCATTGCAAGGCCCCATGGAATCATGGAGACCATTGTGACATTGTGGGGAACCAAAGGGCCACAGTTGTTACCGTATGGACTAGAAATCCTGAATATTAGAATATAAAGTGTATAAACCATAATAGTAGTAGTAATGCTAAGGCTTGAAGACTGCAGTTCCCAGAGTAGGCCCTGAGAAACTAACTTAGGAATGTGCTGTGCTGAGAGCATGCAGAACCGTTAGTGATAAGGTTAAAGTCTAAACATAAATAAAGTACTGGTGGTGGGCAGTGGCATAAGAGAGAGATTGAGGAGGAGAACACTATAGTCCTAAGATAAGCAACCATGTAAGATTTATGACGCCAAAATGCTATCTTCAAGGTGAATGTATCTATAGAAGAATGTGTACTTCTTTACATAAACCATTTATAAAAAGGGTATAAAAAACCCTCTAAAAAGGGAACCGGTGGGATCCTGACTTGGGACACGAGTCCGCAGGTCCCCAGGCCCTGAATAAAGCACCACATAAACTGACACTCTGTTAGTTTGTGTTTTACTTGGGGTTTCGGGCAGCTTCTGACTGCCAACATTAACTGATTTATTTGAGGAGCTGTAAATCAAGAAAAAGAGACTGGTAACACCTATTATTGAGGAAGCCCAACAACAATTAACACATTGGGAATGTAATAATCATGGCTTAGAATGCTGCCCTTGGGTTTGTATTGTTTGTACCTGTTGTTTTAATTCGTGCTGGAGGGTAAATAGGGCAAAAGAAAAAGAGAGACAATTGATTTGTTGAAGTTGTTTAGATTGTGTACGTGGACAGCTAACAATAGAAAGATTTTTAGTGACTTTTAAGTTTAACCTTTGAGACAAGAAAATGGGACCTTTTTTGCAGCAATTCAACTAATAGAGAACCAAGACCAACTACTCCTCGCCATATTAGCTTTTGTACAGGCTAAAGAACAAACAATCCATGATATTATAGACCAGTGTATTATAAATGACAATTGTTGTGGAGAAGAAATATATGTGCCACGTCATAGATTTGTTTCAGCAGCTGATTGGCATCGTGAGTGTATCTATTGGTGGTGACAAATATTTAACTACCAACCCAAATTTCATAGCAGAAAAAGACCAGTAAAATGAACTGTTTAACTGAAGCAGTGTGAAAACAAATTTTGTTGTAGTTGGCATATCTCTGGAGATTTAGTGGATTAGGAAAAATAGCTGATCAATCTAGGGAAAGAGACCGGGCATTGCTGCAGAACTACAAATAATTGATGCCATCTTTGAAAAGAAAAAGCTAAAATAGCTTATATGAGACTTATGAGGCCAAGGATGCCAAAAAGAGACAAATCCCAGGATAAAAGCTTTGCTACCGAGAAGATTGACATCTCGGCCCTTGGTTGCAACCCAAGGGGCCTTGAGACAGGTAGAAAGAAAAAATTCCTGAGGATTCTTTTCATTGTGCTTACAATGATATCCCTGGCAACTGGCCAAAACTGTAAGACTGCATGGAGCAGAAAAGAACAAACCATGCAGGAACAAATTCCAAGAGAACAAGTAGCACAAGAGCCAGCAGTAAAGAATCAAACCATTCCTGATCCCTGTGACAAATGCAACCATTCCATGTGGGTCAGGGATAAGATGGAATCAGTTTCTGTGGCACAGCCACATGTTAGTGCTGCCTGTTACGATTGTAGCAGTTTCTTCGAAATTTGTGTGAAAAGTACAAAATTGTGTAAGAAACAATTTGGGATTCAGTGGATGAGCTCCTTCTCCTAACAGGGATCAACTTTGTTCTAGATATGAAAATTTCTTGTGTTTTGAAAAGGATGAAAAAGGAAAAGGGCCAAAAAGAAAATTAATTGGAAAACAAAAAGAAACAATGAAGGATAAGAAAAAGATCAGAGGGAAAGACTTAAAGGAGATGGATGAGCTGTATAAAAAATTAAAACAGCACTATAGCAACTGGGATTTGCCAACTTCAAATAAAAATCTATTCATAGATCTGATGCAAGAAATTGCCACAGAATTGGGATTATCTAAATATTTTGTTTGTGGAGGACTTAGAATGGTTGAAAGATGGCCATGGAGAGGTGAGGGTTTGGCTCCAGAACAATTTTTAAAATGGAATCATACTCAAATTTCTAAGACATTAAAGCAGCCTGAGGGTTGGGTCCTGAGTCATCAAGTCATTGGGACAGTTTGTATAACTCGGGAAGGGAGAAAATACACTGAAGTGGTAGGATATACTCCTTGCCTATCTACTTTAGTAGTAAATTCAGACAATAACACAAAGACCTGGCGACCCAAGACTCCTACTGGATATTGGGGAATAGCAAAAGAAATGGACTGTCAGTGGAATAACCAAACTGATTTGTGCTGGCATAACAGTCCTGGATCTAATCCCTCCCAATCCATAAAAGACTTAAAATCTTATTGGGAACAACCAGAAAACACAGAAAACAGATGGAAAGCCCCTGATGGAATATATTGGATTTGTGGGCAATGAGCATACAGTGAACTACCCCGAAAGTGGGAAGGAACTTGTACCTTAGGAGGTCTATGACCCTCCTTCTTTGTCAGACCAAGGTCTAAGGGCAATATACTAGGAACAACACTTTATGAAACCTTACAAAGAAAGAAAAGAGAACTAAACCTTGACTTTCCAATGGCAGGAGGAAACCAAAAATGGAAAGATGACGAATGGCCTGCAGAAAGAATTATAGCACATTATGAACCTGCTGCTTGGGCTCAGGATGGGTCTTGGGGATATAGAACTCCAATTTACCTATTAAATTGGTTGATAAGGCTCCAGGCAGGGGTGGAAGTCATCTCAAACCATAGGGCAGATGATTTAAAGTTGTTGGCCAAACAGCATTCACAAATGTGAGCATTTGTACATCAAAAGAGAATTGCCCTGGATTATCTGTTGGCAGAAGAAGGAGGAGTTTGTGGGAGGTTTAATGAATCTGAGTGCTGTGTGGAAATAGATGATCACGGGGAAGCCATCACAAAACTTGCTGATGAAATGAAAAGAGTGGCACATGTACCAGTTCAAAAACTGAATTCTATCCTGAAAGCTGATTGGTGGGATAAACTCTTTGGGGGTGTGTGGTGGAAAAAATTGGGATCCATGCTATTATGTTCTGGTTTAGGACTATTGTTTCTGCCTTGCATGATACCCTGTCTAATTAGACTAATCCACTCAGTAATTCAAGGAATGCAACTTAGAGCCATGCCCATGGATCCAGAATCAACAGCAAGAAGAAAACTGAATTTCTTGATGGTACTGAAAACACAATCCACTCGCACTCGAGGGAGAGAGATCGAGAAAATGGTGACTTAATGCAAAGAGAATACCCTGGCACGAGAAATGTTAATAAAATTTGAGAAGGAGTGTGAAGAGCTGAATGCAGCATGAGAAATATGAGAAAATTGGAGGCTAGTAAGAAGGAACATAGAGAATACCAAGCAACAACTTTTTAGAGCACGAATCAATATGATCAAAAAGAGAAATGGGGGAATTATGATAAATGTGATTTGTGCTAATTAAATTGTAACTGTATTAGCAAAATTGTATTTAGATCAATAGAAGACAATTGTTACAGAGTGAGGGGGGAGACGGGTGAGACAGGGCAAAGGACATCTTCAGATGTTGGGAGTTGAAGAAGGAGTTTGGAAGGGAATTGTAGAAGGATGTAGGTCTGATAAGCAGCATCTAGAAATAAACGTTTTGACCTTGAATGGGTCAAATTGGGATGATTCCAGGCATGGAACTTAATTTTATTGTGGGAACTTAGGCTTAGTTATATAACCCAAGCTTAGTGTGCTTGTGCTACCTGCAAGGTTACACAGCAGACACTGATAAAGATGATGAGCCTTCATCAGAAACAAGACCCTCAAAAGGATGAGAGACCCCTAACCATTAGTAGAGCATGCACCAAACAACACAGTGATGTAGATTTTTAGGAATAGAAACTAGGAGGAGTTTTTTAGAAACTTCTGTAGCTTACAGTATATAAGTGGGATTGTTAGCCTGGGTGCTTTGGTACAAGAGGAAAGGCGAGCCTTTATACGAACCTCAATTATACTAAATTACTTACACTTAAATTTTACATATCCTGAACTATATGTATTCTACATTTTGATTGTATTCAGATCAAATACTTTGATTGTATAAATTTATAAATATTACTATCAAAAATCTGCTACTAAATTTAATCTTGTTGTTTGATAAATTGGATAAGTAGAATAATATTCATAATCCATCCTTCCTTCCTTCCTTCCTTCCTTCCTTCCTTCCTTCCTTCCTTCCTTCCTTCCTTCCTTCCTTCCTTCCTTCCTTCCTTCCTTCCTTCCTTCCTTCCTTCCTTCCTTCCTTCCTTCCTTTCCTTCCACCCTTCCTTCCTTCCACCCTTCCTTCCTTCCACCCTTCCTTCCACCCTTCCTTCCTTCCACCCTTCCTTCCACCCTTCCTTCCTTCCTTCCCCCTATCGAATGATCCTCCATCACTGACCAGGATCCCCAGAAAATGCTCCCAGCTGCAAGGCTGACACAGCTCCAGGAGCCTTTGGACACCTCTCCCAGGGATGCACAGCCTCCCCTTGTTGGGCTGTCTGTGCAGGGCCGGGCCCTGGACTCCATGATCCCACCGGGTCCCTCCCAGCTCAGCCCCTCCCGCAATTCTCACCCTTTGCCTCAGCCTTTGTGTCCTTGAGAGGAGCTGGCAGAGCTGTTGGGGCCGGGCCAGGAGCAGGGCACCCCAACATTCCCCTCTCTGGGACACGGCAGCTGTGGCAGCCCCAGCGTTCCCCTGTCTGTGACACCACAGCCCTGGCAGCCCCAACCTTCCATCCCTGGAGACGCTCCATGGCAGCTTCCAGTCAACGCAAGGCACCGGCCACGGAGCACCCCCAGCCTGGCCTGATGGGGATTCCTCTGCACACAGCTCGGGCAAGGCCCCCCTGGACACCTTCACTGTGCCACACACAAGTGTCACACACAGCTACAGAGCTCTGCCCACAGCTGCCAGGAGGAGCTGATTAAAAAATAAAACAACATTTAATATTATAAACCTCAATAATCAAACCCATCCAAGAAAACAAACAAATCCAACAACAACAAAAACAAAACCAAAAACCACTAGAGAAGGAGAACATCTCCCCCCAATAGACCCGTTCCATCCTTCACTCGGTACACCTGCACACACACAGGGGCTGAGACTGCAAAAAAAGAGAATTCCTTGAGTACATTTGCAGGAAAAGCAGGTTTAGGACAGGCTCTCACTTCCGACTGTTCTCAGCAGATTGAAAACGGCCCCATTGGCACCTGCAGGGCCCTTGCAAATGACAAGTGCCACACCCTCAGCCCATGGGGGAGAAAAGGGCTCTGAATTGCCCACCCTGGCATGGAAACCCTGTTCCCAGGCTGCTTCACACACAGGATTCTTCTGGATGAATCCAGAAAGCTGAGGGTCTGCTCTGGCTCCTCCATGTCCTAAAGCTGCCTGACAGAAGAAATGGAGGGTGGGCTCCAGCAGCACAATCCCTGCTGGCCCAGGGCACAGTGCCAGGAAGGTCTCTGCGTGCCCAGCCTTTGCTCCAGCCAAGAAAAGCTCCCGGCACAGGCTCACCTTTCCTGCTCAGCCACAACCCCCGAGTGCCCCAGCAGCAGGAAACTGACGGCTCTGGGCGGCACCGATGCTGGCAAACGCCAGACCTGGGCACTGCCAGCGTCAACAATCTGCTGGATCTGCAGTGCTGGCACCCACAAATCACCAGATCTGAGCAGGGCTGGTGCTGGAACCGGGGAATTGCCGAGTTTTGGCTTTCTGTGCATGCAAATTGCCAGACTTGGGATGTGCCAGGGTTGGGTTGGCTAACGATTTGACAGGAAAGTCTCACAGATGTGTATGTATGTGATAAATGAGATTCGGGCTAACGAAATTGTAACTATATTAGCAAAATTGTACTCATATCAATAGAAAACAATTGTTATAAAGCCAAAAAAAAAAGGAAATGAGTGAGAGAAAGCAGATGGAATCCTCCAGATGTTGGAAGGGAATAGTAGAAGGACATAGGTCTGATAAGTAGCATCTAGAAACAGAAAGTTTTGACCTTGGAATGGGCCAAAATGGGATGATTCCAGGCATGGGATTTAATTAGAGTCTTATTATGGAAAACATCTGCTCAGTTACACAGGGCACCTGTGCTACCTGCAGGTCACACCTCGGTCATTGATGAAGACGATGAGCCTTCATCAGAAATAAGACCCTCAAAAGGATGAGAGACCCCCTAACCCATTGGTAGAGCATGTCCCATACACATAGTGACGTAGATTTTAGGAATAGAAACTAGGAGGAATTTTCTAGAAACTTCTGTATTAATATATATTAGCATATAGTATATAAGTGGGAATTTTGGCTTGATTGTTCAGTACGTGAGGAAGGGCGAGCCCCTCCCCGTACCCCCGGTTGGTTTTGCTTATGCTTTATAGGAGCCTCAATTACACTAAATTACTAACTGCCAAATTTTGTATATATTCAGATATACGTATCCAATATATTTGATTCTATTTCATTTATATACAATTGTTGCTGTGAAATAATTGCAGCAAAATTTAACCTTGTTGTCTGATAAATTGTACAAATAGAACAACATTCATGACAGAGAGAAGCATTTCCAGAGTGATCTTGGTGCTGAATGTCTCCTTAGGAGCTCTGGGCACAGAGAAGAATGAGCCCCTTGCTGGCTGGCCCTGTTTGGACAACCTGCTCCTCACCCCCATCATAACTGTGTCATGATATCACCCACCTTTGACTGACAAACCACATTAGAAAACAAAATTAAATTTCTCTTTAAATTAAAAATGTTCTTAAATATAAAAATATAATTATATTTTTCTTATTTCCAATAGTACAATTCTATATTTTTATAACAAAATTTTTATATTTATAATAAATCTCTATACATTAATAGCAACCAAAAAAATTATTGACCAATGGTTCTAAGTAACACAATTCCGTTCATTAATTAAATAATCTCTCCTGGTTATTTATTTCTCCCTCTTTATGATAATTTGAAATATTTAATAATTTGTAATAGTTGATAATTTGTAATATTTGTAGTCATTTGGTCACCTTTATTATTATCTTTTTCTCCGACAGGCTCCAGGGGGGCACTTCGGGTCCAGGGAGACATTTCTGGGGCACATTCACAGCAATTTTGGGTCTGGGGAAAGAATTTAGAAGGAACTTGAGGACGGGAGGACACTTGGGAGCGTCGAGTGGGCACTAACAGAGAACTTAGAGATGCTGAGGGAAAGTCTGGGCTTCGGATGTTACCTGGCTGTTTCAGGGAGGCCCTTGGCGGTCAGGGAGGGGAATCTGGGGCCATTCGGGGTCCGGACGGGCACTCGGGGGCTCTAAGGGGGCTCTCCGGGGCGCGGGGGGTGATGGGAGTTGTAGGCGTGGGTATAATGAGGTTTAATGGAGCCGTGGAGCATCACGGGAGTTGAAGTCGCAGCTGCAGAGTATGTCTATGCGGCGCGGGGCACGATGGGAGATGAAGTCATGGTTAGAATGGCGTTTTACCGGGACAGCGGAGCATGATGGGAGCTGTAGTCCGGGAAGTGGTTCTTACAGAGAGTTTGGGGGTCTGGGAAGGCACTTGGATAACACGTTTGCCTCTGAGTGGCGGCTTCAGATCCTAAGAGGGAAACATATACGGGAAGGGAGAACTTCGGGGGAGCCTGGGGAGCTCTAACCGGGCTCCTTACGGCGCAGGGCAGGACAGGAGTTTTCACCGGGGGGCTGGGTTATGAGGTGCTGCGAGCTCGTGGGAGATGGCAGGAGATGAATTCCCAGAAATAGCTGTAAAGGGGCATCTCTGGGGTTGGGAGCATTCAGGGGATCTGGGGACATTTTTGGGGAGTCTTGAATGGGCCCTGAGAGTGGTGTCAGGAAAATTAATCCACAAACACCAGAGGTTTATGTCCAAAAAGGAGACAGAGGAGTCCTTTTTGCTTTATTCGAATAAAGGAAGAGGCCATGGGTCATTCCCCTGGGATCTCTCTAATTTTTGGAGGGCACAGCCTCCTTTTTATCCTATTTTCCCAGCCGCATTTCCATCTCTCTTTCCCCATTGGCTGAGGTACTTGAGAGGCACAGACTTCCCGGAACGCCTCATACCTGAAATTCCCCTCTAATGTATAACCCTCCCTTTTAATTTTTAATTCTTATAGAATTCATAGTTTTTCCCACGTTCCTTCTTTCATCTTCCGATATCCAGTTTCATTTATCAGCAGCCCTGCAGTTTGTTTGTAAAGGCATGTGACCAGCATTGAACTTGTCAACTTCCATGTCAAAATGGGCTCTTGGAGGACACTGAGCTGTTTTCCCTGGGTACTTTGATCAATTATATGGAAGGGGGAAGGATGAAGAATTTGGGCAGTGTTGGAGCCAAAATGGCATTTTGCCACTTGTGATTTCCTCCCAGCTTCTGCAGAGGGATGACAGCTCCAGCCCTGCAAACCACTCCCTTTTGCAAGGCACACTTAGACCTTGCTGGAAGCTCAGGGTTCTTGAAGGGGCTGCTGCAGTTGGCAACAGGAGCTGCTGCTGAATTTTTCATGCTGCTTAACCCCCCATCCCAAATCCCACCAAGAGGAAGGACAGAAAAAGATTTCCGTGGAAGAAGGGAGGCCAAAACCTTGGAAAAGGATGAAAGAAATGCTCTGATGATGATGATGATAATAACAAGATAAAGATTTATTTTTGGCAGCAAATGAACACCTGCTGCCCTCCAGCCCTCCCAGATGGGCAGGCCCAGCGGTGCCGTTTCCATGGCATGAGGTGCTGGGAGCCTGGGGAGAGAAGCCAGAAAGCCACGGTCACTCACAGAAGGCTCCTGTCCCCCCTGTCCCACCAGGGCCTGTGCGTGGGCCAGGCTGCTGGCTGTGCCCAGAGCCCAAACCTCCCAACCCATTCTCTCATTTTTAGAGGAGAGCAGCAGGGCACGCCACGCTCCACCTCTTCTGCTTAAGCACGGCACAGCAACCTCCTCAGCAGCTGCAAGAGCGAGATTCTCGTGTGCCCACTCCCATCTGCCCCTGTGCCACCTGTGCTGTGGAGCTGGGTACCCACCTCTGCAGAGCTGCTGCCAGGAGAGGAGCTGATCCCACACAAGGTCCTCGTCCTTCTTGAAGGGGATGTCCCTGCACACCGTGGCTGCCCCGGGTAGCGCCGGCACCTCCGTGGAGTGCGTCCAGTGCCGGCGCTTCCCCACCCGGTCTGGGCACAAGGTGCAATCTTCCTGGAAAAAACAAAGAACAACTGCATGAAAGTCAATTCAAAATGAGACATAGAAAGAAGAAAAAACACCAAAGCTTATCAATGTTTCAAAGGGCCTGGGGTGGGTCTGACCACTCCATGCAAGAATTAAACCTCTCCCCAGGTCGGGAAAAAACCCACCTTTCCTGCCTCTAAGTCCACCCCTTCCTCAAGGGCCTGAAAAGCAGACCAGCCGGGGCATGGCTTTGGAACCCACCCCCCTCTGCTGTCCCCCATCCTCATGGATGGATGCTTTTGTCAGGCAGGCTGCCCCCACCCCAGTCCACACCAGGCTGGCTGGCAGAAGCTTTCGGCAAGGCCAGGAGCCGGCTCCCCTTCCACAACATCCGTCCCCTGTCCCCCCAAAAAGCAGCTGGGCGGGCGGCGCAAAGATGAATATTCCCCATTGCCGCCGAGCGGGGAACCTCCGGCGCGTGGCCAGGCCGAGCCCTGGCATGCCTGGGAGCACGAGCATCCCCCCACCCCTGCACCGGCTGGGGACTCATCTTGATTTCGTCGGGGCACAGAGCCTGTCCTGTCCTCCAGGAAGGGGCCACAACCAAAGCCCGTGGGCTTTGCCCCGCCAGCGGCCAACTCGAGGATGGTGTTCTCCGGCTCCGCGTCGTGCTCCAGAAGAACACGCCAGCTGTGCCTCGGCTTGCGGGGACATCACGATGCCATTGAGCTGCAGGGGGATGTTTCCCCTTGTCCAGTCTGTGGCAACTTCACTGCACTGTGCCACCACTTCTCCAATAGGACGGGGAGCCCTGAGCCGCTCCCTCCACAACTCGCCAGGGACCCACGGAAGCGTCTCCTCGGCCGCGCTCTCTGCTCCATGCCACGGCCACAGGGAAACGCTCTGGGGTTTGCTTTGAGCGCCATGAGACACGAGCAGCTGGAACTTGCTGGGCTCCTGCATCCTACTATGCAGAGGGATGGATCTCTGCTGTCTCCTGGGCCAGCTGGGGGTTCTGCAGCCAGGAATGCTCAAAAAGCTCTTCTAGGCATGGCCTGTCTGCAGGGTCCATGGATAAACACCACCTGATCAGGTGCTGGCACTCTGCAGAGAGAAACCAAAAACCACTGGTCAGCTCCTGTCCAGGCTCTCACAGATTCCACAGTGCCCACCCCACACTAGGAGTGCTTGGAGCTGCACCCAAAACTTCCCATCCATCCTCCCTTTTGGAGCAGAGCAGCACACATGCCACCTCCTCCAGCTAAGCCCAGGAGATCAACCTCCTCCCTAGCTGCAAGAGCAGGACGCTTATGTGCCAGCTGCCATCTCTCAAGCCCATTCTTGTTCCCGTGCCTTGAAAACATATCCCCACCTTGAGACACCCGGGGAGGCAAGAAGAACTGGCCCCGGATGATGTCCTCAGGGGTTTTGAAAGGAAGGTGCCCGCAGACCAGGTCATAGAGCAGGATGCCCAGGGACCAGATGGTGGCTGGCTGGCCATGGTAGCAGCCGAAGAGGATCCACTCTGGCGGGTTGTACTGCGGCGTTCCTATGGGACACGGGCACAGATCATCAGGCCGATGCTGCTCCCTCCCTCCCAGCCAGCTCATACACAGCCAGACCCTGCCCCTGCTAAAAAACAACTTGGCTGCAGCCGGCTGAAGAAGGATTCCCCCTCCCTCCCTCCTTCTTCCCCTGTGCAAGCAAAGGTGAGAACCTCCGCTGCCCAGCTGGGCCCTGGCTTTGGGCTCACCTGCCATGTGGGTGTAGAACGTGTCCTGGAGGAAGGTTCCGCAGCCAAAGTCAATGAGCTTCACCTCGCCCGTGGCCAGGTCAACGAGGATGTTCTCGGCCTTGATGTCGCGGTGCAGGACGCCGCGGCTGGTGCAGTGCCGCACGGCCTGCAGCACCTGGCGGAACAGCCCCCGCGCCACGGGCTCTGGCAGGAACCCCCCCGCGTCCAGCAAGTGCCACAGGTCCCGACAGCGCTCCGGACGCTCCATGACCAGCGCGAAGCCGTCGGGCAGCTCAAACCAGTCCAGGAGCCGCACGACGCCGCGGAAGCCAGGGCACGACACCATCCACAGCAGCACCAGCTCCAGTGGCACCAGGGCGCCCTTGTGCTGCGGGGGGACCGCGATGCCGTCAGCGGGGCCGATGCTGCGCCGCGCCTTCGGCACCCCCTGCCCGGCGCCACCGCAGCTCACATTGCCCGGCCCGGGACGCTGCGCGGCCCCCGCTCACTCCACGCTCGCTCCCCTCGCAGCGTCCCGGCTCCCACCCTGCCGGGCCTGGCCTCAGCCCCGCCCGGCACGCCCCGCCGGCTGCTCCCGCTGGCCCCGCTCACTCACCAGCTCAGCCCACTCCCAGATGCGATCCCGGCCCACTCGCTTGATGGCCACCTGCAAGCCAAGACAAGCGGCGGGCTGAGCTCGCCGCCCGCCGATCCCCCCCTCCCCGCTCCGAGCCGGCCCCGTCTCTTACCGGAGCGCCGTCGGCGAGCCGGGTCCCGGCGTAAACGCTGCCGCAGCCGCCCCTCCCCAGCAGCGGGCCCTCCCGGTAGAGCTGCTCCAGGGGAGGCTTCTCCGCCCGTGCGGACGGCACCGCGCTCTCGGCATTCTGCCCGGGGCACCCACTCGCCCCAGGCGCTGCTGCTTGCCCAGCCGCCCCGGGCTCCGGCGCCTCGGGGCCGGCGGCCGAGCTGACGGGCGGCGGGGCTCGCACCGGGGAAGCTGCCGGCGACGGGGCGGGAGCTGGGAGGCTGCGGGGCGGCTCCGGGCGGAACCGCGGGTGGGGCCTCGTTCGGGGCCGGGGCCGGGCCAGGGCCCGCGGCAGGCGGAGCCAAAAGGCGATGATGCTCCAGCACCACCACCAGCAGAGTGAGGAGCTCCTGCAGAGGCTCTTCAAAAGGCGCCGCAGCCAGTGCGGACAGAGGCGGGCAGGGGCCCGGCTCGCCCGCGGGCGCCTTGCGCAGCGCGGCATGAGCCGGGCTGGGGGAGGCGGAACACGGACGGGACGGAACGGGAGTAGAGGAAGTGTGAAAGGGAGAAGGGGACGGAGAGCGAGTCGGAATTCGAGCGGAAAACCGATCGAGAGAAGCGCTGCTGCTGCTGCTGCTGCCGCTGCTGCGGAGCCGCCGGAGCGCGCGGCCGTTCTTCCTCCGCGAGCCCAACGGAGGAGCGGCCGCGCGCCCCGCGGAACGAAAGAAACAAACAAAGAAATAAAAAACGAAGCTAATTCATATTAGAGTGAGAGGAATGTTGAATTTGTCTTTACAAATGAGCTGTGGATCTGCCTGTAGATAAGGCTAGCACTGAGAGATAAAAGAAACAATGGGATGGATTCTACTGATTGATGAATGCAAAAAGATATTTGCCTTTACAAACAAACTGCAGGGCTGCTGATAAATGAAACTGGATATGAAAGATGAAAGAAGGAACGGGGGAAAAACTATGAATTCTATAAGAATTAAAAATTAAAAGGGAGGGTTATACATTAGAGGGGAATTTCAGGTATCAGGCGTTCCGGGAAGTCTGTGCCTCTCAAGTACCTCAGCCAGTGGGGACAGAGAGATGGAAATGCGGCCAGGAAAATAGGATAAAAAGGAGGCTGCGTCCTCCAAAACTTAGAGAGATCCCAGGGGAATGACCCATGGCCTCTTCCTTTATTCGAATAAAGCAAAAAGGACTCCTCTGTCTCCTTTTTGGACATAAACCTCTAGTGTTTGTGGATTAATTTTCCTGACAGCACTCTCAGGGCCCATTCGAGACTCCCCAAAAATGTCCCCAGATCCCCTGAATGCTCCCAACCCCATAGATGCCCCTTTACAGCTATTTCTGGGAATTCATCTCCTGCCATCTCCCACGAGCTCGCAGCACCTCATAACCCAGGCCCCGGTGAAAACTCCTGTCCTGCCCTGCGCCGTAAGGAGCCCGGTTAGAGCTCCCCAGGCTCCCCCGAAGTTCTCCCTTCCCGTATATGTTTCCCTCTTAGGACCTGAAGCCACCACTCAGAGGCAAACGTGTTCCCCAAGTGCCTTCCCAGACCCCCAAACTCTCCGTAAGAACCACTTCCCGGACTACAGCTCCCATGATGCTCCGCTGTCCCGGTAAAACGCCATTCTAACCATGACTTCATCTCCCATCGTGCCCCGCGTCCCAATGAGAGACAATGCAGCTTCGCCTACAACTCCCGTGATGCTCCATGGCTCTATTAAACATTAATATACCCGCGCCTACAACTCCCATCACCCCCCGCGGCCCGGAGAGCCCCGTTAGAGCCCCCGAGTGCCCGTCCGGACCCCGAATGGCCCCAGATTCCCCTCCCTGACCGCCAAGGGCCTCCCTGAAACAGCCAGGTAACATCCGAAGCCCAGACTTTCCCTCAGGATTACTAAGTTCTCTGTTAGTGCCCACTCGACGCTCCCAAGTGTCCTCCCGTCCTCAACTTCCTTCTAAATTCTTTCCCCAGACCCAAAATTGCCGTGAATGTGCCCCAGAAATGTCTCCCTGGACCCGAAGTGGCCCCCTGGACCCTGTCAGAGAAAAATATGATAATAAAGGTGACCAAATGACTGCAAATATTACAAATTGTCAAATATTACAAATTATCATAAAGAGGGAGAAATAAATAACCAGGAGAGTTTATTTAATTAATGAAGGGAATTGTGTTACTTAGAACCATTGGCCAATAATTTTTTTGGTTGCTAATAATGTGTAGAGCCTTATTATAAATATAAAAAAATTGTTATAAAAATATAGAAAAATAATATTATAAATAAGAAAAATATAATTATATTTTATTATTTAAGAACATTTTAAATTTAAATTTATGAGGTTTTTTCTAATTTGGTTTGTCCGTCAAAGGTGGGTGATATCATGACACAGTTATGATGGGGGTGAGGAGCAGGTTGTCCAAACAGGGCCAGCCAGCAAGGGGCTCATTCTTCTCTGTGCCCAGAGCTCCTAAGGAGACATTCAGCATCAAGACCACTCTGGAAATGCTTCTGTCTGTCATGAATGTCGTTCTATTTGTACAGTTTATCAGACAAGGTTAAATTTTGCTGCAATTTTTTTTAATAGCAACAGTTGTATATAAATGAATACTATCAAAATATATTGGATACGTATATCTAAATATATATAAAATTTGGCAGTTAGTAATTTAGTATAATTGAGGTTCCTATAAAGCATAAGCAAAAACAACCGAGGCTATGGGGAGGGGCTCGCCCTTCCTCACGTACTGAACAATCAAGCCAAAAATCCCACTTATATACTATATGCTAATACATATTAATACAGAAGTTTCTAGAAAACTCGTCCTTGTTTCTATTCCTAAAATCTACGTCACTATGTGTATGGGACATGCTCTACTAATGGGTTAGGGGGTCTCTCATCCTTTTGAGGGTCTTATTTCTGATGAAGGCTCATCATCTTCATCAGTGACCGAGGTGTGACCTGCAGGTAGCACAGGTGCCCTGTGTGACTGAGCAGATGTTTTCCATAATAATGCTCTAATTAAATCCCATGCCTGGAATAATCCCATTTTGGCTCATTCCAAGGTCGAGTCTTCTATTTCTAGATGCTGCTTATCAGACCTACATCCTTCTACTATTCCCTTCCAACATCTGGAAGATTCCATCTGCTTTGCCTCACTCATTTCCTTTTATTTGGCTTTGTAGAAATTATTTTCTATTGACATGAGTACAATTTTGCTAATATAGTTGCAATTTAGTTAGCACGAATCACATTTATCACATACATACACATCTGTGAGACTTTCCTGTCAAATCATTATCCATCCCAACCCTGGCACATCCCAAGTCCGGCAATTTGCATGCACAGGAAGCCAAAACTCGGCAATTCCCCGTTTCCAGCACCAGCACTGCTCAGATCTGGTGATTTGTGGGTGCCAGCACTGCAGATCCAGCAGATTGTTGACGCTGGCAGTGCCCAGGTCTGGCGTTTGCCAGCATCGGTGCCGCCCAGAGCCGTCAGTTTCCTGCTGCTGGGGCACTCGGGAGTTGTGGCTGAGCAGGAAAGGTGAGCCTGTGCCGGGAGCTTTTCTTGGCTGGAGCAAAGGCTGGGCACGCAGAGACCTTCCTGGCACTGTGCCCTGGGCCAGCAGGGATTGTGCTGCTGGAGCCCACCCTCAATTTCTTCTGTCAGGCAGCTTTAGGACATGCAGGAGCCAGAGCAGACCCTCAGCTTTCTGGATTCATCCAGAAGAATCCTGTGTGTGAAGCAGCCTGGGAACAGGGTTTCCATGCCAGGGTGGGCAATTCAGAGCCCTTTTCTCCCCCATGGGCTGAGGGTGTGGCACTTGTCATTTGCAAGGGCCCTGCAGGTGCCAATGGGGCCGTTTTCAATCTGCTGAGAACAGTCGGAACTGAGAGCCTGTCCTAAACCCTGCTTTTCCTGCAAATGTACTCAAGGAATTCTCTTTTTTTGCAGTCTCAGCCCCTGTGTTTGTGCAGGTGTACTGAGTGAAGGATGGAACGGGTCTACTGGGGGGAGATGTTCTCCTTCTCTAGTGGTTTTGGTTTTGTTGTTCTTGTTGGATTTGTTTGTTTTCTTGGATGGGTTTGATTATTGTGGTTTATAATTTTAAATTGTGCTTTATTTTTTTAATCACCTCCACCTGGCAGCTGTGGGCAGAGCTCTGTAGCTGTGTGTGACACTTGTGTGTGGCACAGTGAAGGTGTCCAGGGGGGCCTTGCCCGAGCTGTGTGCAGAGGAATCCCCATCAGGCCAGGCTGGGGGTGCTCCATGGCCGGTGCCTTGCGTTGACTGGAAGCTGCCATGGAGCGTCTCCAGGGATGGAAGGTTGGGGCTGCCAGGGCTGTGGTGTCACAGACAGGGGAACGCTGGGGCTGCCACAGCTGCCGTGTCCCAGAGAGGGGAATGTTGGGGTGCCCTGCTCCTGGCCCGGCCCCAACAGCTCTGCCTGCTCCTCTCAAGGACACAAAGGCTGAGGCAAAGGGTGAGAATTGCGGGAGGGGCTGAGCTGGGAGGGACCCGGTGGGATCATGGAGTCCAGGGCCCTGCCCTGCACAGACAGCCCAACAAGGGGAGGCTGTGCATCCCTGGGAGAGGTGTCCAAAGGCTCCTGGAGCTGTGCCAGCCTTGCAGCTGGGAGCATTGTCTGGGGATCCTGGTCAGTGATAGAGGATCATTTGGTAGGGGGAAGGAAAGAAGGGTGGAAGGAAGGGTGGAAGGAAGGGTGGAAGGGTGGAAGGGTGGAAGGAAGGAAGGAAGGAAGGAAGGAAGGAAGGAAGGAAGGAAGGAAGGAAGGAAGGAAGGAAGGAAGGAAGGAAGGAAGGAAGGAAGGAAGGAAGGAAGGAAGGAAGGAAGGAAGGAAGGAAGGAAGGGTAATGAATGTTATTCTATTTATCCAATTTATCAAACAACAAGTTTAAATTTAGTAGCAAATTTTTGATAGTAAATTTTATAAATTTCTACAATCAAAGTATTTGAAATTAATACAATCAAAGTATAGAATACTGTCCTGGTTTTGGGCAAATTTGGGGGAAAACCTCCAGAAGGAGTCCCCAGACAGCAAACCCCACGACTCCTCCCCCCCACCACCGGGTTCGGGAAGAATTTCCTCAGAGAAGAGTGGGAGAAAAAAACCTGTTTATTTAACAAGCAAGACACTCCCCAGCACAGGGAAAAAAAAAAAAAACAACACCAGCTGACAAAAAACTCTTTCACCGTTCTGAAGGGATGACAAACTCAATCTCTCTGGCGAGTGGTCGCCCAGTTATCAGTCTCCGGCCCTGGGGAATGACTGCTGCAGGTGACAGAATGCAGACTCCTGGTGTTTCTTGGGGTTTCCCAGGTCCCCGTCCGGAACAGGTTCAGATGGTATCCAGGAGAGGGAGGGGACGGGGTGGAAGAGAAAACAGTCCAGGGAAAAAGTTGGACTGCCTAGCTGGACTAACTAATAAGCAAAAAGCAAAGGCAAAGTGAAGGAAAGAAAAAGAGGCAGATGCGAGCAAGCAAGCAAGCAAGCAAGCAAGCAAGCAAGCAAACAGAGCTAAAACCTCTCCTAAACATAGACCATGGGGGAGGTGAGCCGGCTGATAACAAGACAAAACAAAGCTTCACTTTCCGAGTCAGTCCTGGAAGCACAGGACATAATACCAAACATAATCAGGACACACGATTGGAGATAGAAACACCATAACATCACCCTAGGACACCCATTCAAATTGGTACTGAATGTTGTGACACATGCTTCACTAACTGTTCTGAATTCAGGCTTAAAATAGAGGGATGAGAAATCAAGGCTTTTAGAATTAAACCATGAGGGAACTGTGCTACATCTATCTGAACACAGAACGTGGGCACAAGAGGTTAAAGGGAAGTGGCAGATTATTAACATAGAGCTATGTGCCACAAGAAAACAACTGAGGTTTGTATGTGAAGGAAATGCCAACAATGACCGAGATATCTGCCTGGATACACAACAAAGCATCTGTCTCTTCAGAATCCATTCAGTCAACCAGACAACCTTGCTGGTATATATAGATCAGGGTTGTGTGTGCCTCAGAACAGCATGCCCCACCATAAGAGTGGACGAGCTCATTATAAAGGAAACACAATCTGATTTGTCCATTTGTAACTTAGTCAAAATTGAGGGGTGCAATTTCTCCTATTGGGCACCTGTTGTATCACATCAGTATATAAAGGCAAACATGGCAACTGTGCAGGATGTATTGTCTGTGCCCAGAAGAATGAATCTCACTCTAGTTACAGAGCTACTAAAACACAGAGATATTCAGGAAATTCTGCAAGAAATTAGAAGTCTGGGAATGAAGATCTTGATCACAATACACCATGAGACAGACTATAAGGAGACCATAGAAGGTTGGAGGGAGACACATCTCACCACTGGTGGGATGTATTTTTTGGGTTGTCTCCTACTGCAGCAGGGTTTCTACACTGATTGTGTCATCTGATAGTAGTTTTGTTAGTTCTGATGAGTTTAAGTTTTGTTCTTTGTTATGATTTTCTGAATTTGAAACAGTCACAAAGAATGGCTACAATGCCTATCCTGTTATCAAATCAACTAGGTAAAGATATTTACAGAGAGTATGACAAGTATCATAGAAAGCAAAAGAATTTGCATCATTCAGAAGAAAAGGGGGGAAATGAGATGGGGAACATATATGGTTTTGAAAATTCAGAATTTTATAAGTGTATAATATGCTTAAGCAAGTGGAGGGGAAATAGAACACACAGCTTAACTGTATGTAACAAACCACAGAGGAACTTAGGTACCAGGAGAAAACCATTAAGATATATTGCAAAAACTCAGCAAAGCAAGACCTGGCTATTGCACAAACCCAACAAAGCAGAAACCTGTGGCTCCAGAAACCAGCCAGGACCAGCCAGGTGGTTTTGAGTGGGACAAACTGACCTGAGGGAGAGCCAAACCTCCACTGCACCTGCCCAAAAGCAGAGCTCAAACAGCGATTACTGAGGAAGACACACAGCCTTCATCCCAAAAACCACCAAACACAACCTCCAGGAGTGGTGGCAGCTAATTATAATACAAAGAAGGAGAAGGTGGAGATGGGTGGGCAGGGAGGTGTGGGCTTGTGGGATCAATGTGTATTTATACCTGGAACCTGTCTTGACCAGGTACACGTGGTTTGGAGGAAATATCCCCCCAGGTGTCCCAGCTGCCAATGAAACATGCTCTACAATTTCGGTGTCAAGTCCTGATTCCTGAAATCAGGAAAGGTCCAGCAGCTGTGTTGGTTCTGCAGAACAAAAATGGCCCCGGGTTCCATGGGACCCCAATGTCACAACTGACTCCTTGCTTCCATGTCACCTCCTCAGTGTCAAAATGGCCCCTTCACTCCAACAGAACACAAAGGTTTTGCATAAATATTGAGCAAATCCTACTTAACACACCTGGGAACATCTGTCTGCATTCAAAAATGAGATTAAAATTGAGGGTGGCACCAGCAGCTTCCATCTACAACAAAGACCCAGGGAAAGGACAGGGACAGAGAATTCAGCTGAAAGACTCAGAATTCTGCTTACAGAGATCATTGCTGGTCACACTGTCCCTCGTAGGAAGGTGACATCATTCCAGACAGCCTGGACTGAGCATGTGGTTCCTGAATGGGGTTTGTTGTTTAGGAAAGCTAAACATTTCCATTCTTTCCTCACAAACAGGAAAATTTCTCCTGGGCCTGTGTGCAGGCAGAGCCCTGAGGAGAGCAGGTGGGACATGGTGCAATGGGCTGGTACACCCAGCTGCAGAGCTCAGGGGACAAGGTTCTGCTGCAGGGCACAGGGATGTCAGTCCCAGGTGGGCGATGTCAGACATGGTGAGGCTGGGGGTGAGGAGCAGGTTGTCCAAACAGGGTCAGCCTGCAAGGGGCTCATTCTTCTGCATGCCCAGACCTCCTAAGGAGACATTCAGCATCAACATCACCTGGGGAATACTTCCATTCTCTCTTTTCTGAAATTAAAAACTAAAAAATTACTCACTTTATTAAAGAAAAAAAAAGTTACAAGGTGCACTTGGAAATCCTTCCTCCTTAACAAAACTCCAAACGGACTCCAAGCAGCTGCATAACCCCTGATAACTTGAAGACAACTGGAAGAAGACAAGGTGCTCCTGAAGACTTTCTGCATTTTTATGATCCCCACAGTGGATTTGGGGCTGAGTCCAGCACCCTCAGGCACTGAGAGGAGGTTGAAGAAGCTGCTCAAGGAGTCAGAAGCAAAACTCCAAGTCCCTTGGAGCATCAGTGGCCCCACTGAGGGCAGGGAGTGCCAAAGGCTCCCCAGGGAGTGGTGAGAGCAGATCCTTGAGGGCAGGATTGCAGGAGCCCCAGGCTGTGAGCAGGGAACTGCAATGCTGAGCAAGGCCTGGGCTGGCTGGAGGAAGCAGAAAGGCCAAGGCCTGAGCCCAGGCCTGGCCCAGCAGGGCCTGTCCCTCACGGGGGGCTCGGGGCTGTTGCTGGGGCAGTGGGATGGCAGGGGCAGCAAGGACAAATGTCATCAAGCTGCAAGCCCTGCCAGCCTCCTGAGGGAGGGCCGAGGCAGAAGCAAAGTGCAGCCCCTGCCAGGAAAGTTCCTTCTGTGGGGCTGCAGAGGCCCTGCCCGAGCCCAGGGCACAAAGGCCTGGGTGCCTCTGGCCCTGCCAGCCCTGCCCAGCCCTTGGCCATCTCTCCTGCAGGCTGTGCCCCCTGTGCGTGCTGCTCCTGTGCCCTGGCCGGCTGCACACGCCCATCTCGCTGTCCCCCCCAGCATTTCTCAGCCCAGCATTGCTGTGCCCTCCCTGGGCTCCCTGCACCCAGCGCTGCCGGCTCCTGGCACACAGAGCCATGGCATGGCCCAGCCTCACGCTGGGACACCTCGGGCACCAACATTCTGCCCTGGGAGGGACTTTTCTGTTTCCTCACCTCCAGGCTGAACCTTCCAGGCTGCACTTTGGGGAGGTTTCCTTCTCTTCCCACTCCCAAGGAAGGCTCTGTGTCCTGCTGTTCACAAACAGAGAAGGGCTGGTGGCAGATGTGGTGGTCAGAGGCTGTTTGGGCAACAATCACTACGAAATAATGCAGTTTTTAACTTTTCTGTGAAAGACGATGGGACATCAACAAAACCTCTACACTGGACTTAGAGAGAGCAGACTTTGGCCTATTCAAATTCAGATTTGGGGATAACAGAATCAGGTGCTGATTTTTTTAAGGGAAATAGCCTTTTAAAACAAAGAGATCCAGGCAAGATGGAAACACTTAGAAAGAAATGTTGAAGGACCAGAAGTAGCCTGTCCCTATGTGCCAAAAAGTGAGCTAGCAAGGAAAAAGAATGGCCTGGCTGGGCATAGAGCTTATTCCAGAAAGTCAAGCAAAAACGAAGGCCTATCACCTTTGAGAGAGGGGCAGACAACTGTTTAAGTGTTTAAGGATGTTGTTCGGTCATGCAGAAAGAAAAGAAGAGAGCTCAATTATAACTTACCCTGGCTACATCTGTGAAAAATAATAAAAAATATTTTTATAAGTATATCAATAACAAAAGCAGGGACAAGGAGAACCTCAGCTCTTTATTGGATATGGGGGTGAAGGTAGTAACTAAAGATCAGGAAAGGTTTGAGGTACATCAGAACTTTACCTCAGTTTTCAACATTAAGACAGGTTGTCCTCAGGACAAGTGTTCTCCTGAGCTGGCAGATGGGGACAGGGAGCAGAACAGACCCCTGTAATCCTGGAGGAAGCAGCTGGGGACCTGCTGAGCCACTCAGATGCTCACAGGTGTCTCTGGGAACAGATGGGATCCATCCTAGGGGGATGAGGGAGTTGCTCGATGAGCTGCCCAAGCTGCTCTCCATCATTTCTCATCAGTGCTGGCTCAGCAGGGAGGTGCCAGAGGACTGGAGGTGCCAATGTGAGCCCATCCCCAAGAAGGGCTGGAAGGAGGATGTGGGGAACTGCAGGCCTGTCAGCGTGACCTGGGTGCCTGGTGAGGTGATGGAACAGATCACCTTGAGTGCCATCACAGGGCACCTACAGGATGGCTGAGGGATCAGAGCCAGCCAGCGTGGATTTCAATATCTGCATAGATGATCTGGATGAGGGGATTGAGTGCAGCATCAGCAAATGTGCAGATGTCACCAAGCTGGGTGTGAGTGTGGATCTGCTGGAGGGTAGGAGGGCTCTGCAGAGGGACCTGGACAAGCTGGATCCAGGGCTAAAACCCAACAAGGTGAGGTTTAACAAGGCCAAGTGCTGGGTCCTGCACTTTGGCCAAAACTACCCCTGCAGTGCTGCAGGCTGGACAGCAGCCAGGCAGAAAGGGACCTGGGGGCACTGATGGACAGCAGGCTGGACATGAGGCAGCAGTGTGGCCAGGTGGCCAAGAAGGCCAATGGTTCCTGGCCTGGATCAGGAATGGTGTGGCCAGCAGGAGCAGGGCAGTGATTCTTCCCCTGTGCTCAGCACTGCTTGGGCAGCACCTCGAGTGCTGTGTCCAGTTCTGGGTCCCCAATTTAGGAAGGACATGGAGGGTCTGGAGCATGTCCAGAGCAAGGCAATAAGGCTGGTGAGGGGTGTGGAACACAAGTCCTGTGAGGAGTGGCTGAGGGACCTGGGGATGTTTTTTCTGGAGAACAGGAAGCTCAGGGGAGACGTCATCACTCTCTACAACTCCCTGGCAGGAGGGTGTAGCCAGGTGGTGTTCCGGCTCTTTTCTACGGGTACAGTGACAGGACAAGACATCACAGCCTTAAAGCTACACCATGTGATGTTTAGTCTGGACATTATGAAATATTCTTCACAAAAAGGGTGGTTGAGCATTGGAATGGGCTGCCCAGGGAGGTGGGTGAGTCACCGTCCCTGTAAGTATTTAAGGAAATTCTGGATGTGACACTGAGTGCCATGGTCTGGGTGACAAGGTGGTGTTGAGTTACAGGTTGGGCTTGATGCTCTCAAAGGTCTTTTCCAGTCTGGGTGAGTCTGTGATTCTGTGATGATTGTGACACTGCAGAGCCCTGGGGAAGCAAGGTCCCATTGTGACACTGTAGGGCTAAATGGAACCAAGGCCCATTGATGACTCTGGGTCATTGTGGAACCAAGGAGGCCACAGTGACACAGAGTGCTTTGTTGAACCAAGGGACCATTGTTACACTGCAGGGACTGTTGGAACTAAGGAAACAATTTTGACACCTATGTGACCCCTGGAACTAAGGGCCCACTGTGATACTGCAGGGCCTCGTGTACTTAGACACCACTGTGACCCTAACACTGCAAGGTGTCATGGAACCAAGAATCCATTGTGACACTGTAGGATCTTGTGTCACCAGGGCTCCATTGTGGCACTGTGCAAACGAGGAGTCCATTGTGACACTGTGGAACCTCGGGTAACAATGGGGCCATGGTGACACTGCAGGGCCCCATGGAACCAAGGGGTCAGTGTTAGTCTCTGGGGCCTTGTGGAACCATAGAGACCACTTTGACACTGCTGGACCTTGCAACAGAGCCCGTTTTTCAAAGGCACATGAGTGCCAGCCCTCAGGAAGCCATGGCCAGCCAGATCTGTCTCTCCTGGCTGATTTCGTCTGGGAATTATCTTTGCATATATGGAAATTTGGAGGATAAATATCCATTTTTGGCACTGGACACCTGGAGGAGTTATTTTCCATAGGAAGGTGTAAGGGTCGGTCCGAAGTTCCCCTCGATTTTGCCTCCCAACTGTCACAAGGAGACCTCAAGGACCCCCATCCAGGCTGACTCCAAACAATGGTTTACTGGCCGGGCCAGGTGGATGCTCATGACTGTGTGCTGTTGTATTGTGTTCACTGGACTGTGCTGTCACGGCACCAACCAGAGACTGTGTTGTACCAACTGAGGACTGCTTGTCCGTACCTGTGTCCTGCAGCACCACACAATGGTCCATAAATCTTCCCACCTCTTGGCCAGAGGCCACTCGCTTTGGAGAAGGACTATAAAAGAGCGACCCTCTGGGAAAAGACCCTTTGAGATCTCTCCACTGATGAAGACCCGTCTACCCCCTGGAGAAGACCCCTGAGATCTCCACACGGACAGAGACTCGTCTATCGGATGACCCGTGAGGACGCCCGTCTCGTCTGTTGGTAGCTATTTTCCCATCCCTTTCTTTCCTTCCCCTCTCCCTATACTTTGTTTCCTATATCTCTCCCCTCTACCATAACTGAATTGTTGGCATTTGATGAAATGCATTACTGTTGTTGAATAAACTGATTTTCTGCTGTTGAATAAACTGATTTTGTCCCCTGCACTTTGCCTGTTTGCACCTTTAAGATCAAAAGAACCATCATGACCCCCGCTTTGTATTAATAGCGGATCATGACATTAGGAAAGCACAGAGCCCCAGTGCTTCAGGGGCAGATGAGAAGTGACCCTGGACATACCAAGATCAGCTGGACTTGCCAAGTGGCCCCCAGGAGGCCCAGCCAGCCAGATCTGTTCAATGTTCCCTTGGTTCCATGGGGCCCTGCAGTGTAACAATGTTCTCTTTGCTTCTGAAGGTCACAATGGCCCCATGCTGCCATGACACCTTGCAATGTCACTGTGGGTTCTTGGTTCCACAAAGCCTTGAAGTGTCACAATGGCCCCTTGGCTTCATGTGCACTCGCTGTGTCACAATGGCTCCTCTGTGACACTACGGGCTCCACAAGGTCACCATAAACCCTTGGTTCCTTGGGGCCCTCAGGTGTCACAATGGTCTCCTTGGTTCCATGAGGCACCACAGTGTCACCATGGTGTCCTTGGACCCACATTGTCACAACTGGCCCTTGGTTCCATGAGGTTCCGCAGTGTCACCATGGTGGCTGCCAGAGGCTGGATGAGATCGATGTCCCAGACACCTCGGGGTGCTCAGAATGCCCGTGTGGGGCCAGGGCTGGGTCAGGCCTGGGATTGTGGTGGGACAGAGCCCCGCCCCCAGCGCCTGACTGGCACAGCTGTCAATCAATCACACAGCCGGGACAATGCTAACCCAGCTCTGATTGGCTGAGATGTCAATCAATCACACAGCAAGGGTGGTGTTAACCCAGCTCTGATTGGCTGAGCTGTCAATCAATCACAAATCAAGGGTGGTGTTAACCCAGCTCTGATTGGCTGAGTTGTCAATCAATCACACAACAGGGGCAGTGTTAACCCAGCTCTGATTGGCTGAGCTGTCAATCAATCACACAATAGGGGTGATCTTATCCCAGCCCAGATTCTCTTTCTATCGACCTTCTCTCCTGCTGTTCTTCTCTATTTCTTCTCCTTCTAATCCTGCTTACCTGGAAGATTTTTGGATACATTTGCATCTTAATGGTTAAAGGTTTCTAGGTTAAATGACATCAGTGAAGTTAATGATATGATAAAACACTTATTTTGATTTGTATTAAATCCTTTGCCAATGTTCCTTGATTGTCTATATTTTGCCAGTAAAACTGTGTGTCATTTGGATCTCTTAGCTCAGCTGGTTGGAGCATGGTGCTGGTATCACTGAGGTTGTGGGTTCAATCCCGGTGTGGGCCATTCACTCAAGAGCTGGACTTAATGATCCTTGTGGGTCCCTTCCTACCAAGAATCTTCTGTGCATCTGCCCATGTTGAGAATATCTGTCTTGGGTTTCTCCTGTGCATCAAAGTCGAGTAAAGGACCCTTTGGTTATGCCCAGCATTTCAGTGTTCTGGGGTGTTCCAGCCCTGCAGGCTCACCATGGCCTCTTGTTTCCATCAGGCCCTGCTGTGTCACACTGGCCCTTGGTTCCATGAGCATCTGGAGTGTCACACAGCTTGATGACATTTGTCCTTGCTGCCCCTGCCATCCCACTGCCCCAGCAACAGCCCCGAGCCCCCTGTGAGGGACAGGCCCTGCTGGGCCAGGCCTGGGCTCAGGCCTTGGCCTTTCTGCTTCCTCCAGCCAGCCCAGGCCTTGCTCAGCATTGCAGTTCCCTGCTCACAGCCTGGGGCTCCTGCAATCCTGCCCTCAAGGATCTGCTCTCACCAGTCCCTGGGGAGCCTTTGGCACTCCCTGCCCTCAGTGGGGCCACTGATGCTCCAAGGGACTTGGAGTTTTGCTTCTGACTCCTTGAGCAGCTTCTTCAACCTTCTCTCAGTGCCTGAGGGTCCTGGACTCAGCCCCAAATCCACTGTGAGGCTGATTAAAATACAGAAAGCCTTCAGGAGCTCTTTGTCTTACTTCAGGGCTTGTGCAGCTGATTGGGGTCAGTTTAGAATTCTTTTAAGGAGGAAGATTTCCAAGTGCGCCTCATCACTTTTTTTAATCAAGTGAGTATTTTGTTTTAAATTACAGTTCAGAGAAGAGCTGATAGAAGCATTTCCCAAGTGATGTTGATGCTGAATGTCTCCTTAGGAGGTCTGGGCATGCAGAAGAATGAGCCCCTTGCAGGTTGACCCTGTTTGGACAACCTGCTCCTCACCCCCAGCCTCACCATGTCTGACATCGCCCACCTGGGACTGACATCCCTGTGCCCTGCAGCAGAACCTTGTCCCCTGAGCTCTGCAGCTGGGTGTCCCAGCCCATTGCACCATGTCCCACCTGCTCTCCTCAGGGCTCTGCCTGCACACAGGCCCAGGAGAAATTTTCCTGTTTGTGAGGAAAGAATGGAAAAGCCTGAGCAGGTTTCCTGAACAACAAACCCCACTGAGGAACCACATGCTCAGTCCAGGCTGTCTGGAATGATGTCACCTTCCTACGAGGGACAGTGTGACCAGGAATGATCTCTGTAAGCAGAATTCTGAGTCTTTCAGCTGAATTCTCTGTCCCTGTCCTTTCCCTGGGTCTTTGTTGTAGATGGAAGCTGCTGGTGCCACCCTCACCTTTAATCTCACTTTTGAATGCAGACAGATGTTCCCAGATGTGTTAAGCAGGATTTGCTCAATATTTATGCAAAACCTTTGTGTTCTGTTGGAGCGAAGGGGCCATTTTGACACTGAATAGGTGACATGGAAGCAAGGAGTCAGTTGTGACACTGGGGTCCCATGGAACCAGGGGCCATTTTTGCTCTGCAGAACCAACACAGCTGCTGGACCTTTCCTGATTTCAGGAATCAGGACTTGACACTGAAATTGTAGAGTCTTTCATTGGCAGCTGGGACACCTGGGGGGATATTTCCTCTAAACCACGTGTACCTGGTCAAGACAGGTTCCAGGTATAAATACACATTGATCCCACAAGCCCACACCTCCCTGCCCACCCCTCTCTGCCTTCTCCTGCTTTGTATTATAATTAGCTGCCACCCCTCCTGGTGGTTGTGTTTGGTGGTTTTTGGGATGAAGGCTGTATGTCTTCCTCAGTAATCGCTGTTTGACCTCTGCTTTTGGGCAGGTGCAGTGGAGGTTTGGCTCAGCCTCAGGTCAGCTTGTCCCACTCAAAACCACCCGTCTGGTCCTGGCTGGTTTCTGGAGCCACAGATTTCTGCTTTGTTGGGTTTGTACAATAGCCAGGTCTTGCTTTGCTGAGTTTTTGCAATATATGTTACCTTAAAGCTTTTTCCTGGCAAATAAGTTCCTATATGGTTTCTTTCATACCGTTTCTGCCATGTGTTCCATTTCCCTGCTACCTGCTCAAGCATATCATAGACTTGTAAGGTTCTGAATGTTCAAAACCATTTATGTTCCCCATTTCACTAAATCACACTGGGAGCAGGTTTGGGCGCATCAACCCTTACTGGTTTATACTGGGAGTTGCTGCCACAGATCTCAGGGGCTCATGAGTGGCTCCCAGTGCTTACTGGCTTATACTGGTGCCCTCCCAGTGTAAACCTGGGAGCCCTTAGACTACACTGAGGATGGGTTTGGGTGCATGAGGCCTTACTGGTTTCGACTGGGAACTGCAGTAACGGGCCTCAGAAGCTTGGGGGTGGCTCCCAGTGCTTACTGGTTTATACTGGTGCCCTCTCAGTCTATGCCTAGGAACACCAGTGGGTGCTGGCAGGCAGGCAGGACCCTGAGGCCAAGCTATCCTTTGCTGGGGCACTGCTGAGCTGCAACTTCTCCAACTTCTCAGCCTGGCACCACTGCCTGCAGCTGCCAGGGACTCCAGAAAGGGCGAGGCTGGGGCACTGCCCCACGAAAGGCTGAAGAAATGTGAGCAATTCCCCAGTAAAATTCCCACAATTTCACAGGATCCCCAAAATTTTCCAGCCCCTCCCTCACCTAAAGTGGGAGGTGATACGTTCTGTTGGGTTGAATGAGTAGAACTGGTGTCTCTAAATCCCCTTTGACTTTAATGGGTACACCTGAACTCTAGTACACTTGAGTATTCAGATATTGGGGTGTCCCTCACGGCCCCCTAGAGATTTTGGGGTGCCCCCTTTGCCCCCCCCCTCCCAGAGCTAGAGCTGGTGCAGAACACTGCCTTCAGCCACCCCACGGATTAAAGCACCTGGCTGTACCTGCACTGCATCCTCTCCTGAGGTAACTCAGGGCTCCCTCCCACCCTTGAGGCCCTCACCTGGAGTTTTGGGGTACCCCCTGAATGTTGGGGTGTCCCCCTACAGCCCCTCGGCTGCCAAGGGTCATCTGTGTCCACGTTGACTGGGAGGACAGTGGCCATCATCTTCTCCTGGCCCATCAAGGTGAGTCGGGACACTTGGGTGCCCCAAAATAACCTAGAGATCCCCCAAAATTATCTGGGTACACCTGTCTACTCCCCCAAATCACCTGGATCTCCCCAAAAATCAATCGGGTACACCTGGGTATCCCAAAAAATCACATCAGTGGACTTGAGTACTCCTGAAAATCAGCTGGATTACCCCCAAAATCACCTGGATACACCTGGGTACCCCCTGAACACCTAAATCATCCAAAACCCCTACGGACTCCTAAAACTGGTGTCCCAAAAATCTTCTTTGCATTGACTGGGTGGACCTGGTGTCCCTGAATCCCCATTGACTTCAATGGGTAGACCCAATGTCTGAAAATTTTTGCTACCCAAAATCCCGACTTTGGACTCGGAATTCCATATTTGGGGCTGAAAACAAAGATTTGGGCTTAAGTGGAGGCACAGCTCCAGCACAGGCTGAAGGTGTGGGATCAAGAATTTGTGATTAGCTCCCAGGAATTATGCCAGGACTTCCAGAGTGTCAGCACCATGATCCTGAAATGGAAATTCCCAGAATTCAGCCCAGTATTTCCCCCAAATTTCCCCATTTAAGCACCAAATTTCTGCAAAATCCCCATTGACTTTAATGAGTAAACCTGGTTTCCCTAAATCCCTATTGATTTCAAAAGATAGACCTCATGTTCCTAAATCCCCTTTGATTTTTTAAAATAGATAGACTTGCTATTCCTACGTTGCCATTGATTTCAAAGGGTAGACCTGATGTCCATAAGATCTCTATTGGGAGATTAATATTACAGGAGATGGAACAACTGAGAGACATTGTCAAAGATGGTTTATTGCTTTATTTCATCAGTCTCATAGAAGGGTGAGACATTAAAGGTGTTACATCCAGGGCCATAATATCAGAAGCTTCCTCATTCTTAGTTACAAATGCCTTATGTTAGTTTTTTAGCCAATCAAAAACTTTTATGAACTTTGTTAGTGTCTTTTTACACCAATCATTAATTGCTTCGCTTCCCATGGCTTTGGTGCAATGCATCATTTTTCAGTATATCATATAACACTGCACAAACCTACATTGATACATCTTAACATCTAATTAACTTTATAACAAGTTATTTTTGCTAAACTTTAAAATCTTTTAGTATCTTACTTAAGATACTGCTTTGCTTATGTAATCCAAATTTCTGTTTTCTTGAAGCATATTTTTACTTAAACTACAAACTTATATTCTTGTTTTATGTCTGTTTCACTTCAATGCTCTAATTCTGTAAGCCTTCTCCAAGGTCTCAGGTCAAACCCTGTACCCATCTCTATCTCTGAGCCTGTATGCCCAAGGCCCTGAGAGCTCTCTGTGCCTGCATTTCCCACACTGCAGTATCCCAATGGACCCTTGGTTCTGTGGGGATTCACAATGGCAGAAGGGTCTCCTTGGTTCCACAAGGTCCTGCAGAGCCCCTTGATTCAACGAGGCCTCAAAGTGTCATCATGGTCTCCAGGATTCCGTGAGGCCCCACAGTGTCACAATGGACCTTTGGTTCCATGGGGTCCAGCACTGTTCCATGAATCCTCAGTTCCATGGGGCCCTGTAGTGTCACAATGGACTCCTTGGTTCAATGGTGCCACACATTGTGACAATTGTCCCTTGGCCTGCCAGGACTCCATAGTGTCACAACGATTCCTTGCTTCAGTGAGGTCTTGTAGTGTCACAATGGACTCCATGATTCCATGAGGCCCTGCAGTGTCACAATGGCCCCTTGGTTCCATGGAGCCCCACAGTGTCACAATGGCCCCTTGATTTCATAAGGCCCTGAAATGCCACAATGGCCCTTTTGTTTCACAAAACCTCAAATTGTAAAAATGACCTCCATGGTTTCATGAGGCCCTGCTGTGTCACAAAGGACTCTCAGCTCCATGATGCCCCATAGTGTCACAATGGTCTCCTTGGTTCTGCAGTGTCAGAATGGCCCCTCGGTCCCTTGGAGCTCACAGGGTCACTCTTGTGCCCTTGTTTCCATGAGGCCCTGCAGTGCCACAATGGTCCTTTGGTTCCACGTGACCTCAAAGTGTCATCATGGCCACCTTGGTTCCATGAGGCCCTGTAGTGTAACAATGATCTCCTTGGTTCCACAGTGTCAGAATGGCCCGTTTGTCCCATGGAGCCCCACACTGTCACTGTGGTCCCCTTGATTCCATGAGGCCCTGCCGTGCTGCAATGGCCCCAGTGGCTACAATGGTCTCCAGTGGGACTCTCTACAACCACCTGAACAGAGGCTGTAGTCAGGTGGGGGTCGGTCTCTTCTCCCAGGCAACCACTGACAGAATGAGAAAACACAGTCTGAACATGAGCCAGGGGTAGTATAGGTTTGACATCAGGAAAAAATTCTTCACTGAGAGAATGATTGGGCACTGGAATCTTCTGCTCAGGGAGGTGGTGGAGTCACCACCCCTGGTGGCATTTAAAAAAAGTCTGGACGTGGCACTCAGAGCCATGGTTTAGTTGATGAGGTGATGTTAGGTGATAGGTTGGACTTGATGATCTCAAAGGTCTTTTCCAACCTCATTACCTCTGTGATTCTGTTTCATAATAGTCTCCATTGTTCCATAAGGCCCTGCAATGTCACAATGGACCTTTGGTTCAATGAGTCCCCACAATGTAATAATGGACCCTTGGTTCCATGAGGTTCCTCAGTGTCACAATGGTCTCCTTGGATCTGTAGTGTCCCAATGGCCCCTTGGTCACAATGGACTTCAGGTTCCATGAGCTTTCATACTCTCAGCAGCAGTTCTGCAGTCACCATGGACCCTTTGTTCCACGAGGTTCTGTGCTATAACATGGTCACCTTGGTTCTGTGAGGCCCTGCAGTGTCACAATGCACCCATGGTTGCAGGAGGTTCCACAGTGCACCTTCAGGTTCCATAGTGTCACAGCTGACTCCTTGTTTCTGTGAGGACCCTCTGTCACCAAATCTCCAAAATATCAGAATAAGACTCCTTAACACTGATTTCGTGTTAAAGAAGACATCCTTTTTTTCAGGCTTCAGGTCCAATGTGGGATAACTCCTAAACTTATGTGGACACGTGATTCTACAAGTGTGTTGCTTATATTTAGTCACTACATGTGTATTTCAATTTACCATAACTATAAAACCCACCCCAAGTTCCTGAATCAGTCTTTGTTTTTTCTGTCACTGCACCCTTGAGCCAGATGTGTTTCTCTTCTCTTCTGACAGTATCTGCTGGGAAAGCAGCTCCTGCATGCCATGTTTCTCTGCTGAAAGTTCACAGGCACAGTAAAAATTGAATGAACTCTTTTGGAATCGAGCCCAAGGCTCTGTGTGTGCAGGCAGAGGCAGGCAGGAGGCAGAGCTGTCAGCAAAGGAAGGGGCCAGCGAGGTGGGGCAGCCGGGGGATGACGACAGCCTGCAGGGACAGAGGCGCAGGGCATGGACACCGTAGGACAGCCTGGGCTGCAGAGGCCACAGGGATGGGCAGCAGCTGAAAGGCCCTGACAGAGCCAACTCCTGCAGCACTTGGGCCATGCAGGCTGGCCCTGGGCCTGAGGCCAGCAGGGGACAAGTGAGCCTTGCTGTGCTGGGGCCTCATTGCCTCCTTGTCCCTGCTCAGCAGCCTGGCAGGGGCCGCCCCATGGTGCTGCCCTTGGCATTGCACATGGCCAGAGCCCAGTGGCCCAGGAAGAGCCCTGAGCAATGAGGGAGGGACAGGATCTGCCTTGCCAGGGGCTGGGGCTCAGCCCTTGGCCCTTTGCATTCCTGAAACACATCCAGGTGTGCTCAGCATCAGAGACACCTTTCCCTTGTTTGTCCCCCCCTGTCATCAGTGCCTCCATTGTTCTGCTTACCTGGAACTTGGGGACACTTTCTGAGTCATATCCATCCATTAAAACTTCAAGAAACTTTGGAGTTTCAATTTAATTTTGAGTTCTTGAGAAGTTTTCCTTCAGCTTCCTCTCAGGGACTGATGTCCAGGGACTCAGCACTGTTGGAAAACCTCAGCTCTACAGAGATGGGGCAACTAAGAGGGGTTTTAAAAATATTTTATTCCATTATCAGACTCCTTGAAAGGTGAAACATAAGAGATGTAAAACTCAATGCCATTCCATCTGAAGCCAAGTTATTTCCTGCTTACAATATTTTATAAATGTTTGTCAGTGTATTAGCTTTTGCCACACAATGGTGCTAATAATTCTAACACCAATCACCTTGTATTTTACTCCACGTAGTCTTGCCACAATGGATTTTTCACAGTTCTAATTTTCCAAAATTTCTGGTCTTTTTGCAAGGCCATTGTTTGAAACTTGTTTCTAGTTCAATCTCTCTCTTAGCAATGTCTTCTCTATTCCAGGGCATTTCTAAGTCAGCACACCTTATCTCAGAGTTTGCATCCAGATGTACAAGACTGTGTGAGCTTTCAGTCAGGCTTTGAGAATCCTTTACAAATCCATTTCTCACAAATATCAATCACAGAATGCTGCAGTCACCTCTGCTCTAAAGACAACAGTAATAAAATACACGCTTGAAAATAGGAATGGATATTTCAAAGTAGGTCTTTGTCATATTTCTCCAGAACTGGAGTTGAAAAACTTCCAAATGAACTGGACCAGACCAGAGGGAAATCAAGGCAGAACCATTGTTTTCCAGGAAACCTCTTAAGAATTTGGTCAGAATCGAACTCCAAAGTGTCTGATGCCATTCATGGGTATCACTGAGGGCCACGACTGAGAAAGCGTCCCCAGGTTCCAGTGTGAGCAGGAAATTGGAGGCAGAGATGACAGGTGGTGTGGGAAATGCAGGCAGAGAGAGCTCTCAGGGCCTTGGGCATACAGGCTCAGAGATTGAGATGGATACAGGGTTTGACCTAAGACTTTGGAGAAGGCTTGGGGAATCAGGGCATGAAAAGGAAAATTGACATAAAACAAAAATATAAGTTTTTAGTTTAAGTAGAAATATAATTTAAGCAAACAGAAATATGCATTATGTAAGCAAAGCTGTATGTTAAGTACAATAGTAAAAGATTGTAAAGCTTAGCAATAGAACCTGTTATAAAGTTAGTTAGAAGTTTAAGGTTTATCAATGTAGGTTGGTGAAGTGTTCTAGGATTGGTTGAAAAATGAAGCATTGTGGCAAAGCCATGAGAAGGAAAGCAATTAATGATTGGTGTAAAAGGATGCTGGCAAACTTCACAGAAGTATTTGATTGGCTCAAAAACGAACATAAAACATTGTAACTAAGAATGAGGCAGCTTCTGATATTATGGTGTTGGATGTAACACCTTTAATGTCTCACCCTTCTATGAGACTGACACCATGAGGCCTCATCTCTTGCAATATCAATCTCCCAATACACATTTTGTTGACATCAGACATGACTAATGAAATCAATAGGGACTTAAGGATACCAGATCTATCCCATTAAAGTCAATATGGATTTAGAGACACCTGGTCTATCCATTAAAATCAATGGGAATTTGAGGAAATTTGGCCCTAAAATAGGGAAATGTGAGAAAATTTGGAGGAAATCCTGGGCTGAATTCTGGAAATTTACACTCCAGGATCGCAGTGCTGATGCTCTGAAGTCCTGGATGAATTCCTGGAGGCCAATCCCGCATCCCTGATCTCTCTCCTGTGGTCCATGCTGGAGCTGTGCCTCCAGGTAAGCTGAAAAAATTTCCATTTTCAGCTGAAATCTGGGAATTTTGAGCCCACAATTGGTGTTTTTAGCACCAAAAATATTGGGACATCAACTCTGCCCACTGAAGTCAAAGGGGACTGAAGGAAACCAGGTCTATCCCTGTGAAGTCAATAGGGATTTAGGGACACCCTGTCTACCCATTGATAGGGCTTGATTGGGAAGAGTTACTCTTTAAACTGGGAGCACTGGGAAGGGCTAAAGGGGGACACTGGGGTGACTGGGAGCACTGAAGCAAAAGTGGGACCACTGGGAGGGATTTGTAGAGATAAATGGAGATAAAGAGGACTCCAGGTCTAACCCACTGAAATCAATAGGAATTTGGGGACAGCAGATTTATCCTTTAAAAGCAATGGAGCTTAGGGGCACCAGGTCTACACTGTCAAAGCAATGAGGATGTTTGGGACACTAGTTTTGGGGGGCCCAGGGGTTTTTGGTGATCCAGGTGTCCAAGGGGTACCCAGGTGTACCCCGGTGATTGCTGGGGGGGATCCAGGTGATTTTGGGCAGTATCCAGGTGTACCCAGATAATTTTCAGGGATATCCAGGTTAATTTTGGGGCACCCTAGTGCCCTGACTCACCCTGACAGGCCAGGAGAAGATGATGGCCACCATCCTCCCAGTCGATGTGGACACAGGTGACCCTTGGCAGCTGTGGGGCTGTCCGGGGGCACCCCAACATTCAGGGGGTACCCCAAAACTCCAGGTGAGGACATCAGGGGTGGGAGGGAGCCCTGAGTTACGTCAGGAGAGGATGCAGTGCAGGTACAGCCAGGTGCTTTGGTGCATGGGGTTGGTGAAGATGGTATTCTGCAGCAGCTCCAGCTCTGTGTGGGCAAAGGAGGCACCCCAAAATCTCAGGGGGGCAGTGGGGAAAACCCCGATGTCTCAGTGGGGACACCCAGGTATACAGGAGCTCAGGTGTACCCATTAAAGTCAAAGGGGATTTAGGGAAACCAGGTCTACCCATTCAATGCAACAGAACCCACCAGCTCCCACTTTAGGTGAGGGAGGGGCTGGAAAATTTTGGAGATCCCTCAAAATTGGGGGGAGATTTTTTGGGGAATCCCTCACCTTCCTTCAGTCTGCCAGGGGACAGCGCCCTTGCCGTAGTTCCTGGTGGGCATCAGCAGCCACAGGCAGTGTTGCCAGGCTGAGAAGTTGGAGAAGTTGTGGCTCAGCAAGGCCCTGGTGAAGGCCAGCTCGGCCCTGAGGTCCTGCCTGACTGCAAGTGCCTACCAGTGTTCCCAGGTGTGGACTGGGAAGGCACCAGTATAAACCAGTAAGCACTGTGAGCTACTCCCGAGCTCCTGAGACCTGTGGCAGCAGCTCCCAGTATAAACCAGTGAGGCCTCATGTACCCAAACCCATTCCCATTGTAGTCTAGGGGCTCCTAGTGTGGTCCTGGGGCTCCCAGGTTTATACTGGGATGGTACCAGTACAAACCAGTAAACACTGGGAGTCACCCCTGAGGCCCTGAGCCTGTGGTGACAGCTCCCAGTATAAACCAGTAAGGCCAGCACAACCTGAAGTCACTCCCAGTAGGTCCCAAGCCCCATCCCAGTATAAATCAGCAAGACCAGCATCCCCAGAATTTGCTCCTAGTGGAGTGCCAAGCATCCCCAGGCTCCCTCCCAGTATAACCCAGGACACCCCAGTTTAACCCAGTAAAATCCAGAACATCCCAGTATAACCCAATATAAACCACTACAACCCAGTCACCCCCAGAACCATATTCCAGTATAAACCAGTATAACCCATTGACCCCCAGCACCCCATCTCAATATAAACCAGTATAACCCAGTATAATTCACAGTTGCCACCAGGTCCTCCCAGTCAGAAGGGAGCACTCAGACACCCCTGCTCTCTTTCCCAGTAGAGCCCAGTACAAATCAGCAACACCCCAGCACCCCATCCCAGTACAACCCAGTATAACCCAGTACAACCAGTACACATAGTGTTAGGTCCTCCTGGACACTCACACACCCTCTCTCAGTATAACCCAGTACTACCCAGTGACCCCAGCCTCGTCCCAGCACAAACCAGTACAAACCAGTACAAACCAGTATAAACCAGTACAAGCCACTCACAGTTGCAGGGGTCGGCCACCAGGAGGTGCTCGCACAGTGCCAGGTCCTCCCGGCCAGCAGGGGGCGCTGCAGTGTCCATTGTGACCCTACAGAACCAAGGAAACCCCTGTGACACTGCGGGGCCCCACGGAACCAAGAGTCCATTGTGAGACACCTGGGCCACATGGAGCCAAGGAACCATTGTGACACTGGGGAAACTCATGGGACCAAGGGTCCACTGTGACATTGTGGGGCCTCATGGGACCTGTGAGCCATTGTGACACTGCACGGCCTTGTGGAACCAAGGAGACCACGGTGACACTGTGGGGCCACCTGGAACCAAGAGTCCATTGTGACACTCTGGAACTACAGAGACCATTGTTGAGAGTATGGAACCTCGAGGACCTAAAAGTCCCCTGTGACAGAGCAAGACCTCATGGAACCAAAAAGAACATTGTGACACCGTGGGGCCCCATGGACCCAAAACTCCATTGTGACAGAACAGAACTTCATGGAACCAAGGGGCCTTTGTGACACTGCAGGGCCTCAGGGAACCAAAGAGTCCAGAGGTCTGAAACATTCATTGCAGATTTCTGAGTTTGGAAAGGGGAACCTGATGGTGGTACCTTGGGCTGGCACACACTAATCTAAGGTGTCTGTTTTCAATGAGGAAATTAAGGAGTTTTAGATTAAAAAAAACCCACAACCATCTCTTTTCCTGAATGTTGCCAATTCTCCAAGCTAAGCAGGTCCCAGGTGAGTAAGGACAAATAGGATGGGGCTGGGGAATGTGGAGCAAGGTTGTTCACAGTGGCTCAGACCTCATGGCACAGCTTCTCTGAGCAGGCCAGACCTCCTGAGGGGAGACCGTGGATGAATATCAATCACAGCATGCTGCAATCACCCCTGCTCTGAAGAGAATAGTAATGAAATACACCCTTTAAAATAAGAATGTGTATTTCTCAGAATCTCTTGGAAATATGTCTCCATAACTGGATTTGAAAATCTTCCTAATGAATGGCACCAGACGAGAGGGAAATCAAGGCAGAGCCATGGTTTGTCAGGACTTGCTTGATCCCAATCAGCCCCGTGGTGCATTTGGTGCTGAGCCCTTGAAGCTCAGGGCCTGAGAGGAGATTGCACAAACCTCTCCAGGACTCCAAGGCAGAAGAAAAACCCAAAGTGTCTCAAAGCATTGATGGGTCCCACTGAAGTCCATCCCCAACACAGGCTCCTTATGGACTGCTTGGGGGAGAGAATTGGACACCAGGATCGCCCAAAAACCACTCAGAGAGTCAGAGAGGAAAGGAAAATCCAAAGTACCTTTAAAACCTTGGGTATCACAAAGTATTAATGAGACCTACTGAGTGTCCATACAAAGCTCTCAAGGGACTAATTAAAGTAGATAATAGAGGCCATGATTGCATAAACTACTAGAAGAGTTGATGTCAAAATGAAACTCCAAGTATTTAAAAAAGCTGAGTACCTTGAAGCATTAATCAGCCCCACTGAGTGTTTTTAGACACAAAGGCCCTCAAGAGACTAATTACAGCAAATAGTTGGAGACTATGATTGCACAAAGCTCTCAGAGATTCCAAGGCAAAAGCAAAACCCAAAGTGCTCTGAAAAACCTGCAGTCCCTGGGAGCATGAAGGAGTCCCCAGGGCCATTCCTGACCAAGGCTCCCCAGGGACTCGTCCCAGCAGATCCCTGAGGCCACTGGGATGTGGGGGGATGCTGAGGGCAGGACAAGGGGTGACAGTGGCCAGGCTTGCTGGGGCTGTGCCAGGAGGCCCCAGTGGCTCAGGACAAGGTGTCTCCTCCCAGCCCTTGGTGGCACAGACCCTGCTGTGCCCCAGGGCACCGAGACTTGGCTTCTCTTTGTCTCCACCTGTCATCTCTGCCTCCAATTTCCTCTCACTGGAACCTGGGGACACTTTATCAGTTGTGTCCCTCAGTGGGACCCATTAAAACTTTAGGAAACTTTGGAGTTTGATTGTGACTTGGAGTTCTTGAGAGGTTTCTTCATCTCCCTCTCAGGGACTGATGCTCAGGGCCTCAGCACAAGCACCCCAAGAGGGTCATTAAAGTCCTTGTGCTGTGTCTGTGCTGATGAGCTGGGCTTGGCTCCTGGCAAATAGACAGCTCCTGGCAACCAAGAAGAGCTTCAAAAACCCATTTCTCTTCATGAGCTACTCTTCTCCCAGCCCAGCAGGGCTGGGGCACTGCCTGCAGCCACCCCGGGCACAGCACAGAGGCACAGAGAGCTTCAATCAGTCAGGGCTGGGAAGATGCTCAGAAGTGCCTGGGGCAGAATCACTCCCAGCCCTTGACACAGGAAACCTCTGGCTGCAGGACAATGCAGCTGCAGCTCCTGGATCCATCTCCTAAAGCTGGAACATCCCAATGCCTGCAGACTGTGTGAGTACATTCTCTGATGATCTCTTGTGTAGAGCAGCCAGGGGTGCCCAGGGCTGTGGTGCAGAGCAGGGTCCTGCAGCCCAGGGCGCTGTGCTGGGGCAGGGACTCTGCTGCCTGCCAGGGACAGCTCTCAGCCAGCCCTGGGAGCTGCTCCCAGCACTGGGGGACAAGGTCTGGGTGGAAGGAGAGAGCTGGTTAGGCTTGGAAATGTTGTCCTTGTGTAATGAGGATAGTGCAGGGCTGCTCTTAGCATGACATTTGACTTCAGAACATTTCCAAGGAGACTATACAGAGAGCAAGGTGAGGCAGGGGCTGCATCAAAGGGAAAGTCCTGCTTTTTTAATCTGCTGCACTGGGTTGCATTGCTGGGAGATTGCACATTGATATTCATCTCTCAGTTCAGGTTGAGAAAAATTTTTAAAAATTCCGATAGATCTCAATAAACCAGGCAAAGAAAGAAATCAGCACAGGGCCCCATAGAGGAAGCATCAGTGTCACTTTTCCAGCCTCCTCAGGGTTGCTCTGACATTGCCATCAGAGCCTGCAGAGGCAGAGCTGACCCTGGGCAGTGTCCTGTGCTGGGAGGGGTCTGCAGGTCAGAGCTGAGCCCCCAGGGCTGGGCTGGGCTCTGGCAGCACTGGCAGGGCCCAGCCCTGGGCACAGGAAAGCAGCTGCTGGCAGGGACAGCCCCAGGCAGCAGAGCCCTGGGCAGGCAGTGGGGGGAAAGTGACACCAAGTTGGGCTTTGATATTTAAAATCCTCTCCAAACTGAACTATTCAATGATTACTTTTCTTACAGATTCCCATGCCAAGACACAGCAAATGTCCAACAGCAGCTCCATCAGCCACTTCCTCCTGCTGCCATTGGCAGACACGCGGCAGCTGCAGCTCCTGCACTTCTGCCTCTTCCTGGCCATCTCCCTGGCTGCCCTCCTGGCCAACGGCCTCATCATCAGCGCCGTAGCCTGCGGCCACCACCTGCACACCCCCATGTTCTTCTTCCTGCTCAACCTGGCCCTCACTGACATGGGCTGCATCTTCACCACTGTCCCCAAAGCCATGCACAATTCCCTCTGGGACACCAGCAACATCTCCTATTCAGGATGTGCTGCTCAGCTCTTTTTCTTTATGTTCTTCATCTCAGCAGAGTTTTCCGTCCTGACCATCATGTGCTACGACCGCTACGTGTCCATCTGCAAACCCCTGCACTACGGGACCCTCCTGGGCAGCAGAGCTTGTGCCCACATGGCAGCAGCTGCCTGGGCCAGTGCCTTTCTCAATGCTCTGCTGCACACGGCCAATATATTTTCCCTGCCCCTGTGCCATGGAAATGCCCTAAGCCAGTTCTACTGTGAAATCCCCCAGATCCTCAAACTCTCCTGCTCACACTCCTACCTCAGGGAAGTTGGGCTTCTTGCAGTTAGTGTCTGTATAGTACTCGGGTGTTTTGTGTTCATAGTTTTCTCCTATGTGCAGATCTTCAGTGCTGTGCTGAGGATCCCCTCTGAGCAGGGACGGCACAAAGCCTTTTCCACCTGCCTCCCTCACCTGGCCGTGGTCTCCCTGTTGGTTACCACTGGGTTTTTTGCCTACCTGAAGCCCCCCTCCATCTCCTCCCCATCCCTGGATCTGGCACTGTCAGTTCTGTACTCGGTGGTGCCTCCAACTCTGAACCCACTCATCTACAGCCTGAGGAACCAGGAGCTCAACGCTGCTGTGTGGACATTGATGACTGGAGCATGTAAGAAACTGTAACCTGTGGTCAATTTCTGCAAATACTTTGTAATAAAAGCCACCCTTGAAAATTCATGTTGGTTTCATTTTGGAGGTTATTGTCTTTGTTTTAGTTTTTTTCTATAATCCTTAAAGTGTAGAGAGCCTGGTGCAGGAATAGCTGGAAGAAAAAGGCCATAGTCAGATCAACTTAGTAAAGCTAGCAAAGTGGGCCTCAGTCTCACGGATACAGTGTCCTTGAGATAGGGAAGGCACGCAGAATTGAGAAAAACATGAATGCCGAAGTGCTTAGCTAAGCCGCACAGCTAGACCAATGATGAGCTCAGATTTTGCACTATGCATGAGCTAATTAAGCACTGTATTTAATCGCCACTCTGCGTATCAATAAACGAGACTTTGCTGATGACCGAATTGGTGTCCGCGTCTCCCTTCTCCGACATTTGGTGAACCCCGACGTGCCTCCGTCGCTGAAAAGAAAACGGTTTCAGAAAACGGGGGAGAACGCGCCACGGTCGGTGAAGTAGAGTTGGGGCCTGCTGCAACTGGGTCGGTGTCAAACGACGTAGGGAAGACACCCCCAGGAGCCATAAAGGTGGTCCTGGGCCATACGTGCTGCCGAAGCCGGAGAGTTGCAACAGCGCTGACGACGAAAAATGGACAGGCAAGCAGCATATGATTTATTTATAGCACATATAGATAAGTTAGGGTTAAAAGAGATTAATCCCAGGAAGGATATACCGGGGTTGTTAGTCTGGGGTTATGCTAAAGGTTTATTCTCTAATCCTCACACCGTGCATGATTTAAATGAGTGGCGTAAGTTAGGGGATGCACTGTGGGAGGCGGTATTACAGGATGATAAAACAGCAAAAAAGCTGGGAAAGATCTGGCGGGTAGTTCATAATGCGCTGCTAAAGCAGCAAGCAGAGAGAAGGGCGGCTCGGGAGGCAGTAGAGGCATATAAAAGGAATGCTCAGTATGGCGATAATGAGCCCCGAGCACCCAGCACGACCAGAGTAGAAATACCTATCTCTGGGGAGGCGGCAGGAATGACAGACATGGCTAGCTGCGCTTGGCCCTCGGCACCCCCCTTAGAAGAGCTTGAGGAGGATTCCGCCGCGGTGGCGGAGACAATTGCAGAAGGCGGAGTAACCCCGCCTTCCGACAGCGAAGGGCCCCAGACCGGCGGCGAAAAATCCCCTTGCCAGTCTGAGCCTACCGCCCCTAAGCCCACCGTGGAGCCAGCTCCGGTCCCTAGGGCGGAAAGCGACCTGTGGGAGGAGATGGCAAGACGGCGGGGGGAGGCGTGGAGTATGCTAGCCAGACACGGCTTGGAGACTGGGGACGAGAGCGCTGTTGACGCAGCGAAAACCTGGGCTTTCCCCGTCACGTATACACAGGGAATAAACCAGCAAGGACAAGCCGTCCAAGTAGGAGCATACTCGCCTCCCGACTGGAAGCTGCTAGCCCAGCTAAGACAGACAGTGAGTCAGTTTGGTTTCCGGAGTGAGCCAGCTAAGCAAATGCTAGATTTCTTGTTCGATACATACCTGCTGTTGCCAAATGATATGAGAAGTATAGTGAAACTGATTTTCACGCAACATCAGCAGTTGCTATTTAACGCCCACTGGCAAGCTCTTGTTCAGGAGTCAATTGCAGTACAGAGGGGCCCGGGAGATCCGTTAGCTGGAATTACCATAGACGAACTGATGGGATTGGGTCAATACCGCAGGACAGAAGCTCAAATGATTTCGGGACCCGACAAAGTTAGGGAAGCCATGCGTCTAGTAAGGAATGCCATCAATCAAGTCAAAGATAGCTCAGGCATACCCATGTATATGGGGATAAAACAGGGAAGAAATAAATCCTTTAGGGACTTTGTAGATAAGGCTGCTGCTGCTATTGAAAAGGCAGGAGTCCCAGAGTATATGAGAGGGGCGCAGGTTTTCTTAGTTAATGCACTAAAAGAATTAGGCTTGGGACTGCAGAAACAAGCCGAGTCCACACAGTCACAGGTGTTAGCCGCTCTTGCTCCGCTCCGTGCTCCTACGGCGGCCCCAGCCACATCGAACGACCACCGGCCTCCCTCGGCGCGCTGCTACAGATGCGGGTGGATGCGGCGCGGCCCGACGGGCGCCGCCGATCAGCCCCCGGCGGCCGCCGCCATATTGGCCCCGGTCACAAGTAGCCGTCGTGACATCAGCGCCATCTCCTGTCTACAACCAGCCACAACAGGGAGCCTGAGACTCGACCTAACAGCCGCAGTAAAAACATCTTTGATAACAGCTCGCCCTGTCAAAGTCCCAACTGGAGTTTATGGCCCGATAAATATCAAAGGACAAGCTTATGGAGGACTAATAGTGGGACGCTCGTCGAGCTCCATTGTAGGACTGTTTGTGCTACCAGGTGTCATCGATGCAGACTACACGGGAGAAATACAAATAATGGTTTATACTCCTTTTCCTCCTCTGACAATTGAGGCAGGTCAGCGTATTGCTCAATTTATTCCACTTCCACAGTTGAGCCGGGGTGTTCAACCACAAAGACAAACCCCACGTGGAGACCAAGGATTCGGATCATCAGGCATTGCTATGCTCACAATGGATCTCCATACCAGACCCAAAAAGAAGGTGAAACTAACCTATGCAGGAGAGACAATAGAAATGATAGGACTCCTAGACACTGGGGCAGATACCAGCATTGTCTCACCTGAAAAATGGCCCCACAACTGGCCATCAATGCAGACCACGGATACCGTGACAGGCGTCGGAGGATTCACCCTTGCCAGAAAAACTCCTCCAATAAGGGTCACTATAGATGGGCAAGATTTGGTGACTGTGTTGTCCGTAGTTGCGTTACCACCATCGGTACATTGCTTGATTGGAAGGGATATTTTGGCTCAGATGGGGGTCGTTTTATCCAACGAGCACCCTTTGGGGTAATTGCCATTGCTTGGACTTTCCCAATCCCAATCACCTGGACTACCAATGAACCGGTAATGGTTAAGCAATGGCCTCTAAAAAGGGAAAGTCTAATACAAGCACATCAACTCGTAAAAGAACAATTCCAACAAGGACATTTAAAACTCTCGACAAGCCCATGGAACACGCCAATTTTTGTGATCAAAAAGAAGTCAGGAAAATATCGTCTTCTACATGATTTAAGAGCAGTAAATAATCAGATGGAGGCAATGGGGGCATTACAGCCAGGCCTCCCCAACCCAGCAATGCTCCCACAGCATTGGCCTCTTCTAATCATTGATCTAAAGGACTGCTTCTTCACTATTGCCTTACACCCTCAAGATACTAAAAGATTTGCGTTCACCCTACCAGCAATAAACAGAGAAGAACCTGATAAACGGTATGAATGGACTGTTCTTCCACAAGGAATGAAAAACTCGCCTACCCTGTGCCAACTGTATGTTGATGCCGCACTACAACCATTGAGAATACAGTGGCCCAACACAATTATTTATCATTATATGGATGATATCCTCTTTGCTCAAGAATCAGCATTTACAGACACTCAGATGCAGGAAATTCAAAGCACCCTAGCAAAGGCATCCCTCATAATAGCTCAAGAAAAAATACAGCGATCCACACCATGGAGGTACTTGGGGTGGTCTATCACAGACCAAATCGTACGGCCGCAGAAGCTCCAGCTTACAACAAAAATCACCACTCTAAATGAGGCACAGCGACTACTAGGAGATCTACAATGGCTCAAGCCGATTGTTGGGATACCCAACTCCTTGCTAGACTCCCTCAGGCCACTACTTAAAGGAACTGACCCAACCGCACCCGTAACCGTGACCCCACAACAACATGAAGCCCTCAAGGGTATTATACGCTGCATCGATGAGGGGTTTGTCTCTCGCCGAGATATCTCCTCGCCCATCGATCTTACCATCTGGAGTACTGCCAACCACCTACTCGGTGCACTCACACAGCTACAAAAGAAAACGCGGGAGACACGGGTACTAGAATGGATAACCCCACCTTTACAATCAAAAAGGACAATCAGCACAAAAATCGAACAAGTAGCCACCTTGATTCGTAAGGGTCGCGTAAGGATCATGGAAATCACCGGAACGAGCCCAACAACAATTTATTTGCCCATGAAAAAGGAGGACTTAGATTGGTATCTCCTCAATTCAGGAGATCTACAAACGGCCTTGCTGGAAGTCGGAGCAGCCATCCACACCGGACCGCTGATGCCACGTCACCTTCAGTGGCTAGGAAATTGGGACTGGATAGCAAAGCCAATGCGCTCGGAGCAGCCGATAGCGGGCGCCACCACAGCCTTCACGGATGCCGGAAAAAAGACGAGAAGAGCAGCGATCACCTGGAAAGAAGGCCCTAGGTGGAGGAATAAAACCATAGATGCAGCTCCAGAGGACAGCTTACAAACATTGGAATTGCTTGCTGTTGTGTGGGCACTAAGTGAACTGCAGGGGTCTTTAAATGTGGTCACTGACTCGTTTTATGTAGCAGGAGTAGCACAGAGAATTGAGGACGCCTCTGTGAAAGAGGTGCAAAACAAGAGACTCTATGAACTCTTGCTGCAGCTAAAGCGAGCAGTAGGAGCAAGGTTCAAGCCTTATTGTATAATACACATCAGGAGTCATAAGTGGGACGTAGGCTTGGGAGAAGGCAACGCCAGGGCGGATAGACTGGTTATGAATGTAGCTGATGACAGGGGGATTGAAGCAAGGGAGTCACACACACGATTTCACCAAAATGCTAAAGGATTGGTGCGTGAGTTCAAAATAGGCATACAAGAGGCTAAGGCAATAGTGAGAGCCTGCCCCACCTGCAGTCATCACAATAGTGGGGTAGGTCTTGGGTGTGGGGTAAATCCTCGGGGTCTGAAGAGTAATGAAATTTGGCAAATGGACATCACACATGTGGCAGAGTTTGGTAGACTCAAGTATGTGCACGTTACCATAGACACTTATAGTAAGTATATCTGGGCCACAGCACAGACAGGGGAAAAAGCAATCCATGTAATTAGACACCTAACAAGTTGCTTTGCAGTTATGGGAACGCCTAAGGAAGTAAAGACCGACAACGGACCTGCATATGTCAGTGGGAAAGTAAGTCAGTTTATGAGACTCTGGGGAATCAGACATATTACAGGAGTACCACACTCACCCACAGGACAGGCCATAGTAGAAAGGGCCAATGGGACACTCAAACAGTATTTATTCAAACACAAATCCGTAGATGATCCACAAGAAAGACTAGCCAAGGTTCTTTATGTCATGAATTATTTGTGTGTGTTCGGGGATGAATCTGAGCCGCCTGCAATCAGGCATAGAGGGAAAAGGGAAGGTAACAGAAGAGAACGCATGAGGGCATGGGTAAAGTACCGGGATCCAAAGACAGGAATATGGAATGGACCAGCGGAAGTGGTATATTGGGGGAGAGGCTATGTTTGTGTTTCTACCCCCACAGGAACACTTTGGGTCCCTGCTAGGTGGGTGAAGCCCGTTCTAAATGACCGAACTGGTGGAAAGATTCCTGAGGAGGCGGCTGGCTCCAGCCGACCAGGAGCGGATTCAGCAGAAGTTGACGGTGACCTCACAGCCCTATTTGCGGAGGCTAGCACAGTTTAACAACGCTGCCCGTGAGGCGCTAAGGCAGCCACCACCGAATTGGGCTGATTGGATTGAGAGCCACGTCCACCAAGAAGAACAGCCTCTCAGCAGCCGTCCTTGTTGTGCGTGTGGGGGGTCATGGTGTGAAGCCTGGGTAGCCCTAAAGTGCGGAGGCTGTGGGGACTGCTCGTGGGTGGAACAGAGAACAGTGTTTAATCTGTGGTGCTGGAGGTGTCAAAGTGACGACCTAAGAAATTCAAATTGGGGTCGGGCCCTAGAAAAAGAAGCAGGAGTGCCATATGCCCAGGTACGAAACCTATACGAGACACCAGAACAGCTCCTGTTAGCTTGGGCCCGGTGGGAACTTACCAACTGGATTAAGAGGCAGCACATCTATGCAAATTCACACATTATCGCTGCAAGATGCAGACATAAAGTCCCACACCTGCCTTGGCCTCAGGTAGGACCAATTAAGCCCGGTACAGACCCAGAGGAGGTATTAAATCAAAGTATAGAAGAGGTAAAACAACTGCAGATAACAGGGAGCAATACAGGGCGTAAAAAGAATAGGCCGCCAAAGAAATCAAAATGATGATCATTACACTGCTTATGCTTGCTAACTTTGCTCACACAAAATCTTTTCCAATGCAGCATGCGCCTCGGGAAAACGTATAGGTAACATTCACTAACATAACAAGACAAGAATCAATCTGCTTAAGTCTAGGAGGAGTACAAAATCCTTTTAAAACCTGTCTAGTAAGGTTGCCAGTATGGTTGCAAGAAGTTCAAGGGAATGTGCTGCATGAATTTATCTAACCACTCTGAGTCCATCCACAAAAAGATACAAAACACGCAGCAAAAATTACACAACCTAAAAGAAGAAGATGGTTGGGGCATTGACGAGTGGTTAAAAAGCCTAGGTCTTGGGGGATGGATTCAAACCGTTATTAAGTATGCTATTATGGTGTTAGATATATTCTTGTGCTTAGCTTTATTGCTACCTTGCTTGATAACTTGCTTACAAAATTTTATTCAAAAGACTGTCAGCAAAGCTTGACATACCACTCTTCTAGCTCAAAAAGAAAACGGGGGAAGTGTAGAGAGCCTGGTGCAGGAATAGCTGGAAGAAAAAGGCCATAGTCAGATCAACTTAGTAAAGCTAGCAAAGTGGGCCTCAGTCTCACGGATACAGTGTCCTTGAGATAGGGAAGGCACGCAGAATTGAGAAAAACATGAATGCCGAAGTGCTTAGCTAAGCCGCACAGCTAGACCAATGATGAGCTCAGATTTTGCACTATGCATGAGCTAATTAAGCACTGTATTTAATCGCCACTCTGCGTATCAATAAACGAGACTTTGCTGATGACCGAATTGGTGTCCGCGTCTCCCTTCTCCGACATTAAAGAAATTGCATTGTTCATGCTGTTTCTCATTTTCTTTCTCTCCACCTTCCCTGTGGCCACAGACTGTAAATAAGGTGCTGTGCTCTTGGATTCTTTAGATGAACTAAAGAATCTCTCCCCAGCAAAGTTTTCTCCAGAGATGTCCCTTTTTTCCCTTCTCTGGAGCTTCAGCAGCAACGTCTGTGTGCAGAGCTGGGGCAGATCAGTGCTGGCACAGCAGCTGTGCCCAGCAGCAGCAGCAGCACTTGGTGTTGCCAGTGCTGCTCCCGTGCCACTGCCCCGCTGCCCTCCTGGCCCTCGTGTTGCTGCAGGGCCTGAGTGCTCTCGGGGCCGGGCACAGCCCTGGGGGTGGCAGTGCCGGGGCTGCAGCAGGGACAGGCCATGGGCACTGCTGGGGCAGCGCTGACGCCTCAGGCCACGGCCTGGGGGCTCCAGGCTCCTTGGCCAGGCTCTCTCCACAACACTTGTCCAGCCCAATGCTGAGCACAGAAAAGCCCCGGGAGCAGCCTCAGGCTGGCTGTGGGCAGGCTGGGGACAAACAGCATGGCTGGTGCTCTGCAAGGTGCCTGCAAGGGGGACACCCTGGCAAGGAGCAGCAGAGCAGGGGCTGATCCATCCCCACAGCGCTGGACACCCCAGGGCAGCGTCCCAGAGCGTCCTCATGCACCTGCCAACAACATCCCCCCTCTGCAGCCCTGGCCTCTCCCCCAGCTCACACAGGAGCCGCATCCTTGCAGGCACACACACGGCAGCACTGGCTCAGGAGCCCCTGTTTGCATTGCACACAGCAGGCTCAGCACCCCCATGGTGCTGCTGTGGGGACATGGAGCTGAGTGAGCACAAATGCCATCAGCCCCTGGGGCCAGCAAGGGCTGGGGGATGGCAGCAAAACCACTCAGGTTTGTTGTGGCCTCTGAAGTCAGCCAGGAAGTGTGTTCCCATGAGCTGTGAGTTTCCTGTCCCACTGCAGATGTTGTTGCTCAGAGCCAGGGCTGCCTGGCAGCCACCCCCAACCTGCCCTGAGCATTTCCTTGGTTTCACCTTTGCTTTCTTTGCTCTTTCCTGATCCAGATTTCTTCCTCTTGCTCATCCCTGTCCCCTCCCTTGAAAACAGCCCATCCCTGTTTCCCCTTGCCCTTCTGGCCCTACTCCTTATTTCGGTTTCTGAGCTGGCACCATGGGAACATCCCTTGGGGAGCAGGATCATCCTCCAAGTGCTTCAGGAATTGTCTGCAGGGTCCTGTAGTGCCTTGTGCTGCTCCCTTGCCAGAGGCACCACAGGCCGGGGGGCACATCTGGGCTGCTGTGTCTGGGTGTGGAGCTCCCTGTTGTGGGCAATGAGGAGGGACTGGAGAGGCTCTGCAGGACTGACAGGATGGGCTTTGGGGCTGTGTGGAGAAGCTGAGGGACCTGGGCTGCTGGACCTTGTGAAGAGGAGGCCCAGGGCTCATCCTGCAACTGCTCCAGGGTGGTTTCAGAGAATCACGGAATCAGCAGAGCTGGAAAAGACCTAGGAGGTCATCCAGTCCAATCTGTGCCCTGACACCACCTTCTCTCCCTGAGCCCTCTCTTCTCCATGTTAAACAACCACAGCTCCCTCAGCCATTCCTCCAAGGACTTGTGTTCCAGACCCCTCATCAGCATTGTTGCCCTTCTCTGGACACGCTCCAGACCCTCCATGTCCTTCCTAAATTGAAGGGCCCAGAACTGGACACAGCACTCGAGGTGCTGCCCAAGCAGTGCTGAGCACAGGGGAAGAATCACTGCCCTGCTCCTGCTGGCCACACCATTCCTGATCCAGGCCGGGAGCCATTGGCTTTCTTGGCCACCTGGGCACACTGCTGGCTCATGTCCAGCCTGCTGTCCATCAGTGTCCCCAGGTCCCTTTTTGCCTGGCTTTTGTCCAGCCACTCTGTCCGCAGCCTGGATCACTGCAGGGGTTGTTGTGGCCAAAGTGCAGGATCTGGCACCTGGTCTTGTTAAACCTCACCTTGTTGGATTTGGGTCCTGGATCCAGCCTATCCAGCCCTCCAACCTTCCAGAAGATCCACACTCACACCCAGCTTAATGTCAGCACAGTTCCATACAGCCCTTGAGTGTCACAATTTCATGAGGCCTCCCAGTGTCACAATGTCCCTTTGGTTCCATGGAGCCCCTGGGTGTCACAATAGTTTCTTGGTGCCATGACACCCTGCAGTGTCAGTGTCACAGTGGTGTCTGAGTCCCTCTGCAGAGCCCTCAAACCCCCCAGCACATCCACACTCACACCCAGCTTGCTGCCATCTGCACATTTGCTGATGCTGCACTCAATGTCCTCATCCAGATCATCAGTGCAGATATTGAAATCCACGCTGGCTGGCTCTGATCCCTCAGCCATCCTGTAGGTGCCCTGTGATGACACTCAAGGTGATCTGTTCCATCACCTCACCAGGCACCCAGGTCAGGCTGACAGGCCTGCAGTTCCCCACATCCTCCTTCCAGCCCTTCTTGGGGATGGGCTCACATTGGCACCTCCAGTCCTCTGGCACCTCCCTGCTGAGCCAGCACTGATGAGAAATGATGGAGAGCAGCTTGGGGTGCTCATCCAGCAGCTCCCTCATCCCCCTAGGATGGATCCCATCTGTTTCCAGAGACACCTGTGAGCATCTGAGTGGCTCAGCAGGTCCCCAGCTGCTTCCTCCTGGATTACAGGGGTCTGTTCTGCTCCCTGTCCCCATCTACCAGCTCAGGAGAACACTGGTACTGAGGACAACCTGGCTTATTGTTCCAAACTGAGGACATGAATGGGTTAAGCAGCTCAGCCTTTTTCTCATCTTCAGTTTCTCTATTCCCCACAGCATCCAATAAAGAGCTGAGATTCTCCTTGTCTGCCGGTTTGCTAATAACTTATTTATAAAAATATTTTCTATTATTTTTCACAGAAGTGGACAGGTTAAGTCCTAATTGAGTTTTCACTTCTCTCATTTTCTTTCTGCATGACCTAACAACATCCTTAAACACTTCCTGAGTTGCCTGCACCTCTGTCCAAAGGTGATGCACCCTCTTTTCTCCCTGAGTGCCTGGAAAAAGCTCCATACCCAGCCAGGCCAGTCATTTTCCTCACTAGATCACTTCTGGCACACTGGGACATGCTCCTCCTTCTCATTCATGATTTCTTTCTTGAAGTCTCTCCATCCTTCTTGGAATGCTTTGTTTTTACGGACTGTTTCCTTTAAAAAAGGCAGTTATCTCCAAATCCGTATCCTGAATAGGCTGAGTTCTGCTCTCTGTAAGGGCAGTGTAGAAATTTTGTTGATGCTTCTCCTTCTTTCACAGAATATTTAAAAACTCAATAATTTCATGGTCACTGTACCCCAAACAGCCTCTGACCACCACATCTCCCACCAACCCTTCTCTGTTTGTGAACAGCAGGAGACAGAGCTTCCCTGGGCAGTGGGAGTGTTACCAAACATTCAGTAAAATAAAAAACTCCCAAACACCAATATAGCATTAAAAAGCAGCATTCTTTATTTGGCTGGATACACAGGGGACAGCTCCTCCCAAAGCCGTGCATGCTGAGTACAGGAAATTTCTGTTTATATTCTGTACTTTGCAAACTTATTCATTGATTGTCCTGGACTAAACACACATATGATAATCATTTCCCCAAAATCATTAACATATTTCCTCTGCCCTTTACCCATGGGTTCTTCTGTCCTGGGGGTCTCTCTGGTGGTCCCTGGTGGTCGTGGGCCCCAATGTTCCAGTTCAGCCTGGCTGAGCTGGCAGGACACTGAGGCTGGGGAACTTCCAGTTCCCCTTCTTACACAACGGGCACTGTGCAGGTTCCAGAGGCCAGTGGTTTTGGAGAACAAGCACTGTGTTAGCTCAGCTGGGATGGGCAATTTATCATCTGGTAACATGAGGTCACAGAGTGGGCTATGACATCACAGAGTGGGGTATGCGAGGCCATTGAGCATCACAGGCTGTCCCTGTGACATCACAGAGCTGACTGTGACATCACAGGACAGAGGTGTGACATCACAGTGCAGGCTGTGACATCACAGGAGGGGCTGTGTGACATCCCAACAGGGCTGTGTGAGGTCACTGGGTTGGTCACTCTGCCCCAGCCCCCCCTCACAGTTTCCCCAGACAAGTCCAATGCTGTTCATGCCCAGCAGGGTCCCCTGTCCCCCGGGATCCCCCTGCTCCACCTGGAGCCACAGCCTCCCCCAAGGATGTTCCACAAATCAACCCCAGAGCCTGACACGGGGACAAGGGGCCAGGGCTGTGTGACCAGGACATCAAGGCCTTGGATTATCCAGGTCACTGGGGCCTGGTTTGGGTTGCCCAGGGCAGGAAAGATGTCTGGCAGCTGGAGCAGGGTGAGGGAAGGGCCTCCAAGGTGGGGCTGGAGCCCTTTGGCTGTGAGGAGAGGCTGAGGGAGCTGGGCTTGTCCAGCCTGGAGCAGGGAAGGCTGAGGGGCTCCTCATGCCAGCCTGGCAGTGCCACCCAAGAGCTGATGGAGAACACAGAGCCAGGCTCTGCACTGGGGGGGCTGGGAGGGACAAAAGTCAATGGGTGGGAAGGGGCAGGAAAGGAGATCAGCCAGGACAGGAGGAGTTAAAATGAGTCAGGTTGGTTTCAGCATTTCCTCAACATCAAAATTAGCTTGACTCCTCCATCTACCAGTGACAGCCTTGAAAACAGGGCATTGTTGGAGGTGTTTAACTCCCACTCAAAGCAGAGCATCCTGATACAACACTTGACCAGCGTTTATATCTGTCACAGAATCATCTTTGTCTAAAACTGTACACAAATCCCTTTTGGGTTATAGACTCATCAGACACTGCTGGGACATTGCACACAGCTGAGGGAAGAGCTGTGATGGTTATGAAATTGTATCCTGTTCAACTTCTGTTTGTTGACAGAGAAGAGAAACCTTCTGTGCCTCTGAGTCTCACCAGTTGCTGACTCCCAAAGGACACAAACCTGATGAGTTGTGGTTCCCACTGCAGTGGTGGCACTTGCACCTCCCTCCATCCCCACAGCAGAGCTCCTTTGTCCCACAAAGTCCCTGGCAATGCAGGGATGAAGGAAACAGGACAGGCTGTGGGGATCAGGGGCAGGGCACAGGCAGGGATTTGGGGTGGTTGTGAGCCCAGGACAGGAGCCAGCCCTTGGCCTTGGTGAACCTCATCCAATTGTCCTGGGCCCATGGCTCCAGCCTGTCCAGATCCCTCTGCAGAGCTTCCTGCCCTGCAGCACAGCCACACTCCCACCCAGCTTGGCCTCACCTGGACACTGACTCAGGGTGCCCTCCATGGCCTCGTCCACATCAGCAAGAAAGAGATTTCACTGCCCTGGCCCCAATCCTGAGCCCTGGGGACACCCCTGGATGTGGCTCCATTGCCCAGCACTCCTTGGGCTGGAATTCTGTTTTTTATGGAGCTGTGCCTGCCTTTGGTTTTGTTTGCTGACAATAAATGAACATCCCTCTGTGTCTCGGGCAGCTCCTTCTCCAAGGAAAGCAGGTGGGAGTTGGTGCCAAGGAGCTGAAAGCTGCAGGCACAGCCTGGAGGGGAGGGTCCTCTGATTTGCACAAGGCTGCTCTGAGTGCCAGGGGTAGGATGAGGGAATTGATGGGGTGAGGGTAGGGACAAAGTCTGATTGATTATCAGCCATGAAGGGTCTTGATTTTCATATCTATTCAGTCTGCATTAGGAGGTTCTCAGGATCAATATCAACTGGAGATTACTGATATTAATCTATAAAAAGGAAAACAAAACTAAATGAGACAAAAATAGTCCCTGAATTAAAAAAAAAAACATGGTATATTCTCTTTGAATACATTTCTGAAATCTGTATTATTAACCACAGAAGAATTAAAGACTTAAAATGAAATTATTCCCAGGGGCTTGCTTTGTTAGGGTGTTTTGAAATATTAAGGAGCCTTTGTCACTGAATTCCTGAACTGAAGAGCTGAACAAGTCTCTGGAGAACCAAAAGTCATTAGAGAACCTCCAAGTTGCTGAGGATCCATCCTCAGCAGAGCAGGAATGAACAGATTCCAGGGGTTTCCAGGCTGCTCAAGAGCTGTGAGCTCACGTGCAGGCACAGGGGCTCCATGGGGGCATCTGAGGGGTCTCTGGGCTCCTGAAGATCTGTTTGGTCACACTCAGTCACAGGGGCTCCATGGGGACATCCCAGGGCTCCTTAATCTTCCTAAGGCTCATGAGGTGACAGTCACAGGGCTCCACAGTGACAACAGAGGTGTCTCTGCCCTGCCAAGGAGCCAATTTGTCACAGGCAGTGGCAGGAGTGCAGTGGGGACATCCCTGTGCTCCTAAAGAACAGTGAGGGCACAGACACTCACAGGGGATCCAGGCTGACACCCCAGGAGTCCTCAGGCTGCCAAAGAGCCGGGATGTCACAGACACTCACAGGGGCTCCTGTCATGGGCACAGTGGGAGCTTCAGGCAAAGTTCATTAGAGAAGCTCCTGTTGGGTGCAGAAAGGACCCCCAACACCCCAATTACACCCCCAAGCTCCCCCAAACCAGGACCCCCAGGCTTTCTAAACTCCTGTGAGAGCAGCCTGGGAGTGCCTGGATCCAATCCCAGCCCCAGACTTTATCAAGGATTTATTTGTAAAGGATTATACAGGTGGAATTGAACCTTTGTACAACTTTGTCCCTCAACATTAAGAATGGAAAACCAGAAGTATTTATATACATAGAGATATGATTGATTATGCTCATTATTAGACATAAAGGTCTGAATCAGAATTATTTACTCCACAGTACAGGAGCTGTAACATCTATTTTAATGTAGTCCTCTAGGAATTGTAGCACTTGTAGCAATTGTATCAAAGCAGAACTAAGTAGAGATGGGTGTCACTCCCCCAGACCAACGACCCTGGGCTCAGGGTCCTTTAGCTCAGCCTCAAGCAATGACCCTGAGGGGTGTCTACACTCCTCTGAAAAGGAAATTGTCAGGAGATGCTGCCACTAAAATTTGGGACGGGGCTTTTCTAGTCTGAAGTGCTGCCCTGTCAGTCAGATGTGCCCAGGCTGTGCCAGCTCAGCAGCTCTACACAAGTTCTCAGTGGTGTCACTTGGTTGTTCCTTTCTCTGGGGATTTTACCAGCTCTGCCACAGCTCCAGCTCCCTCTCAGGATGTTGAACTTTGGGATGGAGGAGGCAGGCTGGTTTCAGCATTATTCACCCCAAAAGCAGCGTGACTCTCCCTCTTCTTTCCCCCCTGGGGCTTTGCAAACAGGGCCTTGCTGGAGTTGTTTGAGCCCATTCCAGGCACAGCCTCCTGCTCCAGCAGGAATTGCCTTTCCTGTGCCATGGCCAGCCCAGGTCCTGCTGCAGGAAAAGCCCCAGGCCAGCCCCAGCACAGGGAAGGGCTCGGGCACAAGAGCAGAGAGCCGTGGTGGGACCTGTGCCAGGCAGAGCCTGAGGCACCAAAGGCACCTTGGCAGCAGCAGCTCCCTGCAGGCCATGGCCAGAAGCCTCCTGGGCAAGGCAGCCTGGTGGCCACCAGAGCTGCTGGCTCAGGGGGGATTTCTGGCCGGGCTCTGCCCCAGCCCACAGAGTGTGACCTCAGCCCTGGCTCTGGCACAGCCCTTGTGCCTGAGCCCTGCAAAGCCCAAAGGTCACCTGTGCCACCCTGGTGCCCATCCCTGCCTCTGGCACTGTCAGTTCTGTACTTGGTGCTGCCTCCAGCACTGCACCCCTCATCTACAGCCTGAGGGACCAGGAGCTTGAGGATGCCCTGAGGAATATGACCACTCTGTGCTTTTCAGAAACAATAAAGTGCCTGTTTGTTTCTGCATAGCATTCAGAATGGAACTCATTACAGACTGCCCAGAGTGCTTTGGACCATGTGTCTTTTTTGTTATTCTATTTGGTGTATTCTATTTTTCCACTTGTTTTTCGTTTTTTTAACTTCTGATTATATTTTCCACCAAGGGATGCCATTAGTCACAGTATTGCTCCATCAGTATCTACCGTGCTTGTGTTCAGCAGAGACAGTGAGGAGCCTGGGGCAGAGGGGCAGTGTGCAGGGGGCACACAGCAATGTCCTGGCACAGCCAGAGCTCCTGGGATGGACCTGAGGAGCAGCAGGGCAGGGCCTAGGCTGTGTCTTTGTTCTGGGCACAGCCTGGGAAGGTGCCCCAGGGCAATTGTCCCACACCAGCCCCTGCAACCACCACACCCAGCACTGGTCTCTCCCCCAGCTGCAGGAGGTTGTTTGTCCCTGCATGGAGGGACACTGAGTGACCAAGCCAGCAGGCCATGTTTGGTGTGTACTGAGGAGATTTCAGCAGTGCATCGTGTGTGTGTGGGGAGATGAACCCGAGTGAGCACAAACACCATCACCAGCATATGGCAGGGGGGCACAGTTCTGGTGGCACAAACAGTGCCTTGAGGCCACTACACTCTGGGAAACCACGTGAATTCATTACTGGGCTGTGGTTAGGACTGCATAGAGAGAAACATCCCAGGAAGGGAGATTCCAGGAAAAAATGCTCAGGGCAGCCATGGACTGCACAGAGAGACCATTGGTGTGGGAGTCTGTGGGGAGAAATCAGAGCTGTCTACATTCTGAACAACCCCAAGGACCTGGACAGGGCTGTGCTGTGGGCACTGACCTGGAACTGAGGGATGTGGAAAAGGCCTTTGGTGTCAGGGATGTTGACAAGACTGGGCAGTGTCATTGTGAGACCTCTCTCAAACCCCTTGGAAAGGGCAGAGCCATCCCAGAGGGTTCTGGGCACTTGGGTAGGGCAGACATGGAACCAGTCTACAAACAGGGCAGGGAGGGGCACTGGGACAGTCACAGACTGGTCAGGCTCAGCAGGGAAGGGCAGGTGGCAAATCCTCCTGCAGCCATTGCAGGCACTGGCAGCACAAGGCAGGGATTGCAGAACCCCTGTGGGAGGGAAAAGAAGGGGATGTTGTGTGCCCAGACTTTAGCCAGACCTGGGACATGGTCTGCTGTGCTCCCCTCAGAGCCAGATTGGAGAGAGCTGGGCTGCAGGAGAGGAACATGGGGTGAGTGGGAATTTGGCTGAACAATCAGGGTCAAATGTCATCCATGGCACAGAGTCCTCTGGGCAGCCACTCCCTGGTGACCTCCCTGAGTGACCAGTCCTTGACCACCAGTGTGGAACATTTCTATTATCTCTACAATGGCATGAAATGCACTTTCAATTCCTTTGTGGATGCTGCCAAATTGCAGGGAGTCTGTGACCAAACTCGTCTAGTTAATGGTGACTGCAAAATGTAATTGGGCAAAATGACTGAGTTGGGTAAATTTGTCTTGCCATCATGTGTCAACCAAGCCATAAGAAAAGGTAGAATTTATGTATCAGAAAAAAGGCAGTTCAATAGGGAAAATCAAACCCAACCAAAACCAACCAAATCAAGACTCACCCACAAAATCAAAAAAACCCACAAAACAACCAACCACAAAAAGCAAAGGCCATACACAGAAGAAAAGCAAACCCACAGGAAATCTCCTAGCAGCAGAAAATATTTAACCACGTTGTGGCAGGAGTGGATTCTGTACGTGTAGGTGCTGTTTTGAAAGAAAAATATCTTAAAAAAGAAATCAATCCCATATGCCCCTTGCCTCTCGCTTCTCTCAGTTTACTTCTGATCATGGTGTGACATGGAATGGAACATCCCTTGGATCAGTCCAGCCCAGCTGTCCCATCCCAGTTCCCTCAGGAACACTTGCCCACCCCAAGCCCATGGGTTGGAGAAGGCTGCAGATACGCCTCATGGTGGGCAAGCACTGTGACAAGACCAGAAGAGAATAACATTTATTCTTATCAAGAACAGTAGAAAAGAACAGCACAGTCTTGGAGAAATGGATGATGGATGTAACTCCAGCATACAGAAGTCACGCAAAATGGAAGCAGGATGCCAGCTCAGCTCTGCAAGGCTGAAAAAAGAGAAATTATGCAAAACAAGGAAATTGTCATCATTCAAAAGAAGGGATCGAGGAACAGTCACCTAAAAAGGACATTGGATGTCGAAGACAGACCACATAAAGATTTTTGATAAGGGGTCCAACTATGTCAAATAAAGAAAAGGCAATGGGGATAACTCATGAATAGATTATCAGTGTGTGAGACAGAAACTCTGATCATTTGATGCTCAGTGCACTTGAATGGATGAAGGATCCCCTGAGTGACCACTATGCTGTAATAAAGAGTACCTGCTTTCACATACTCAAAATTGTGTTCAAAAATTTCTATCTTGTGGGTTTCAGTATCAGTGGAGTCCTTGACTCCATAATGTCCCTTGCAGAGTTTCACAATTGCCCCTTGGTTCCATGAGGCCCTGCTGGATAACAATGGACCCTTGGTTCCATTAGGGTCTGTTCTGTCAAAATGGCCTCCTTGGTCTGCGCTGCCACAATGCTCTCTGTGGTTCCACAAGGCCTTGGTGTGTCACAACAGCCCCTTGGTTCCATGAACTGCCATAGTGTCACCACAGTCTCTTGGATCTGCAGTATCACAATGGACAATTGGTTAAAGCAGTCCTGCAGTGTCACAATGAATATTTGGTTCCATGAGGCCCCACAGTGTCACCATGGCCCCTTGGTTCCACGAGGACTTGCTGTATAACAATGGCCCCTCAGTTCCATGAGGTTTTGTTCTGTCAACAATGGCCTCCTTGGTTCTGTCATGTGAAAATGGCTGCTTGGTTCCATGAGGTTCCTCAGTGTCACAGTGGTCTCCTTGGTTCCATGAGGCTCTGCAGTATCACAGTGTCCCAACGTTTCCATGAGCTTCTGTCCCATCAACCATGTCCTTTGCTCCAGTGAGGCCCCACAGTGTCACACTGGTCCCTTGGTTCCATGAGGTTCTGTGGTATCACCATGGTCTCCCTGGATCTGCATTATCACTATGGACCATTGGTCCCATGGGGCCCTGCTGTGTCACAGTGGCTCCTTGGTTCCATGATGTGTCACTGTATAACAATGGAATATTGGTCCCATGAGGTTCTGTAGTGTCACAATGGTCTCCTTGGTTCTGGACTCTAACAATGGACCCTTGGTTCCACGAGGTTCTGTACTGTCACAGTGCTCTCTATGATTCCACAAGGCCTTGCTGTGTCACATTGGATCCTTGGTTCCGTGAGCTTCCATGGTGCCACCATGGTCTCCTGGCATCTGCATTGTCACAATGGACAACTGGTTCCATGGGACCCTGCTCTGTCACAATAAACCCTCAGTGCCATGAGGTTCTGGAGTGTCACAATGGTCTCCCTGGTTCAACGAGGTCCTGGAGTGTCACAATGGCTGCTTGGTTCCATGAGCTTCCATAGTACCAACAATTATTTCCTTGTTTCTGCAGTGTGGTAGTGGACCCTTGGTTCCAGAAGGTTCCTAAATGTCACTGGTCTCTAATGCAGGCCAGGGGTTTTACACATAGAAGCACAAATGGGATGGGACTGATGTGGAATGTGTCTCGAGCTGCTTTACTATTATTTTTTTCCTCCCAAGCATCAGTCTCATTACAAGGTTGGGACAGCAGGAAGATGCCAGCAGCTCACATCCTCAGCAACAGCCAGAGAACCTGATGTTACAACACAGTTTGAAAGGTTTTTGACCAATCACAAAAGCAAAAACATATTGACAATAGTTCTATCTAACCACTATAAGTTCAGACATACCTTTGGTTAAAACAATGTTTGCTTATTTCAAATACAATGCCTACTTGCAAGCTGTAAAATACAATGCACAGGGCTCCAATATTAAACTTAGACCTTCCTAATATCTTGCTAGATATACTTTTCTGCAGCTTAGGGAGTTATTCTCGCCACGTGTGTAAGGGTCGGTCCGAAGTTCCCCTCGATTTTGCCTCCCGACCATCACAAGGAGACCTCGAGGACCCCCACCCAGGCTGACTCCCAACAATGGTTTCCTGGCCGGGCCAAGGTGGATGCTCGTGACTGTGTGCTGGTGTATTGTGTTCACTGGACTGTGCTGTCATGGCACCAACCAGAGGTTGTGTTGTACCAACTGAGGACTGCTTGACCGTACCTGTCTCCTGCAGCACCACACAATGGTCCATAAATCTTCCCACCTCTTGGCCAGAGGCCACTCGCTTTGGAGAAGGACTATAAAAGAGCGACCCTCTGGAAAAGACCCTTTGAGATCTCTCCACTGATGACCCCTTGGAGAAGACCCCTGAGATCTCCCCACGGATGAAGACTCGTCTATCGGATGACCCGCGAGGACGCCCGTCTCGTCTGTTGGTAGCTATTTTCCCATCCCTTCCTTTCCTTCCCCTTTTCCTATACTTTGTTTCCTATACCTCTCCCCTTTACCATAACTGAATTGTTGGCATTTGATGAAATGCATTGCTGTTGTTGATTAAACTGATTTTCTGCTGTTGAATAAACTGATTTTGTCCCCTGCATTTTGCCTGTTTGCACCTTTGAGATCAAAAGAACCATCACGACCCCCGCTCTGCATTAATAGCGGATTGTGACATTAAATTGGCACCACAGACAGGATTTTCTGGCAGACAGAAGGGAAGCAAGGTTGTGTGTAGTCTGTAGCAGGCGAAGGATTTCTTACTCCAGCCGCACCTAGCTGGCCACCTTGGATGGGTGAGCCTGTCTAGAAAGCAAGGGGGGTTTTTCTGATTTCCCGCAGACTGCAGACACCTTGGTGTGGAGCATCCCCAGACTCACTTGAGGGTTCTGTCATCAGAATTTCACAAAAGATCTACTGGTGCAAAAGGCAGGACACTGTTGTTGTTGTTGCTGTTGCTGTTGTTGTTGTTGTTTTTTATGATGTTTGACTACTTGGTGCAGTGAAGAGACAACCTGGTGTTTTGTAACTAAGGAGTGCCTCCCAAGTAGTTTGGTCTCTTCACCCACACAGGGAAGCAAAGAGGGGCACACAGCGAAAGCTGTTTCGTTGTGTGTGGTAACTTAAGCAATAGACCTCCCTGTTGTGGTTTTTACTTATCCCTTCACAAAATGACTGAGAATTCCACTGTAACAGATAAAACTGCATTTTATGCTCTATTAGCTAAGTATAACGCCAGACCGTCCCAAGGTGGGGAGGAATGGGCGAACAATAATTGGTTTAATCTGGAGAATGTGATTGATAGAATATATTCTCTGCAACATGAGTCAAAGTTCAAACTGGGCAAAGATAAAATCATACTCTGCTCGGTTTTAGGAGCTTGTCTTACGGCAGCTATAGAAACTCGCTCTGAGCGCAGAAATGAGGAAAGCACAATTATAGACTCTCTACAAAATCTTGTTCAAATTTTGCAAAAACAATTAGATCAAGAAAGGAATGAGAACCATTTGTTGCGAGATGAAAGTAATTTGTTAAAAGCTGCCTTAAGAGAAGAATGGGATGAAAATTCAAAGCATGCTGATTCACCAAAAGGAACACAGGAGAAGGAAGCTATTCACATTATCAGTGATGCACCCCCCGAGCAACCTTCTCCACAGGTTCTGGGCAGTGTACCAGAGCAAACTTCTCCACAAGTTCTGAACAATGCACCAAATCAATCTCCTGCACAGGCTCTGGGAGTTGAGCCAAAGCAGTACACCTGCACTGGGCTTTCCCAAGGGTCTGAACATTCCCCCACTTCGGCCCACCACACTTTAGCCCAGGAATTAGAAAAGATACCCAAACCTGACAATACAGCTGTCTATCAATACATTGATGATATTCTGGTGGGAGGGGATGAAATAAAAGTAGTGGGGGATACCCAACAAAAAATAATCTCTCATTTGGAAAACCCTGATTTGCAAATTTCCTCAGAGAAAATTCAAAAACCTTCTCAGGAGGTGAAGTTTTTGGGAATTTGGTGGAAAGGAAGTATGACATGTATTCCACCTGATATTCTAACCTCCCTGGATCAAATTAAATTGCCTGAATCCAGGAAAGAGATCCAACAGGCTCTAGAATTATTAGTGTTCTGGAGAAAACACATCACAGTCACTACTGAGACCCCTCCCCGTGACGGGGTGGCCCAGAGATCCTCAGTTGGGAAGTGGTATGCCCAGATAGAACATTACTGTAACATCTTCTCAGTGATAGAAAGAGCTGTAAAAAATCTGGCAATACAAGAAACTGAGAGCTTGGCAAATAGCCATGACAAACCTGCCTTGGTAAGTAAAGTAGCCACTCCTTTCTCCCCTGAACAATCAGCAAATTCTTGGTTCACTTATGCTTCTGCCAAACGAGAGGGAAAGGTGGGGAAATACAGGGCAGTGGCCCTCCCCACTTCTGCTGGTGAACAAATTATTACTGAGGGAGAAGGCAGCTCTCAGACCGGTGAGCTGACAGTTGTTTGGAGTGTTTTCCAACTTGAGGTACAGAATATCTCTCTTGTTTACATCTACACTGACTCCTATGCTGTGTTTAAAGGAGGTACAGAGTAGCCTCCTTTTCAGCAGCAAAATGATTGGGAAGTTAACAGAATTCCAGTCCACGCTACACACTGGATAGTTCCATCATTTTAATCTCCTGCCTTCTGGAGGCAGACTCTGTTTGTGTTTACTTTTCACAGAAGAACACCGAGGGACATGAAGAAGCACCCCCCTTAGTGTTGGATGACAAACCAAGGTTTTTCCTCCTTTCATGGTGACACAAGGTGATGATGTCGCAATAACTTGTAAATTAGCAACTGGATCCCTCACCGAACCTGCATACAGTTATGGCATAGGATCTCATGGCCGGACTTTATATTGCAAATCCCAAAATCAAGACTGTTGGCTAAACCTAACTGCTGTACAATTTTCCTATAAAATCATGTGTGGAAAAAATGATACAAAATACTGGGGAGAACTTGATGTTAATGTTGTAACACCTACTTCCCAACCACCGGTTGTGCTAAGCCCTACGATTTTTCAATTTGGACCTTATGTAATTAGAAAAAACTGGCTAACAACAAATATTGTTTAATCCGGCATGGTCTCTCAAACAAATCAAATTATTGATGCAAAATAATGTCTCAGAAGTCCAACCAGTTTGTTCACCCTTTCTACAGACTTCTTTTGAGGGATGGACAACCTGGCTGCGGAAACGAAATCCTGATAAAAAACGAATGGCAAGAGACATAACTGGTGTTGTGGGAACAGGATTGGGAATTTTGAATAGCATCGATTCAGAAGTACTAATGAATAAATTGGCTACCACAGCTGGAGATGTAACCAAATTACAACGGCCCCTGCAAACAGCCTTAACAGCTTTGGGGACCCAACAATGGTTGTTATCAAACATATTACCAAGTTGGGAAAAGGTAAACGTAAATGACCACAAATTGATAATCGATGCACTTGGTGCTACTCAAAATAACATCTCTTTGGCTCTCAGTTGTATCCAGGCCCAGTTGTGGATACAGTCAGTTGCTGCTTTAATTATAAGAGAAGGTGAGGAAGGCACTTTTCCCACTGAAATCAGAAAAATAGTCTGGGACAGTGCCACTGATTTTGAAAAAGAATTCCAGTCCTGGTGGAACTTAGTGAATTTTACCTATGATCCCAGCACAAACATTGCCACAGCCTTTGTACTGACGAGTCGTAATGCTTCAGTGCATTCAATATTCCCCATCATTGCATTAGGGTTGAATCATGATGGAGCTATTCTCCATCCTTTCGAGCATAGGGAATGGGCCTGTCAAATTGGTGGGAGGTGGCAAACTGTTAATTTGGAAACTTGCATTGTCCGGGAACAACAAGGGTTTATCTGTGAAAGTAATGCAATCAGAGCTCAAGATATCTGCTTGGACACAGAACAGAATGTTTGTAACTTTGAAATCCATCCAAATGAGATTCCTGAAACTGTATTAGTATATATAGGCAATGGATGTGCATGCTTTAGAACTGCTTATGATAGTGTTTTTATAGAAAATTTGGTACTGAATACTAAAAATCATTCAAACTTTTGTGTCTGCAACTTTACTAGGATTTCAGGATGTGATTTTTCCTATGTAGCCCCAGTTACTTCTCACCATCTTTTGCAGTCAAATTACACATTGATCCACCATCTATTGCCCACTCCAATTGGAATGAACCTCTCTCTGGTGAAGCAATTGTTGCTCCACCAAGATCTGATCGAAATTTTGAAGAAGATCAAGAAAAACGGACAGAAAACTCTAATAGCTGTTCATCACAATGTGGAAAAAATACATCGTGTTTTAGAAAGAGTAAAGACAGATGCTGAACACGGGTGGTGGGATACTCTATTTGGGTGGTCACCTACTGCTACAGGTATCCTGAACAAATTGTGTCATCCCACCATTGTTCTCTTGATTTTTGTTTTAATTGGTTTTGTTTTGTCAGCAATTCTATACATCATGACTTGGAGAATAACGAAACGATTAACACAATTGGCATCTGTGACAGATATACCCAGATCGGCTACTGTTGACATCCCCAGGGTTATTGACACAAGGTTTCAGATAAAATAAAAAAAAAATGAATATTTTCTTTTTTTTTTAAATTAGAATTGTTTAATCAAAAACTTGCTTTAAAAATTGATTTATTTCTAATCAATACTGAAAAAATTTAAAGAATTGAGAATTGTTTAATCAAAAACTTGCTTTAAAAATTGATTTATTTCTAATCAATACTGAAAAAAAAATTAAAGAATTAATCAAAAACTTGCTTTAAAAATTGATTTATTTCTAATCAAAAATTGAACAAGTCGTTAGCAATCAACAAAATTGAACATAATTAATCTGTTTTGTTTTCCCTTTTCTCCTTTTCCTTATCCTGTCCCTTATCTTTTTCCTACTCTCCTGTCTCTGTTTTCCGGGATATGCTACCAACGGGGACGAGTCCTGAAGACACCACAACTGAAGACTTCACTACAACTCTACAAAAGGGCGCTCTTGACGACGATCGTGAGTCACGGGGTGGTGTAAGGGTCGGTCCGAAGTTCCCCTCGATTTTGCCTCCCGACCATCGCAAGGAGACCTCGAGGACCCCACCCAGGCTGACTCCGAACAATGGTTTACTTGCCGGGCCAGGTGGATGCTCATGACTGTGTGCTGGTGTATTGTGTTCACTGGACCGTGCTGTTGTGGCACCAACCAGAGGTTGTGTTGTATCAACTGAGGACTGCTTGTCCGTACCTGTCTCCTGCAGCACCACACAATGGTCCATAAATCTTCCCACCTTTTGGCCAGAGGCCACTCGCTTTGGAGAAGGACTATAAAAGAGCGACCCTCTGGGAAAGACCCTTTGAGATCTCTCCACTGATGAAGACCCCTGAGATCTCCCCACGGACGAGGACTCGTCTATCGGATGACCCGTGAGGACGCCCGTCTCGTCTGTTGGTAGCTATTCTCCCATCCCTTCCTTTCCTTCCCCTTTTCTTATCCTGTACCTCTCCCCTTTACTGTAACTGAATTGTTGGCATTTGATGAAATGCATTGCTGTTGTTGACTAAACTGATTTTCTGTTGTTGAATAAACTGATTTTGTCCCCTGCATTTTGCCTGTTTGCACTTTTGAGATCAAAAGAACCATCACGACCCCCGCTCTGCATTAATAGCGGGTCGTGACACTTACTTAACATACTGCTTTGTTTACATAATCCCTATTTCTGTTTTCTTGAAACATATTTTTACTTAAACTACAAACTTATATCCTTGTTTTGTGTCTGTTTTACTTTAATATTCTAATTCTCTAAGCCTTCTCCAAGGTCTTTGGTCAAACCCTGTATCCATCTCTATCTCTGAGCCTGTATGCCCAAGGCCCTGAGAGCTCTCTGTGCCTGCATTTCTCACACTGCAGTATCCCAATGGACCCTTGGTTCCGTGGGGACTCACAATGGCAGAAGGGTCTCCTTGGTTCCACAAGGTCCTGCAGAGCCCCTTGATTCAACGAGGCCTCAAAGTGTCATCATGGCCTCCAGGATTCCATGAGGCCCCACAGAGTCACGGTGGGCCTTTGTTTCCATGGGGTCCTGCACTGTTCCATGAATCCTTAGTTCCATGGGGCCCTGTAGTGTTACAATGGATTCCTTGGTTCAATGGTGCCACACATTATGACAATTGTCCCTTGGCCTGCCAGGACTCCATAGTGTCACAACGATTCCTTGCTTCCATGAGGTCTTGTAGTGTCACAATGGACTCCATGATTCCATGAGGCCCTGCAGTGTCACAACGGCTCCTTGGATCCATGGAGCCCCACAGTGTCACAATGGTCCCTTGATTTCATAAGGCCCTGAAATGCCACAATGGCCCTTTTGTTTCACAAAACCTCAAATTGTAAAAATTACCTCCATGGTTTCATGAGGCTCTGCTGTGTCACAAAGGACTCTCAGCTCCATGATGCCCCATAGTGTCACAATGGTCTCCTTGGTTCTGCAGTGTCAGAATGCCCCCTCGGTCCCTTGGAGCTCACAGGGTCACTCTTGTGCCCTTGTTTCCATGAGGCCCTGCAGTGCCACAATGGTCCTTTGGTTCCACGTGGCCTCAAAGTGTCCTCATGGCCTCCTTGGTTCCATGACGCCCTGTAGTGTAACAATGATCTCCTTGGTTCCACAGTGTCAGAATGGCCCCTTTGTCCCATGGAGCCCCACGCTGTCACTGTGGTCCCCTTGATTCCATGAGGCCCTGCCATGCTACAATGGCCCCAGTGGCTACAATGGTCTCCAGTGAGACTCTCTACAACCACCTGAACAGAGGCTGTAGTCAGGTGGGTGTCGGTCTCTTCTCCCAGGCAACACCTGACAGAATGAGAAAACACAGTCTGCAGATGAGCCAGGGGTAGTATAGGTTTGACATCAAGAAAAAATTCTTCACTAAGAGAGTGACTGGGCACTGGAATCTTCTGCCCAGGGAGGTGGTGGAGTTACCACCCCTGGTGGCATTTAAAAAAAGACTGGACGTGGCACTCAGAGCCATGGTTTAGTTGATAAGGTGATGTTAGGTGATAGGTTGTACTTCATGATCTCAAAGGTCTTTTCCAACCTCATTACCTCTGTGATTCTGTTTCATAATAGTCTCCATTGTTCCATGAGGCCCTGCAATGTCACAATGGACCTTTGGTTCAATGAGGCCCCACAATGTAACAATGGACCCTTCGTTCCATGAGGTTCCTCAGTGTCACAATGGTCTCCTTGGATCTGCAGTGTCCCAGTGGCCCCTTGGTCTCAATGGACTTCAGGTTCCATGAGCTTTCATACTCTCAGCAACAGTTCTGCAGTGTCACCATGGACCCTTTTTTCCACGAGGTTCTGTGCTATAACATGGTCACCTTGGTTCTGTGAGGCCCTGCAGTGTCACAATGCACCCATGGTTGCAGGAGGTTCCACAGTGCACCTTCAGGATCCACAGTGTCACAGCTGACTCCTTGGTTCTGTGAGGACCCACTGTCACCAAATCTCCAAAAAATCAGAACAAGACTCCTTAACACTGATTTCATGTTAAAAAAGACATCCTTTTTTTCAGGCTTCAGGTCCAATATGGGATAACTCCTAAACTTATGTGGACACGTGATTCTACAAGTGTGTTGCTTATATTTAGTGACTGCATGCGTATTCTAATTTACCATTTCTATAAAACCCATGCTAAGTTCCCGAATCAGTCTTTGTTTTTTCTGTCACTGCACCCTTGAGCCAGATGTGTTTCTCTTCTCTTCTGAAAGTCTCTGCTGGGAAAGCAGCTCCTGCATGCCATGTTTCTCTGCTGAAAGTTCACAGTCACAGTCACAGTCAAAATTGAATTAACTCTTTTGGTGTCAAGCCCAAGACTTTGTGTGTCCAGGCAGAGGCAGGCAGGAGGCAGAGCTGTCAGCAAAGGAAGGGGCCAGCGAGGTGGGGCAGCCGGGGGATGACGACAGCCTGCAGGGACAGAGGCGCAGGGCATGGACACCGTAGGACAGCCTGGGCTGCAGAGGCCACAGGGATGGGCAGCAGCTGAAAGGCCCTGACAGAGCCAACTCCTGCAGCACTTGGGCCATGCAGGCTGGCCCTGGGCCTGAGGCCAGCAGGGGACAAGTGAGCCTTGCTGTGCTGGGGCCTCATTGCCTCCTTGTCCCTGCTCAGCAGCCTGGCAGGGGCCGCCCCATGGTGCTGCCCTTGGCATTGCACATGGCCAGAGCCCAGTGGCCCAGGAAGAGCCCTGAGCAATGAGGGAGGGACAGGATCTGCCTTGCCAGGGGCTGGGGCTCAGCCCTTGGCCCTTTGCATTCCTGAAACACATCCAGGTGTGCTCAGCATCAGAGACACCTTTCCCTTGTTTGTCCCCCCCTGTCATCAGTGCCTCCATTGTTCTGCTTACCTGGAACTTGGGGACACTTTCTGAGTCATATCCATCCATTAAAACTTCAAGAAACTTTGGAGTTTCAATTTAATTTTGAGTTCTTGAGAAGTTTTCTTTCAGCTTCCTCTCAGGGACTGATGTCCAGGGACTCAGCACTGTTGGAAAACCCCAGCTCTACAGAGATGGGGCAACTAAGAGGGATTTTAAAAATATTTAATTCCATTATTAGACTCCTTGAAGGGTGAAACATAAGAGATTTAAAACTCATTGTCATTCCATCTGAAGTCAAGTCAATTCCGGGTTACAATACCTTACAAATGCTTTTCAGCCTATTAGCTTTTGCCACACAATGGTGGAAATAATTCTAACACAAATCACCTATTATTCTACCCCATTGTCACAATGCATCTTTCACACTTCTAATTCTCCAAAATATCTGATCTTTTTGCAAGGCCATTGTTTGAAACTTGTTTCTAGTTCAGTCTCTCTCTCAGCAATGTCTTCTCTATTCCAGGGACATTCTGAGTCAGCACAACTTATCTCAGAGTTTGCATCCAGATGTACAAGACTGTGTGAGCTTTCAGTCAGGCTTTGAGAATCCTTTACAAATCCATTTCTCACAAATATCAATCACAGAATGCTGCAATCACCTCTGCTCTAAAGACAACAGTAATAAAATACAGCCTTGAAAATTGGAATGGATATTTCTAAGAAGGTCTTTGTCATATTTCTCCATAACTGGAGTTGAAAACCTTCTGAATGAATGGCACCAGACCAGAATGAAATCAAGGCAGAACTGTGGTTTCCTAGGAAATCTCTGAAGAATTTGGTCAGAATTGAACTCCAAAGTGTCTTATACCATTCATGGGTCTCACTGAGGGCCACGACTGAGAAAGTGTCCCCAGGTTCCAGTGTGAGCAGGAAATTGGAGGCAGAGATGACAGGTGGTGTGGGAAATGCAGGCACAGAGAGCTCTCAGGGCCTTGTGCATACAGGCTCAGAGATTGAGATGGATCCAAGGTTTGACCTAAGATCTTGGAGAAATCTTGGACAATCAGAGCATTAAAAGGAAAATAGATCTTAAACAATAATATAAGTTTTTAGTTTAAGTAGAAATATGTTTAAGCAAACAGAAATATGCATTCTGTAAGCAAAGCAGTATGTTAAGTAAGATAGTAAAAGATTGTAAAGCTTAGCAATACAACCTGTTATAAAGTTGATTAGAAGTTTAATGTTTATCAGTGTAGGTTTGTGAAGTGTTATAGGATTGATTTAAAAATGATGCATTGTGGCAAAGCCATGAGAAGCAAAGGAATTAATGATTGGTGTAAAAGGATGCTAGCAAACTTCACAGAAGTATTTGATTTGATGAAAAACTTAACATAAGGCATTGTAACTAAGAATGAGGCAGCTTCTGATATTACGGTGTTGGATGTAACACCTTTAATGTCTCCCCTTTCTATGAGACTGACACCATGAGGCCATAAACCATCTTTTACAACGTCTCTCAGTTGCCCCATCTCTTGTAATATCAATCTCCCAATACACATTTTTTTGACATCAGACATGACTAATGAAATCAATAGGGACTTATGGACACCAGGTCTATTCCATTAAGGTCAATATGGATTTAGGGACACCGGGTTTATCCATTAACGTCAGTGGGGATTTTTCTGAAATTTGGTCCTAAAATGGGGAAATTTGGGTCACCTTGGGGGAAATCTTGGGCTGAATTCTGGGAATTTCTGCTCCAGGATCACAGTGCCAATGCTCTGGATATCCTGGATGAATTTCTGGAGGCCAATCCCGAATCCCTGATCCCTCACCTGCCATCCATGCTGGAGCTGTGCCTCCAGGTAAGCCCAAAAATTTCCATTTTCAGTCTGAAACCTGGGAATTTCGAGCCCAAAAATGGTATTTTTAGCAGCAAAAATACTGGGATATCAAGTCTACCCACTGAAGTTAACAGGGATTGAAGGACACCAAATCTACCCCTGTGAAGTCAATAAGATTTTAGGGATGCCAGGTCTACCCATTGATAGGGCTTGATTGGGAAGGGTTACTGTTCAAACTGGGAGCACTGGGAAGGGCTAAAGTGGGATGATGGGGAGACTGGGAGCACTGAAGCAAAAGTGGGGCCACTGGGAGGGATTTGTAGAGATAAATGGAGATAAACAGGACTCCAGAGCTAACCCATTGAAATTAATAATAATTTAGCCTTTCAAAGCAATAAGGTTTAGAGGCACCAGGTCTACCGAATCAAAGCAATGAGGATGCTTGAGACACTAGTTTTCTGGGGGCCCAGGGGTTTTTGGTGATCCAGGTGTGCAAGGGGTACCCAGGTGTATCCAGGTGATTTCTGGGGGTACCCAGGTGATTGTTGGGCATGCCCAGGTGTACTCAGGTGATTTCTGGGGGGGATCCAGGTGATTTTGGGCAGTATCCAGGTGTACCCAGATAATTTTTGGGGATATCCAGGTGATTTTTGGGGCACCCAAGTGCCCTGACTCCGCCTGACAGGTCAGGAGAAGATGATGGCCACCGTCCTCCCAGTCGATGTGGACACAGGTGACCCTTGGCAGCTGCAGGGCTCTCACAGGGCACTCCAACATTCAGGGGGTACCCCAAAATTCCAGGTGAGGACATCAGGGGTGGGAGGGAACCCTGAGTTATCGCGGGAGAGGAAGCAGATCAGGTACAGCCAGGTGCTTTGTTGCATGGGGTTGGTGAAGATGGTATTCTGCAGCAGCTCCAGCTCTGGGGTGGGCAAAGGAGGCACCTCAAAATCTCAGGGGGACAGAGGGGGAAATCCCAATATCTTGATGAGGGCACCCAGGTATCCAGGAGTTGAGGTCTACCCATTAAATTCGGTGGGGATTTAGGAACACCAGGTCTACCCATTCAATGCAACAGAACCCACCAGCTCCCACTTTAGGCGAGGGAGGGGCTGGAAAATTTTGGGGATCTCGCAAAATTGTGGGAGTTGTTTTGGGGAATCCCTCACCTTCCTTCAGCCTTCCAGGGAGCAGTGCCCTTGCCGTAGTTCCTGGTGGGCATCAGCAGCTCCAGGCAGTGTTGCCAGGCTGAGAAGTTGGAGAGGCTGTGGCTCAGCAAGGCCCTGGTGAAGGCCAGCTTGGCCTTAAGGTCCTGCCTGGCCACAAGTGCCTACCAGTGTTCCCAGGTGTGGACTGGGAAGGCACCAGTATAAACCAGTAAGCACTTTGAGCCACTCCTGAGCTCCTGAGGCCTGTGGCAGCATATCCCAATATAAACCAGTAAGGTCTCATGCACCCAAGCCCATTCCCAGTGTGGTCCTGGGGCTCCCAGGTTTATACTGGGAGGGCACCAGTATAACCCAGTAAGCACTGGGAGCCACGCCTGAGCCCCTGAGCCCATAGCAGCAGCTCCTTGTAGAAACCAGTAAGCACAACCTGAAGTCACTCCCAGTAGGTCCCAAGCTCCATCCCAGTATAAATCAGTAAGGCCAGCATCCCCAGAAGCTGCTCCCAGTGGAGTGCCAAGCATCCCTAAGACCCCTCCCAGTATAACCCAGTAGATCCCTGTTTAACCCAGTAAAATGCAGAATATCCCTGTATAACCCAATATAAACCACTACAATCCAGTTACTGCCAGGACCACATCCCAGTATAACCCAGTGAACCCCAGCACCCCATCCCAATATAAATCAGTATAAACCAGTACAACTCGCAGCTGGCCAGTAGGTCCTCCAAGCTAGCAGGGGGCACTCACACACCCCTGCTCCCTTTCCCAGGATAACCCAGTACAAACCAGTAACACCCCAGCACCTCATCCCAGTACAAACCAGCATAACCCACTACAACCAGTATACACAGTGCTAGATCCTCCCGGACACTCACACACTCTCTCCCAGTATAACCCAGTACAATCCAGTAACCCCAGCCCCATCCCAGTACGCCCTGGATCCTATCCCAGCACAAGCCAGTACAAACCAGTACAAGCCACTCACAGTTGCAGGGGTTGGCCACCAGGAGGTGCTTGCACAGTGCCAGGTCCTCCCGGCCAGCAGGGGGCGCTGCAGAGCTGCCCAGCACCCAGCCCTGGTGGTGCCACACCCGGTAGGATTTGGGGTTCACCCCCAGGCACTGCCCCATGAATGACAGCTTCGATGGCACCCTGAAATCTGTATAAACCAGTATGGACCTGTATGGACCAGTATAGACCAGTATGGGCCAGTATAAGTGGTAAAAACCAGTATAAAAAAGTAAACAACAGTGTAATGCAAACTGCTAGTAACCTGTACAAACCAGTATGGACCAGAAAACACCAGTATGGACCAGTACAAACCAGGAAAATAGGTAAAACCCAGTACAAACCAGTGAAAACCCTTGTCTGTGTCAGGAGCCAAGCTGGCTGGGCCCGGTAACAAACCTGCTGCCCAAAGTCAGTAGAAATGTTACGACCCATTTCAAACACCTTAACACCCATCCCTTCACCCACCAAATGATTTGTAAAGACATGAGCACACATCTTTCCTCTCACATTGATAGTTCCTGTGCTGGTGACAGTCTGTTAAACCCAGCCTTCAGCCTGAGCTCTCTGCTGTTGCAGTTCCATGCACAGAGGTTGTTGTCTCTCAGCCCTTCCATGGGCAGGCCGGTGTTCAGCCATCTCCAGGACAGCAGGGCCCCAGCCCACATCACTGTGCCCTGGGAAGACAAAAACCATCACTCCAAATGTCCCCTCCTCCTTCTTCCCAGGCAGTGGTGTGCCAGTGGGGTTTGCTGCTGGTTGCCACAGGAAAAAGGAGACCCCTGTGACACTGTGGGCCCCATGGAACCAAACATCCATTGTGACACCACAGAACCTCACAGAACCAAGGAAACCCCTGTGACACTGTGGGCTCCATGGAACCAAGAGTCCATTGTGACACACGTGGCCAAGTGAAGCCAAGGAACCATTGTGACACTGGGGAAACTCATGGAACCCAGTCCATGGAACTCATGGACTGTGACATTTTGGCACCCCATGGAACCTGTGAGCCATTGTGACACTGCCTGGCTTTGTGGAACCAAGGAGACCATGGTGACACTGTGGGGCCCCGTGGAACCAAGAGTCCATTGTGACACTCTGGAACTACAGAGACCATTGTTGAGAATATGGAAACCCAAGGAACCAAAAGTCCATGTGACAGAGCAAGACCTCATGGAACCCAAAAGAGCATTGTGACACTGTGGGGTCCCATGGACCCAAATCTCCACAAATCCCAAATTGACACTACAGAACCTCATGGAACCAAGAGTGCATGGTGACCCAGCGAGCCCTTGTAGAACCAAGGAGTCCACAAGTGTTTACACAAAATAAAGAACTCTGTATTGCTGTGTCCCCCTGACATTTTTCCTTACATAGCTCTGCCTTGGGGAAGGAAAACCTCCGTGGTGGGACCTTGGGCTGGCACACACTAATGGAAGGTGTCTGTTTGCAATGAGGAAATCCGGGAGTTTTAGACTGCTCAAAAAAAAAAAAAAAAAGCCTAGAAAAACAAAAAAGGGGAAAGCCTCATTTCTGCTTGAGTGCAGCCAGTTCTCCAAACTGGGACAAAGCAGGTCCCAGGTGAGTGAGGACAGACAGGATGGAGTTGGGGAATGTGGAGCAAGGTTGTCCATGCTGGGTCAGACCTCAAGGCACAGCTTCTCTGAGCAGGCCAGACCTCCTGAGGAGAGACCTTGGATCAATATCAACCACAGAATGCTGTAATCACCTCTGCTCTAAAGAGAACTGAAATAAAATGCATCAATTGAAATAGGAACAGATATTTCTAAGATGCTCTTTGACATAATTCTCCAGGATTGGAGTTGAAAACCTTCTCCTGAGCTGCACCAGATCAGAAGGAAATCAAGGCAGAGCCATGGTTTGTCAGGACTTGCTTGATCCCACTGAGCCCTGTGGTGCATTTGAGGCTGAGCCTTCGAACCTCAGGGCCTGAGAGGAGATTGCACAAACCCTTCCAAGAATCAAAGTCAAAAGAGAAGCCCAAAGTGTCTTGAGGTATTAATGGGTCCATCCCCAACACAGGCTCCTCATGGACTCCTTGGAGGAGAGAATGGGAGGCTATGATTGCCCAAAAACCACTCAGAGAGTCAGAGAAGAAAGGAAAAAGGAAAGTACCTTGAAAAATCTCAAGTACCTTGAAGCATTAATGAGCCCCACTGAGTGTTGTTACTGACAAAGGTTCTCAAGGGACTAATTAAAGCAGATAATTGGAGGCCATGATTGCAGAAAGCTCTCAGAGACTCCAAGGAAAAAGCAAAATCCAAAGTCCTTGGAAAAACCTGCAGTCCCTGGGAGCATGAAGGAGCCCCCAGGGCCATTCCTGACCAAGGCTCCCCAGGGACTCGTCCCAGCACATCCCTGAGGCCACTGGGATGTGGGGGGATGCTGAGGGCAGGACAAGGGGTGACAGTGGCCAGCCTTGCTGGGGCTGTGCCAGGAGGCCCCAGTGGCTCAGGACAAGGTGTCTCCTCCCAGCCCTTGGTGGCACAGACCCTGCTGTGCCCCAGGGCACCAAGACTTGGCTTCTCTTTGTCCCCACCTGTCATCACTGCCTCCAATTTCCTGCTCTAACTGGAACCTGGGGACACTTTCTCTGTTGTGTCCCTCAGAGGGAACCATTAAAACTTTAGGAAACTTTGGAGTTTGATTATGACTTGGAGTTCTTGAGAGGTTTCTTCAGCTCCCTCTCAGGGACTGATGCTCAGAGACTCAGCCCCAATCCCCAAGAGGGTCATTAAAGTGCTTGTGCTGTGTCTGTGCTGATGAGCTGGGCTGGGCTCCTGGCTCAGAATGTGATCCTGGCAACCAAGAAGAGCTTCAAAAACACATTTCTCTTCAGGAGTTCCTCCTGTGCACAGCTCAGCAGGGCTGGGGCACTGCCTGCAGCCACCCCAGGCACAGCACAGAGGCACAGAGAGCTTCAATCAGTCAGGGCTGGGAAGATGCTCAGAAGTGCCTGGGGCAGAATCACTCCCAGCCCTTGACACAGGAAGCCTCTGGCTGCAGGACAATGCAGCTGCAGCTCCTGCAGTGATCTCCTAAAGCTGGAACATCCCAATGCCTGCAGACTGTGTGAGTACATTCTCTGATGATCTCTTGTGTAGAGCAGCCAGGGGTGCCCAGGGCTGTGGTGCAGAGCAGGGTCCTGCAGCCCAGGGCACTGTGCTGGGGCAGGGACTCTGCTGCCTGCCAGGGACAGCTCTCAGCCAGCCCTGGGAGCTGCTCCCAGCACTGGGGGACAAGGTCTGGGTGGAAGGAGACAGCTGGTAAGGCTTGGAAGTGTTCTCCTTGTGTGGTGAGGATAGTGCAGGGCTGCACTCAGCATGACATTTGACTGCAGAACATTTCCAAGGAGATTATACAGGGAGCACAGTGAGGCAGGGGCTACATAAAAGGGAAAGTCCTGCTTTATTAATCTACTGCACTGGGCTGCATTGCTGGGAGATTGCACAATGATATTCATCTCTCAGTTCAGGTTGAGAAAAAAAATTTAAAATTCTCTTAGATCTCAATAAACCAGGCAAAGAAAGAAATCAGCACTGGGCCCCATACAGGCAGCATCAATGTCGCTTTTCCAGCCTCCTCAGGGTTATTATGATGTTGCCATCAGAGCCTGCAGAGGCAGAGCTGACCCTGGGCAGTGCCCTGTGCTGGGAGGGGTGTGCAGGGCAGAGCTGAGCCCCCAGGGCTGGGCTGGGCTCTGGCAGCACTGGCAGGGCCCAGCCCTGGGCACAGGGAAGCAGCTGCTGCCAGGGACAGCTCCAGGCACCAGAGCCCTGGGCAGGCAGTGGGGGGAAAGTGCCACCAAGCTGAGCTGGGGTATTTCAAGTCCTCTCCAAACTGAACTATTCCATCATTACCTTTCTTACAGATCTCCATGGCAAGACACAGGAAATGTCCAACAGCAGCTCCATCAGCCACTTCCTCCTGCTGCCATTGGCAGACACGCGGCAGCTGCAGCTCCTGCACTTCTGCCTCTTCCTGGCCATCTCCCTGGCTGCCCTCCTGGCCAACGGCCTCATCATCAGCGCCGTAGCCTGCAGCCACCACCTGCACACCCCCATGTTCTTCTTCCTGCTCAACCTGGCCCTCACTGACCTGGGCTGCATCTGCACCACTGTCCCCAAAGCCATGCACAATTCCCTCTGGGACACCAGACACATCACCTATGTAGGCTGTGCTGCTCAGCTCTTTTTCTTTCTGTTCTTCATTGGTGCAGAGTATTTCCTCCTGACCATCATGTGCTACGACCGCTACGTGTCCATCTGCAAACCCCTGCACTACGGGACCCTCCTGGGCAGCAGAGCTTGTGCCCACATGGCAGCAGCTGCCTGGGCCAGTGCCTTTCTCAATGCTCTGCTGCACACAGTCAATACATTTTCCCTGCCCCTGTGCCATGGAAATGCCCTAAGCCAGTTCTTCTGTGAAATCCCACCCATCCTCAAGCTCTCCTGCTCCAAATCTTATCTCAGGGAAATTGGGCTCATTGCTGTTAGTGTCTGTTTGCTATTTGGCTGTTTTGTGTTCATTGTATTCTCCTATGTGCAGATCTTCAGGGCTGTACTGAGGATCCCCTCTGAGCAGGGACGGCACAAAGCCTTTTCCACCTGCCTTCCTCACCTTGCTGTGGTCTCTCTGTTCCTAAGCACTGAAGTGTTTGCCTACCTAAAGCCCCCCTCCATCTCATCCCCATCTCTGGATCTGGCCCTGTCAGTTCTGTACTCAGTGGTGCCTCCAACCCTGAACCCTCTCATTTACAGCCTGAGGAACAAGGAGCTCAAGGCTGCAGTGTGGAGACTGAACACTAGATGGTTTCAGAAAGAGTAAACTGCTGGCCAATTTCTGAAAATCACTTGTAATAAAAGTCACCTTTGATTCTTCTTGTTGGTTTGCTTGTTGGTTTGTTCTTTCCTTTCCTTTCCTTTGTTTTAGCTTTTCAATATTGTCCACAAAGAAATGTCATTATTTGTGCTGTATTTCCTTTTGATTTTCTCCATCTTTTCTGTGACCCAGACACTGTGCCAATGAGGGGCTGTGCTCTTGGTAACTTTAAATAAAATAAAATAAAGATTGTCCCAGCAAAGATTTCTCCAGAGATGCCCCTTTTCTTCCCTTCTCTGGAGCTGCAGCAGCAATGTCTGTGTGCAGAGCTGGGGCAGATCAGTGCTGGCACAGCAGCTGTGCCCAGCAGCAGCAGCAGCACTTGGTGTTGCCAGTGCTGCTCCCGTGCCACTGCCCCGCTGCCCTCCTGGCCCTCGTGTTGCTGCAGGGCCTGAGTGCTCTCAGGGCTGGGCACAGCCCTGGGGGTGGCAGTGCCGGGGCTGCAGCAGGGACAGGCCATGGGCACTGCTGGGGCAGCGCTGACGCCTCAGGGCAGGGCCTGGGGGCTCCAGGCTCCTTGGCCACGCTCTCTCCACAACACTTGGCCAGCCCAATGCTGAGCAGAGAAAAACCCCGGGAGCAGCCCCAGGCTGGCCGTGGGCAGGCTGGGGGCAAACAGCATGGCTGGTGCTCTGCAAGGTCCCTGCAAGGGGGACACCCTGGCAAGGAGCAGCAGAGCAGGGGCTGATCCATCCCCACTGCGCTGGACACCCCAGGGCAGCGTCCCAGAGCGTCCTCATGCACCTGCCAACAACATCCCCCCTCTGCAGCCCTGGCCTCTCCCCCAGCTCACACAGGAGCTGCATCCTTGCAGGCACACACACGGCAGCACTGGCTCAGGAGCCCCTGTTTGCATTGCACACAGCAGGGTCAGCACCCCCATGGTGCTGCTGTGGGGACATGGAGCTGAGTGAGCACAAATGCCATCAGCCCCTGGGGCCAGCAAGGGCTGGGGGATGGCAGGGAAACCCCTCAGCTTTGTCGTGGCCTCTGAAGTCAGCCAGAAAGTTTGTTCCCATGAGCTGTGAGTTTCCTGTCCCACTGCAAATGTTGTTGCACAGAGCCAGGGCTGCCTGGCAGCCATCCCCAGACAGCCCTGAGAATTGCCTTGGCTTCACCTTTGCTTTCTTTACTCCTTCCTGCTCCAGATTTCTTCCTCTTGCCCATTCCTGTCCCCTCCCCTGTAAACAGCAAATCCTTGTTTGCCCTTTCCTCTCTGGTCCCACTCCCCATTTCAGTTCCTGAGTTGGCACCATGGGAACGTCCCTTGGGGAGCAGGATCATCCTCCAAGTGCTTCAGGAATTGTCTACAGGGTCCTGCAGTGCCTCGTGCTGCTCCCTTGCCAGAGGCTCCACAGGCCAGGGGGGCACATCTGGGCTGCCGTGTCTGGGTGTGGGGCTCCCTGTTGTGGGCAATGAGGAGGGGCTGGAGAGGCTCTGCAGGACTGACAGGATGGGCTTTGGGGCTGTGTGGAGAAGCTGAGGGACCTGGGCTGCTCGACCTTGTGAAGAGGAGGCCCAGGGCTCATCCTGCAACTGCTCCAGGGGTAGTTTCAGAGAATCACACAATCAGAAAAGCTGGAAAAGTCCTTGGAGATCATCATGTCACACCTGTGCCCTGACACTACCATGATTCCCTGAGCCTCTTCTACTCCAGGATCAACAACCTCAGCTCCCTCAGCCACTCCTCACAGCACTTGTGTTCCACACCCCTCACCAGCCTTGTTGCCCTTCCCTGGACACGCTCCAGACCCTCCGTGTCCATCCTAAAGTGGGGGGCCCAGAACTGGACACAGCACTCGAGGTGCTGCCCAACCAGTGCTGAGCACAGGGGAAGAATCACTGCCCTGCTCCTGCTGGCCACACCATTCCTGATCCAGGCCAGCTGCCATTGGCCTTCTTGGCCACCTGGGCACACTGCTGGCTCATGTCCAGCCACTCTGTCCATCAGTGTCCCCAGGTCCCTTTCTGCCTGGCTGCTGTCCAGTCACTCTGTCCCCAGCCTGTAGCACTGCAGAGGTTGTTGTGGCCAAAGTGCAGGACCCAGCACTTGGTCTTGTTAATCCTCTCCTTCTTGGATTTGGGCTCTGGATCCAGCCTGTCCAGGCCTGTGTACAGAGCCCTCCTACATTCCAGCAGATCCACACACCCAGCTTAATTTCAACACGGTTCCATATGACTCTGGGGTGTCACAATTTGATGAGGCCTCCCAGTGTCACAATTTTCTTTTGGTTCCATGGAGCCCCTGGGTGTCCCAAAGTCTCTTAGATCCTGGTACCCCAAAGTGTCACAATGGCACCTTGGTCACCCCAAGGCCCTGCAGTGTCACAATGGTCTCTTGGTTATATGAGGTCCGGCAGTGTCACAGTGGTCTCCTTGTTTCCACAAGAACAAAAAGTGTCACAACTGTCTTCTTGATTTCATGAGGCCCCATGGAGTCACAGGGGCCCCCGAATTCCATAAGGCTCCACAGTGCCACAATGGACTCTGTGTTTGCACGGTGTCAAAATGGACCCCTGGTGACACAAGATCCTGCAGTGTCACAATGGATTCTTGGTGCCATGACACCCTGCAGTGTCAGTGTCACAGTGGTGTCTGAGTCCCTCTGCAGAGCCCTCCTACCCTCCAGCACATCCACACTCACACCCAGCTTGCTGCCATCTGCACATTTGCTGATGCTGCACTCACTGCCCTCATCCAGATCATCAATGCAGATACTGAAATCCACGCTGGCTGGCTCTGATCCCTCAGCCATCCTGTAGGTGCCCTGTGATGGCACTCAAGGTGATCTGTTCCATCACCTCACCAGGCACCCAGGTCAGGCTGACAGGCCTGCAGTTCCCCACATCCTCCCTCCAGCCCTTCTTGGCGATGGGCTCACATTGGCACCTCCAGTCCTCTGGCACCTCCCTGCTGAGCCAGCACTGATGAGAAATGATGGAGAGCAGCTTGGGCAGCTCATCCAGCAGCTCCCTCATCCCCCTAGGATGGATCCCATCTGGTGCCAGAGACACCTGTGAGCATCCGAGTGGCTCAGCAGGTCCCCAGCTGCTTCCTCCTGGATTACAGGGGTCTGTTCTGCTCCCTGTCCCCATCTCCCAGCTCAGGAGAACACTTGTCCTCAGGACATCCTGTGTAATATTTGGAAACTGTGGCAATGAATGGGTTAAGCAGCTCAGTCTTTTTCTCATCTTCAGTTTCTCTATTCCCCACAGCATCCAATTAAGACCTGAGATTCTCCTTGTCCTGCGGTTTGCCAATAACTTCTTTATAGAAATATTTTCTATTATTTTTCACAGAAGTGGCCAGGTTAAGTCCTAATTGAGTTTTCACTTCTCTCATTCTCTTTCTGCATGACCTAACAATATCCTTAAACACTTCCTGAGTTGCCTGCACCTCTGTCCAAAGGTGATGCACCCTCTTTTCTCCCTGAGTGCCTGAAAAAAGCTCCATACCCAGCCAGGCCAGTCATTTTCCTCATCTGCTCACTTCTGGCACACTGGAACAGGCTCCTCCTTCTCATTCATGATTTCTTTCTTCAAGTGTCTCCATCCTTCTTGGAATGCTTTGTTTATAAGGACTGTTTCCCTTAAAAAAGTCAGTTATCCCCAAATCTGTATCCTGAATATGCTGAGTTCTGCTCTCTGTAAGGCCAGTGTAGAAATTTTGTTGATGCCACTCCTTCTTTCACAGAATATTTAAAACTCAATAATTTCATGGTCACTGTACCCCAAACAGCCTCTGACCACCACATCTCCCATCAACCCTTCTCTGTTTATGAACAGCAGGAGACAGAGCTTTCCTGGGCAGTGGGAGTGTTACCAAAAATACAGTTAATAAAAACTCCCAAACACCAATGTAGCATTAAAAAGCAGCATTCTTTATTTGGCTGGATACACAGGGGACAGCTCCTCCCAAAGCCGTGCATGCTGAGTACAGGAAATTTCTGTTTATATTCTGTACTTTGCAAACTTATTCATTGATTGTCCTGGACTAAACACACATATGATAATCATTTCCCCAAAATCATTAACATATTTCCCCTCCCTTTTACCCATGGGTTCTTCTGTCCTGGGGGTCTCTCTGGTGGTCCCTGGTGGTCGTGGACCCCAATGTTCCAGTTGGTCTGGCTGAGCTGGCAGGACACTGAGTCCTGCTTCTTCCACAACGGGCATTGTGCAGGTTCCAGAGGCCAGTGGTTTTGGAGAACAAGAATGGTGTTAGCTTACCTGGTGTAGGCAGTTTATCATCTGGTAACATGAGGTCACAGAGTGGGCTATGACATCACAGAGTGGGGTATGTGAGGCCATTGAGCATCACAGGCTGTCCCTGTGACATCACAGAGCTGACTGTGACATCACAGGACAGAGGTCTGACATCACAGAGCAGGCTGTGACATCACAGGAGGGGCTGTGTGACATCCCAGCAGGGCTGTGTGAGGTCACTGGGTTGGTCACTCTGCCCCAGGCCCCCTCACAGTTTCCCCAGACAAGTCCAATGCTGTTCATGCCCAGCAGGGTCCCCTCTCCCCCGGGATCCCCCTGGTCCACCTGGAGCCACAGCCTCCCCCAAGGATGTTCCACAAATCAACCCCAGAGCCTGACACGGGGACAAGGGGCCAGGACTGTGTGACCAGGACATCAAGGACGTGGATTATCCAGGTCACTGGGGCCTGGTTTGGGTTGCCCAGGGCAGGAAAGATGTCTGGCAGCTGGAGCAGGGTGAGGGAAGGGCCTCCAAGGTGGGGCTGGAGCCCTTTGGCTGTGAGGAGAGGCTGAGGGAGCTGGGCTTGTCCAGCCCGGAGCAGGGAAGGCTGAGGGGCTCCTCATGCCAGCCTGGCAGTGCCAGCCAGGAGCTGATGGAGAACACAGAGCCAGGCTCTGCACTGGGGGGGCTGGGGGGGACAAAAGACAATGGGTGGAAAGGGAATGAGGGGAGGTCAGACAGGACATGTGGAAAACCTTTGTTCCCATGGGCTCAGACAGGTTCTGAGATGCTGCCCCATCCCTGGCCTTTGGGATTTTCCAATCCACACCAAATCAAGCCTTGAACCCCTTGGTCTGACCCAGTTCCTGACAGGTTTGGCTGCAGACTTGCTGAGGTCCCTTCCAACCTCAGCTCCTGGATGATCTTTGGATGATGCTGCTCCCGATTTTGGAATGGGCTGGAGCAGATGTTGATGGGACAGGAGCCCTCAGGGGCTGTAGGGGACCTGCAGCTTGTGAGGTGCACGAGCACATCTCATTAGCTGGGGCATTTGAGTAGTTTACAAAATGTAAAAAATGTTCCACCAGAAGAGAAGAGAAATTTCCTGGGTGTGTACTGATGGCAGGACAAGAAATACTGATCTTCCCCTGTACCTGTGTTACCACTACACTGTCTATTATTTCATGTCCCTCTTCATTTGGGTGTTTCCACCTCTCCTCTTTAAATGGCCATGTCTAAGGACATTTCTTCCCTAGACCAGCTCCTATGGCCTTGCCATTGCTCCCAGATTTGCTCCTCCACTTGTTCTCTGGTCATTCCACAGTAGTCAACATCTTAATTGTGTCTACATCTATCACAGAATCACCCTTTCTAATGTCTGTGTCTAAAGCTGTTCCTGTATGGAAATACCTTGTTCATGGTGGATACATCAGATACTGCTTTGACATTGCACAGAGTGAGGAAAGAATTTTGAAGTTTATTGAATTTTATCATGGGTACCTTTTTTTATGTTGGCCACGAAGAGAAACCTTCTGTGCCTCTGAGTCTCACCAGTTGCTGACCCCCAAAGGACACAAACCTGATGAGTTGTGGTTCCCACTGCAGTGCTGGCACTTGCACCTCCCTCCATCCCCACAGCAGAGCTGCCTTGTCCCAGAAATTCCCTGGCAATGCAGGGATGAAGGAAACAGGACAGGCTGTGGGGATCAGGGGCAGGGCACAGGCAGGGATTTGGGGTGGTTGTGAGCCCAGGGCAGGAGCCAGCTCTTGGCCTTGGTGAACCTCATCCAATTGTCCTGGGCCCATGGCTCCAGCCTGTCCAGATCCCTCTGCAGAGCTTCCTGCCCTGCAGCACAGCCACACTCCCACCCAGCTTGGCCTCACCTGGACACTGACTCAGGGTGCCCTCCATGGCCTCGTCCAGATCTGCAATAAAGAGATTTCACTGCCCTGGCCCCAGTCCTGAGCCCTGGGGACACCCCTGGATGTGGCTCCATTGCCCAGCACTCCTTGGACTTTTGATTTTTATGGAGCTGTGCCTGCCTTTGGTTTTGTTTGCTGACAATAAATGAACATCCCTCTGTGTCTGGGGCAGCTCCTTCTCCAAGGAAAGCAGGTGGGAGTTGGTGCCAAGGAGCTGAAAGCTGCAGGCACAGCCTGGAGGGGAGGGAGATCAGATTTGCACAAGGATGCTCTGACTGCCAGGGGTTGGATGAGGGAATTGATGGGGTGAGGGTAGGGACAGAGTGTGATTGATTGTCAGCCATAAAGGGTCTTGATTTTCATATCTATTCAGACTGTATGAGGAGGTTCTCAGATCAATATCAACTGGAGATTACTGATATTAATCTATAAAAAGGAAAATAAAACTAAATAGGACAAAAAAAGTCCCTTTATGAAAAAAACCATGGTATATTCTCTTTGAATACATTTCTGAAATCTGTATTATTAACCACAGAAGAATTAAAGACTTAAAATGAAATTATTCCCAGGGGCTTGCTTTCTTGGGGTGTTTTGAAATATTAAGGAGCCTTTGTCACTGAATTCCTGACCTGAAGAGCTGAACAAGTCTCTGGAGAACTAAAAGTCATTAGAGAACCTCCAAGTAGCTGAGGATCCATCCTCAGCAGAGCAGGAATGAACAGATTCCAGGGGTTTCCAGGCTGCTCAAGAGCTGTGAGCTCACGTGCAGGCACAGGGGCTCCATGGGGGCATCTGAGGGGTCTCTGGGATCCTGAAGATCTGTTTGGTCACTCTCAGTCACAGGGGCTCCATGGGGACATCCCAGGGCTCCTTAATCTTCCTAAGGCTCATGAGGTGACAGTCACAGGGCTCCACAGTGACAACAGAGGTGTCTCTGCCCTGCCAAGGAGCCAATTTGTCACAGGCAGTGGCAGGAGTGCAGTGGGGACATCCCTGTGCTCCTAAAGAACAGTGAGGGCACCGACACTCACAGGGGATCCAGGCTGACACCCCAGGAGTGCCCAGGCTGCCAAAGAGCCGGGATGTCACAGACACTCACAGGGGCTCCTGTCATGGGCACAGTGGGAGCTTCACACAAAGTTCATTAGAGAAGCTCCTGCTGGGCGCAGAAAGGACCCCCAACACCCCAATTACACCCCCAAGCTCCCCCAAACCAGGACCCCCAGGCTTTCTAAACTCCTTCTGTGAGAGGAGCCTGGGAGTGCCTGGATCCAATCCCAGCCCCAGACTTTGTCAAGGATTTATGTGTAAAGGATTATACGGGTGGAATTGAACCCTTGTACAACTTTGTCCCTCAACATTAAGAATGGCAAACCAGAAGTATTTATATACATAGAGATATGAGTGATTATGATCATGATTAGACATAAAGATCTTAATCAGAATTATTTACTCCACAGTACAGGAGCTGTAACATCTATTTTAATGTAGTCCTCTAGGAATTGCAGCACTTGTAGCAATTGTATCAAAGCAGAACTAAGTAGAGATGGGTGTCACTCCCCCAGACCAACGACCCTGGGCTCAGGGTCCTTTAGCTCAGCCTCAAGCAGTGACCCTGAGGGGTGTCTCCACTGCAGGTAGGAATCTGCGCACCCACCCAAGAAGGGAAATGTCAGGAGATGCTGCCACTAAAATTTGGGAGGGGGCTTTTCCAGTCTGAAGTGCTGCCCTGTCAGTCAGATGTGCCCAGGCTGTGCCAGCTCAGCAGCTCTGCACAAGTTCTCAGTGGTGTCACTTGGTTGCTCCTTTCTCTGGGGATTTTACCAGCTCTGCCACAGCTCCAGCTCCCTCTCAGGATGTTGAACTTTGGGATGGAGGAGTCAGGCTGGTTTCAGCATTATTCACCCCAAAAGCAGCGTGAACCCCACTCCTTCATTTCCCTCTGGGGCTTTGCAAACAGGGCCTTGCTGGAGTTGTTTGAGCCCATTCCAGGCAGAGCCTCCTGCTCCAGCAGGAATTGCCTTTCCTGTGCCATGGCCAGCCCAGGTCCCGCTGCAGGAAAAGCCCCAGGCCAGCCCCAGCACAGGGAAGGGCTCGGGCACAAGAGCAGAGAGCCGTGGTGGGACCTGTGCCAGGCAGAGCCTGAGGCACCAAAGGCACCTTGGCAGCAGCAGCTCCCTGCAGGCCATGGCCAGAAGCCTCCTGGGCAAGCCGGCCTGGTGGCCACCACTGCAGAGCTGCTGGCTCGGGGGGGATTTCTGGCTGGGCTCTGTATTCCTTGCATGTCAGCACATAACAGCCCCATTGTGCCGGTAAAGAAGCCTGATGGCAGTTACCGACCAGTTCAGGATCTCAGGGCAGTCAATCAAAGAACCATTACTCGTTTTCCAGTGGTGGCCAATCCATGTACTTTACTAAGCCAATTGGCCCCTCATTACACTTGGTATAGTGCAGTGGATTTAAAAGATGCTTTTTGGACTTGCCCTCTGGATGAGAGTAGCCGGGACTATTTTGCCTTTGAGTGGGAGGGCCCAGACACAGGCAGAAGAGAACAGCTTAGGTGGACGGTAACACCCCAAGGTTTCACTGAGTCACCAAACCTTTTTGGGGAGCATTAGAAGATCTCTTGAAGTCCTTTGAGTTACCTAGAGGGATTAAGTTGTCACAGTATGTAGATGATTTGTTATTAGCTGGAGAAACTGAAGAAGACACTAAGAAGGGGACTATACAGCTTTTAAATTTTTTAGGAGAAAATGAGTTAAAAATATCCAGGTCAAAGTTACAATTTGTGGAGTCACAAGTACGTTATTTAGGTCACTGGATCAGTAAGGGAAGGAAAAAACTAAACCCTGAAAGGGTTTCAGGAATATTGAATATAAGACCCCCAAAGTCTAAAAGAGAAATAAGACAGTTTTTGGGTCTTCTGGGTTATTGCAGACAGTGGATAGAGGGATTTAGTGGGAAAGTAAAATTCCTATATGAAAAATTGACTACAAATCACTTGAAATGGAATGAAAAGGATCAGGAAAATTTTGAGCAAGTTAAAGAGGCTTTTCTGCAAGCTCCTGTCTTAAGCCTACCTGATTTAGACAGGCCATTTCAATTATTTGTTAATACAACCTATCAAACAGCTTATGGAGTATTGACTCAGGATTGAGGAGGAAGCAGAAAGCCAGTGGGATATTATTCCAAGTTACTTGATCCAGTTCCAAGGGCTGGCCAACGTGTTTACAAGCTCTTGTAGCAACAGCATTGTTAGTAGAAAAGACTCGAAAAATAACTTTTGGGGCACCACTGGAAGTATACACTCCCTGAAAAATTGTTAACAGACAATCAAATATTAAAGTATGAGACTATCTTGATAACCTCTCCAGAATTAGAATTAAGAGTGACAAATGTACAAAGCCCAGCCCAGTTTCTGTATGGGGACCCAGGGGAAAAATTAATACATGTTTGCATAGAAGTCATAGAATTACAAACAAAAATGCATCCAGATTTAAGGGAACAGGAACTGTGAACTGAGGAAAAATTATTTATTGATGTATCATCTCAAGTGGTAAAGAGGAAAAGAAAATCGGGGTATGCATAATTAGTTGAGAAAAATTAGAAGTAAAAGAATCTGGTCCTCTTAGCTCATCCTGGTCAGCACAAGCCTGTGGACTTTATGCATTACTCCGTGCATTGTTGCTATTAAAAGATCAAGAGGGAACCATATACACGGACTCGAAGTATGCTTATGGGATTGTGCATACCTTTGGAAAAATCTGGAAAGAAAGGGGGTTTATAAACGCCCAAGGAAAAGGATTAATACACCAAATATTAGTCAGTGAAATACTTGAGGCTTTAAAAGGTCCAAAAAAGATAGCAGTCGTACATGTAAAAGGACTCCAGAGAGGGAGAGAAATTAAAACAAGAGGAAACAATTTGGCTGATGATGAAGCAAAAAGAGCTGCCCTAAGGGAAAACAACAGTGTAATTATGACTTTTAAAGAGACAGAAGCACAAACTGAAACACCATATTTTTCTTTAACAGAGGTAGAAGCTATAAAGAAGCTAGGGCCAACCCTGAATGCAGGAGAATGGATTCTACCCGATGGTAGAAAAGTAGTCCCAAAACCCATAGCCCGACAGATCCTGGACAGTTTACAATGAAGAACTCATTGGGGCACAAGGACACTTTGTCACTACTTTTTAAATTTTATGGGTGCATAGGAATATTTGAAATTGGGAAACAAATTACTCAAGGATGTCTCACATGTCAGAAAGTGAACAGAAAAGTGTTGAGGAGTCCTCCCTCTGGAGGCCCTCGGACAGCCTATCGGCCATTCGAAAAGATCCAAGTTGATTTCACTGAATTACCTAAAATAGGCAGGTGGAAACATCTGCTGGTTATAGTAGATCAGTTGACTCAGTGGGTAGAAGCATTCCCTGCGGCTAGAGCCACAGCTCAAACAGTAGCAAAAATTTTATTGGAGCATATTATTCCAAGATTTGGAATAGTACAAGTTATTGATTCAGATCTGGGCACTCATTTTACCTTGAGAATAATTAACAATTTAAGCCAAGCACTAGGAATTACCTGGGAATATCATACCCCATGGCATCCCAAAAGCTTGGGACAAGTTGAAAGGATGAACCAAACTATTAAACAACAACTAACTAAATTAGTGATAGAAACTAAATTACCATGGACTAGATGCCTTCCCTTAGCCCTGTTAAATATAAGAACCAAGCCCCACTCTGAAACTGGGATCTCACCATATGAGATGTTATATGGATTGCCTTACCCCCAAGGCATGACAATGGATCCCTCACTAGTTGGGGACAAAACCATTCAAGGGTATCTTACAACCATCACAAACAATTTAAGGGAATTAAGAGAGAAAGGCATTTCAGCTCAAACAACTCCTCTCGATTTTCCAATACATTCCATCAGACCAGGACAGTATGTGTTGACAAAATGCTGGAGAGGAGGAAGTTTAGAACCTCGATGGGAGGGACCATTTCTGGTTCTTTTAACCACAGAGGCAGCAGTCCAAACGGCAGAAAAAGGCTGGACTCATGCTTCACAAGTAAAAGAACCAAATACAAAATAAAGATTGGAAAATTATTTCAGCACCAGGAGACCTAAAAATCAAATTTAAAAAAAAAGGAATTTAAAAATTGATTAAATTCCCACCCAGATTTAAAAAAACCACAACATATAGAAATTTTAATAACTTCATGATTAGGTGGAAAGGAGAACTTAACACCAAAAGGCTTCAGTGATAAGAAATTGGCATAAAATCATTGTATCTTGGGATCAAAGGGGAGATGTAAGATATATATGGGAAAAGATATTATTGTATGGTGTTACTGCTTGAAATATCAATTGAAGTTGTTGTGAGAAGTACATGGTTGTCATTTAGACATCCTGCATTGGCTGCCAACTGCAACCTCATTGAGTTTGGAGGCTGAACAGCGCCCATGGGAAAGAATCAGACGCCTCCTTGATCAGTGGGAAAAGCCCAGATGGATTGAAAAGCTTCTCAGGAGCCTCTGATGGTCAATATTAACTGATTTATTTGAGGAGCTGCAACTCCAGAAAAAAGAGACTGGTAGCACCTGTTATTGAGGAGGCCCAACAACAATTAACACATTGGGAATGTAATAATCATGGCTTAGAATGCTGCCCTTGGGTTTGTATTGTTTGTACCTGTTGTTTTAATTCGTGCTGGAGGGTAAATAGGGCAAAAGAAAAAGAGAGACAATTGATTTGTTTAAGTTGTTTAGATTGCGTACGTGGACAGCTAACAATAGAAAGATTTTTTAGTGACTTTTAAGTTTAACCTTTGAGACAAGAAAATGGGACCTTTTTTGCAGCAATTCAACTAATAGAGAACCAAGACCAACTACTCCTCACCATATTAGCTTTTGTACAGGCTAAAGAACAAACAATCCATAATATTATAGACCAGTGTATAATAAATGACAATTGTTGTGGAGAAGAAATCTATGTGCCACATCATAGATTTGTTTCAGCAGCTGATTGGCATCGTGAGTGTATCTATTGGTGGTGACAAATATTTAACTACCAACCTCGATTTCATAGCAGAAAAAGACCATTAAAACAAACTGTTCAACTGAAGCAGTGTGAAAATAAATTTTGTTGTAGTTGTAGTTGGCATATCTCTAGAGCTTTAGTGGATTAGGATACGAAAAATAGCTGATCAATCTGTAGAACTACAAATAATTGATACCAACTTTGGAAGAGAAAAAGCTAAACTGGCTTATATGAGCTTTATGAGGCCAAGGATGCCAAAAAGAGACAAATCCCAGGATAAAAGCTTTGCTACTGAGAAGATTGACATCTCGGCCCTTGGTTGCAGCCCAAGGGACCTTGAGACAGGTAGAAAGTTAAAATTCCTGAGGATTCTTTTCATGGTGCTTACAATAATACTCCTGGCAACTGGCCAAAACTGTAAGACTGCATGGAGCAAAAGAGGATAAGCCATGCAGAAACAAATTCTAACACAACAAGCAGTACAAGAGCCAGCAGTAAAGAAAAAAACATTCCTGATCCCTGTGACAAGTGCAATCATTCCATGTGGGTCAAGGATAAGATGGAATCAGTTTTTGTGGCACAGCCACATGTTAGTGCTGCCTGTTACGATCGTAGCAGTTTCTTAGAAATTTGTGTGAAAAGTCCAAAACTGTATTGGGTGAGAAGGAATTTGGGATTCAGTGGGCGAGCTCCTTATACTAATTATGATCAACTTTGTCCCAGATGTGAAAATTTCTTTTGTTTTGAAAAGGATGAAAAAGGAAAAGAGCCAAAGAGAAAATTAATTGGAAAGCAAAAAAAAAAAAACTAATGAAGGATAAGAAAAAGATCAGAGGGAAACAGTTAGAGGAGCTGGATGAGCTGTATAAAAAATTCAAACAGCACTATAGTGACTGGTATTTGCCAACTTCAAATAAAAATCTATTCGTAGATCTGATGCAAGATATTGCCGCAGAATTGGGATTATCTAAATGTTTTGTTTATGGAGGACTTAGAATGGCTGAAAGATGGCCATGGAGAGGTGAGGGTTTAGCTCCAGAACAATTTTTAAAATGGAATCATACTCAAATTTCTAAGGCATTAAAATAGCCTGAGGGTTGGTTTCTGAGTCAAGTCATTGGAACAGTTTGTATAACTCAGGAAGGGAGAAAATACACTGAAGTGGTAGGATATACTCCTTGCCTATCTACTTTAGTAGCAAATTCAGACAATAACACAAAGACCTGGCGACCCAAGAGTCCTACTGGATATTGGGGAATAGCGAAAGAAATGGATTGTGAGTGGAATAACCAAACTGATTTGTGCTGGCATAGCAGTCCTGGAGCTAACCCCTACCAATCTATAAAAGACTTAAAATCTTATTGGGAACAACCAGAAAACACAGAAAACAGATGGAAAGCCCCTGATGGAATATATTGGATTTGTGGACAGTGAGCATACAGTGAACTACCCCGAAGGTGGGAAGGAACTTGTACCTTAGGAGTTCTACGACCCTCCTTCTTTGTCAGACCAAGGTCTAAGGAACACCACTTTTGGAAACCTTAGAAAGAAAGAAAGAAAAGAAAACCAAACCTCGACTTTCCAATGGCTGGAGGAAACCAAAAATGGAACGATGAAGAATGGCCTGCAGAAAGAATTATAGCACATTATGAACCTGCTGCTTGGGCTCAGGATGGGTCTTGGGGATATAGAACTCCAATTTACTTATTAAATTGGTTGATAAGGCTCCAGGCAGTAGTGGAAGTCATGTCAAACCATAGGGCAGATGCTTTGAAGTTGTTGGCCAAACAGCATTCACAGATGAGAGCATTTGTACATCAAAAGAGAATTGCCCTAGATTATCTGCTGGCAGAAGAAGGAGGAGTTTGTGGGAGGTTTAATAAATCTGAGTGCTGTGTGGAAATAGATGATCACGGGGAAGCCATCACAAAACTTGCTGATGAAATGAAAAGAGTGGCACATGTACCAGTTCAAAAATGGAATTCTCTCTTGAAAACTGATTGGTGGGATAAACTTTTTGGGGATGTGTGGTGGAAAAAATTAGGATTCATGCTATTATGTTCTGTTTTAGGACTATTGTTTCTGCCTTGCATGATACCCTGTCTAATTAGAGTAATCCACTCAGTAATTCAAGGAATGCAATTTACAGCCATGCCCATGCATCCAGAATCAACAGCAAAAAGGAAACTGAATTTCTTGATGGTACTATAAGCACAATCCACTCGCACTCAAGGGAGAGAGATTGGGAAAATGGTGACTGAATGCAAAGAGAATACCCTGTCATGAGAAATGCTAATAAAATTTGAGAAGGAGTGTGAAAAGCTGAATGCAGCATGAGAAATACTAGAAAAATTGGAGGCTAGTATGAAGGAACATAGACAATACTAAGGAACAACTTTTTAGAGCACGAATCAATATGATCAAAAAGAGAAATGGGGGAATTGTGATAAATGTGATTTCTGCTAATTAAATTGTAACTATATTATCAAAATTGTATTTAGATCAATAGAAGACAATTGTTACAGAGTGAGGGGGGAGATGGGTGAGACAGGGCAAAGGACATCTTCCAGATGTTGGGAGTCGAACAAGGATGTTGGAAGGGAATTGTAGAAGGACGTAGGTCTGATAAGCAGCATCGAGAAATAAAAGTTTTGACCTTGAAATGGATCAAATTGAGATGATTCCAGGCATGGAACTTAATTTCATTGTGGGAACTTATGCTTAGTTATATAACCCAAGCTTAGAGTGCCTGTGCTACCTGCAAGGTTACACAGCAGACACTGATGAAGATGATGAGCCTTCATCGGAAATAAGACCCTCAAAAGGATGAGAGACCCCTAACCATTAGTAGAGCATGCACCAAACAACGTAGTGAGGTAGATTTTAGGAATAGAAACTAGGAGGAGTTTTCTAGAAACTTCTGTAGCCTACAGTATATAAGTGGGATTCTTAGCCTGGATGCTTTGGTATGAGAGGAAGGGGGAGCCCCTCCCCGTACCCCTGGTCGGTTTTGCTTGTGCTTTATACAAACCTCAATTTTACTAAATTACTTACTCTTAAATTTTACATATCCTGAAATATAGGTATTCTATACTTTGATTGCATTCATCTCATATACTTTGATTGGATAAATTTATAAAAATTACTATCAAAAATTTGCTGCTAAATTTAATCTTGCTGTTTGATAAATTGGATAAATAGAATAATATTCATAACTTTTCCTTCCTTCCTTCCTTCCTTCCTTCCTTCCTTCCTTCCTTCCTTCCTTCCTTCCTTCCTTCCTTCCTTCCTTCCTTCCTTCCTTCCTTCCTTCCTTCCTTCCTTCCTTCCTTCCTTCCTTCCTTCCTTCCTTCCTTCCTTCCTTCCTTCCTTCCCGCCGCCCTTCCACCCTTCCTTCCACCCTTCTACCATTCCACCCTTCCATCCCCCTACCGAATGATCCTCCATCACTGACCAGGTTCCCCAAAAAATGCTCCCAGCTGCAAGGCTGGCACAGCTCCAGGAGCCTTTGGACACCTCTCCCAGGGATGCACAGCCTCCCCTTGTTGGGCTGTCTGTGCAGGGCCGGGCCCTGGACTCCATGATCCCACCGGGTCCCTCCCAGCTCAGCCCCTCCCGCAATTCTCACCCTTTGCCTCAGCCTTTGTGTCCTTGAGAGGAGCTGGCAGAGCTGTTGGGGCCGGGCCAGGAGCAGGGCACCCCAACATTCCCCTCTCTGGGACACGGCAGCTGTGGCAGCCCCAGCGTTCCCCTGTCTGTGACACCACAGCCCTGGCAGCCCCAACCTTCCATCCCTGGAGACGCTCCATGGCAGCTTCCAGTCAACGCAAGGCACCGGCCACGGAGCACCCCCAGCCTGGCCTGATGGGGATTCCTCTGCACACAGCTCGGGCAAGGCCCCCCTGGACACCTTCACTGTGCCACACACAAGTGTCACACACAGCTACAGAGCTCTGCCCACAGCTGCCAGGAGGAGATGATTAAAAAATAAAATTTAAAATTATAAACTGCAATAATCAAACCCATCCAAGAAAACAAACAAATCCAACAAGAACAACAAAACCAAAAACCACTAGAGAAGGAGAACATCCCCCCCCAATAGACCCGTTCCATCCTTCACTCAGTACACCTGCACACACACAGGGGCTGAGACTGCAAAAAAAGAGAATTCCTTGAGTACATTTGCAGGAAAAGCAGGTTTAGGACAGGCTCTCAGTTCCGACTGTTCTCAGCAGATTGAAAACGGCCCCTTTGGCACCTGCAGGGCCCTTGCCAATGGCAAGTGCCACACCCTCAGCCCATGGGGGAGAAAAGGGCTCTGAATTGCCCACCCTGGCATGGAAACCCTGTTCCCAGGCTGCTTCACACACAGGATTCTTCTGGATGAATCCAGAAAGCTGAGGGTCTGCTCTGGCTCCTCCATGTCCTAAAGCTGCCTGACAGAAGAAATTGAGGGTGGGCTCCAGCAGCACAATCCCTGCTGGCCCAGGGCACAGTGCCAGGAAGGTCTCTGCGTGCCCAGCCTTTGCTCCAGCCAAGAAAAGCTCCCGGCACAGGCTCACCTTTCCTGCTCAGCCACAACCCCCGAGTGCCCCAGCAGCAGGAAACTGACGGCTCTGGGCGGCACCGATGCTGGAAAACGCCAGACCTGGGCACTGCCAGCGTCAACAATCTGCTGGATCTGCAGTGCTGGCACCCACAAATCACCAGATCTGAGCAGTGCTGGTGCTGGAACCGGGGAATTGCCGAGTTTTGGCTTTCTGTGCATGCAAATTGCTGGACTTGGGATGTGCCAGGGTTGGGATGGATAACGATTTGACAGGAAAGTCTCACAGATATGTGTGTATGTGATAAATGTGATTCGTGCTAACTAAATTGTAACTATATTAGCAAAATTGTACTCATATCAATAGAAAATAATTTCTACAAAGCCAAATAAAAGGAAATGAGTGAGGCAAAGCAGATGGAATCCTCCAGATGTTGGAAGGGAATAGTAGAAGGACGTAGGTCTGATAAGCAGCATCTAGAAATAGAAGACTCAACCTTGGAATGATCCAAAATGGGATTATTCCAGGCATGGGATTTAATTAGAGCATTATTATGGAAAACATCTGCTCAGTCACACAGGGCACCTGTGCTACCTGCAGGTCACACCTCGGTCATTGATGAAGATGATGAGCCTTCATCAGGAATAAGACCCTCAAAAGGATGAGAGGCCCCCTAACCCATTAGTAGAGCATGTCCCATACACATAGTGATGTAGATTTTAGGAATAGAAACTAGGAGGAGTTTTTTAGAAACTTCTGTATTAATATGTATTAGCATATAGTATATAAGTGGGAATTTTGGCTTGATTGTTCAGTACGTGAGGAAGGGCGAGCCCCTCCCCGTACCCCCAGCTGGTTTTCCTTATGCTTTATAGGGGCCTCAATTATACTAAATTACTAACTGCCAAATTTTGTATATATTCAGATATACGTATCCAATATATTTTGATTGTATTCATTTATATACAATTGTTGCTATTAAAAAAATTGCCGCAAAATTTAACCTTGTTGTCTGATAAATTGTACCAATAGAACGACATTCATGACAGAGAGAAGCATTTCCAGAGTGATCTTGATGCTCAATGTCTCCTCAGGAGCTCTGGGCACAGAGAAGAATGAGCCCCTTGCTGGCTGGCCCTGTTTGGACAACCTGCTCCTCACCCCCATCATAACTGTGTCATGATATCACCCACCTTTGACTGACAAACCAAATTAGAAAATAAAATTAAATTTCTCTTTAAATTAAAAATGTTCTTAAATATTAAAATATAATTATATTTTTCTTATTTATAGTAGTACTATTCTATATTTTTATAAACACATTTTTATGTTGATAATAAAACTCTATACATTATTAGTAACCAAAAAAATTACTGGCTAATGATTCTAAGTAACACAATTCCCTTCATTAATTAAATAAACTCTCCTGGTTATTTATTTCTCCCTCTTTATGATAATTTGTAATATTTGATAATTTGCAATATTTGCAGTCATTTGGTCACCTTTATTATCATCTTTTTCTCCGACAGGGTCCAGGGGGGCACTTCGGGTCCAGGGAGACATTTCTGGGGCACATTCGCGGCAATTTTGGGTCTGGGGAAAGAATTTAGAAGGAAGTTGAGGACAGGAGGACACTTGGGAGCGTCAAGTGGGCACTAACAGAGAACTTAGAGATGCTGAGGGAAAGTCTGGGCTTCGGATGTTACCTGGCTGTTTCAGGGAGGCCTTGGCGGTCAGGGAGGGGAATCTGGGGCCATTCGGGGTCCGGGCGGGCACTCGGGGGCTCTAACGGGGCTCTCCGGGGCGCGGGGGGTGATGGGAGTTGTAGGCGCGGGCATAATAAGGCTTAAGGGAGCCGTGGAGCATCACGGGAGTTGAAGTCACAGCTGAAGAGTATGTCTATGCGGCGCGGGGCACGATGGGAGATGAAGTCATGGTTAGAATGGCATTTTGCCGGAACAGTGGAGCATGATGGGAGCTGTAGTCCCGGAAGTGGTTCTTACGGAGAGTTTGGGGGTCTGGGAAGGCACTTGGGGAATATGTTTGCCTCTGAATGGCGGCTTCAGGTCCTCAGGGAGAACGAATACAGGTCGGGAGAACATGGGGGGAGCCTGGGGAGCTCTAACCGGGCTCTTTAGGGTGCGGGGCAGGGCAGGACAGGAGTTTTCACCGGGGGATTGGGTTATGAGGTACTGCAAGCTCGCGGGGAATGGCAGGAGATGAATTCCCAGAAATAACTGTAAGGGGAATCAATGGGGTTGGGAGTATTCAGGGGATCTGGGGACGTTTTGAGGGGGGTCTGGAATGGGCCCTGAGGGGGCATTTAGGGATCCTCCAGGGTCTGGGGTCATGCATGGGTCATAGGGGGACCGGATGGGGGAGGGGGGTGTGTCTGTGGAGTGCAGGGCATGATGGGTGTTGTAGTCCCGGCTCCAATGGGGCTCTATGGGGCCGCGGGGTATGACGGGAGTTAGAGGCAGAAAGGAAAGATGGCGCCGACTGCAGACACCGCCCCCGAAGCACCGATCCCCAGAGCTGAAGCTCCTTGGTGGGGCCTTGTCTGGCACACACCTGAGGAGTGTGTCTGTATTCAATGGGGAAAAATAGGAGCTTTAGATTGCTTCAAAACTAAAAAAATGCAAAAAACCCTCTTTCCCTGATTGCAGCCAGTTCTCCAAACAAAGCAGGTGCCAGGTGAGTGAGGACAGACAGGATGGGGTTGGGGAATGTGCAGCAAGGTTGTCCACACTGGGTCAGACCTCAAGGCACAGCTTCTGTGAGCAGGCCAGACCTCCTGAGGAGAGACCCTGCATCAATATCAATCACAGAATGCTGCAGTCAGCTGTGCTCTAAAGAGAACAGTAATAAAACACACACTTTAAAATAATAATAAATATTTCCAAGACGCTCTTTGGATTATTTCTCCATAACTGTAATAGGAAACCTTCCTAATGAACAGCACCAGACCAGAGGGAAATCAAGGCACATCCGTGGTTTCTGAGGAAATTTCTCAAGAATTCAGTCAGAATCGAACTCCAAAGTTTCTGATACCATTCATGGGTCCCACTGAAAGACACAACTGATAAAGTGTCCCCAGGTTCCAGTTAGAGCAGTCAATCGTTAAAAAAAACAGTATAATCACAGACAAAGACCCTCTAACTAATTAAAGTTACAAAGTGGTGTGTTTATTCACCGGTGGGCAGCACAGGAGTCACCTCCGAAAGGCGTGACCGCCCCAAACAAGGTTCTTTGCCATCTATTTATTGCCCAAGATCTTACATACAATACATCTGCATAACCCCAGCACCTCCCATCCCCACCCCATATTAAAATGAGCCCATCAGTCCTTCACACGTGCGCAGTTCTTCTCTTGAATTGGGTCGGTGGTCTTGAAATGGGTCAGTGGTCTGGAAGGATGAAATCAGGAGAGTCTTCATCAGGTCTCAGTGACCCTCTGGCACGATCCAAGGCCCCGTGCTTCATGGTTAATGGTTTACATATTTTACGTTCTTCTGTATGTAAATTTATAATAGCAGCTAATTATACCAATTAGCTCTAGCCTAAGCTTCTAGTAATTATTAAGCTACCATTTACCTACCTAACTTACATCTTGGTCATGGAAACTACTTCTACCCTTAGCAAAAATCTTAACTTTTTAAACCATGATTCACTACAACCGAGAGGAGTTCCTGTGTTTCGACAGCAACGTGGGGCTGTTCATGGGATTCACCCCCTATGGGGAGATAAAGGCCCAGCACTTGAACAGCAAACCAGAAACACTGGAGCATTATGGGGCTCAGGTGGGCACACTTTGCCCACACAACTCCAAGATCATTGCCCTGTTCAGCGTGGAGAGCAGAGGTGAGCGTGGGACAGAGCGTGTCCCCTTGGGCCCTGGCCCAGGAATGACCCTGGAGCCTCTCAAAAACTCCCTGGGAATCCCCCCAGAGCACCCAGCCCTCCCTGTGCCCATCCCCGGGCCTTCCTGTTCCTCTCAGTCAGTCCTGTGGCTCTCCCAGTCCATCCCAGTCCCCCTCCCAGTGCCAACTCAGTTCATCCCCTTGTCCCCATAGTCCCTCCCAGACCCTGCCCCTCTTTCTCAGTCAATTTCCAATCTAGTCTCAGTCCACTCCAAGTCTTCACAGTCCACTCCCAGACCTCCTCCCTCTTTCCCAGTGCACCCCTAGTGCCTCCCAGTTCATTTCCAGTTTGTCTCTATGCCACACCAGCCCTCTCCTGTCTCTCCCAGTTCCCCCCAGCTGATCCCAGTGTGTCCCGCTCTCTCCCTGTGCCCCCCAGTGTGTCCATCTCACTGGTCCTCGAGCTCCCAGCCCGTCCCTGGCTGCCTGCTCTGCTCTGGGATTGATTTCTACCCTGCTCAGATCCAGCTGAGCTGGTTCCAGGGCCAGCAGGAGCTCTTAGGGCATGTGGTGGCCATCGACCTTGTCCCTAAAGGGGACTGGAACCACGAGCTTCTGTTCCTGCTGGAACTTCCCCCCGGCACGGGGTCACCTCCAGCTGCCAGGGGGAGCATGTCAGCCTGGAGCACCCCCTGAGCCGACACTGGGGCACATCCCGGACCCCACAGTGGGGGAGTGTGGGGAGGCACTGGGAGGGCTAGGAGGGGGATTGGGGTGTACTGGGAGTAACTGGGAGGGAGTTTGAGATAGCCTGGTTTAAACTAGGAGTAGGGCTCGGGGATCTGGAAGGGCTTAGAAGAAGTTTGAAGGATGCTGGGGAGGGTGGGATGGGGGTCTGGGGGTCCTAGTGGGCACTGGGAGGGAGTCTGGGGGTGTTGGGTGTAACTGGGAGGGATTTGAGTGAGCCTGGAGGGGATGGAAAAAGATCAGGGATTGTAAAGCAGGAGTTGGAATGAGGTTGGTTGTGCTGGTAAGAGACTGGGAGGGTCTTGGTGAGTCCTGGTGGGACTGGGAGAGGGTTTGGGGGTCCTGGGGTGGTGGAGGGCAAATGGGCGGGGGTTGTGTTGTTACCGTATGGACTAGAAATCCTGAATATTGGAATATAAAGTGTATAAACCATAATAGTAGTAGTAATGCTACGGCTTGAAGACTGCAGTTCCCAGAGTAGGCCCTGGGAAACTAACTTAAGAATGTGCTGTGCTGAGAGCATGCAGAACCTTTAGTGATAAGGTTAAAGTATAAACATAAATAAAGTACTGGTGGTGGGCAGTGGCGTAAGAGAGAGATTGAGGGGGAGAACACTATAGTCCTAAGATAAGCAACCATGTAAGATTTATGACGCAAAATGCTATCTTCAAGGTGAATGTATCTACAGAAGAATGTGTACTTCTGCACATAAACCATTTGTAAAAAGGGTATAAAAACCCTCTAAAAAGGGAACCGGTGGGATCCTGACTTGGGACGCGAGTCCGCAGGTCCCCGGGCCCTGAATAAAGCACCGCATAAACTGACACTCTGTTAGTTTGTGGGTTTCGGGCAGCAGTTTTGGCGACCGCGGCAGGACTCCGGAGGCGGCAGGGGCGGTTCGCGAGCTGATCTACTCCACGCCGGCACCAGGTGATTTCTGGGGAGACATCAACCCGTGCCCGACCCCGCACCTGACGGACGACTGTGAGGTAAGCCCGCAAGGTGCTTTATTCTTTATTGAAAGGGAAAGCCCGCCGATTAAGACGGGACGGTGATCCCGCACCGGGGGCAAAGGACGTCTTAAAGGTTGTGGAAAAGGAAGCCTAGGCGCTGGTCGTCAGACGCAACAGTGATTGCGCAGATCCAGCACTGGCCACTCGCGGCGACGAGAAAGGCAAGAATTGTGGTAAAGGGTGTGTGAGTGTGGAAATAATAGTAAAGTGTGTGAGTGTGAGTGTTATGATGCCCTTTAAAACCTTTAAAGTTCTGGCTAGTTCGGGGATGGAAATTCCGAATGATTCACCCTTGGGCTGTTTGTTGCAACATTGGAAGGTGGGGAAATTTGGTCAAGAACTGAGTAAAAAGAAATTGATTGATTTTTGTAATCATGTGTGGCCCCAATACGAACCTGAGGGTATGCAATGGCCCCGAAATGGTACTCTAAATCCTGATATTATAACTCCTCTTATGCATTTCTTACAAAATAATGAGAAATGGGAAGAAATCCCGTATCTTGATTTGTTTTATTATTTGAAAAATAAGCCAGAGTGGCAGAAGGAGTGTGGCATCATGGTCTTAAAAACAGCAACAGATGGTTGTGCGGGCTGCAAAGGGTGGCAGAAAGGGAAGGAGTATTCTGTTAAGTTGTCAGACCCTGAGGAGGATGTTTCTCTGTTGGTAGCACCTAGTGCACCCCCCCCGGAAGAGAGTGAATTGAGTGAGTCGGACGAAGAGGTGAATGAGGAAGAAAAGGGGGGGGATTTAGAGAAAGGAAAAGTCGTTGATAAGCCACGTACTCCTCTATGTGAAAGGACCCGTAGCGGGCGGGAGAAGAAGGGAAAAAGGGATGCACAATTGATGGCTCCGTTGCGGGAAGCGGTCGGACCCCACGGGGAACGAGTAATGGTGAAAGTTCCTTTTTCTCCTAATGATTCGTTAATTTGGAAGCAGTCTGTGGGGGCTTATCGGGAGGATCCTGAACGGGCGGCAAGGGTAGTGAAAATGGTGATTAAAACACAGAATCCAGACTGGAATGATTTACAGGTCTTACTGGATACAATAATGGACTCTACTGAGAAAGAGATGGTGTTTAGAGCTATGAGGGAAAAGGCACAAGAAATGATTAGGTTGCAAATAGCGGACGGTACATTAAATGATTTGGTGCCGCGGGAGGATCCAGAGTGGAATGTTAATTCAACAGGGGGTTACCATAGACTTAAGGCTTATCAAGAATTGTTGATAGAAGGAATACGGAGCGGGATACCTAAGACGTTAAACTGGTCCAAGCTGTATTCAGTAAAGCAGGAGAAAAATGAGTCCCCGTCAGCTTTCTTAGAAAGGCTTAAGGAAACTGCTCGAAAATATACCAGTTTGGAAATTGAAGGGGAATCAGGGAAATTGCAGCTAGCTTTAATTTTTATGGGACAATCCCAAGAGGATATTCGGAAAAAGTTGCAGAAATTAGAAGGGGAAGATACACGGAATTTGGATAAACTTTTAGAAGTTGCGTGGAAGGTATATAATAATAGGGAAAAAGAGACTGCTAAGAAGCAACAAGCTAGTATGTTGGCAGTACTACAGCAGATAACGGGGAATGGTATGTGGGGAGGTGGCCGGGGGCGTGGACGGGGGCGAGGAATGGCTAGGGGAGGAATTTCGATGGGTGGAAGGGGATTCCCAAACCAATTACAAATGGGACAAGGAAAAATGAGATTGGGATTGGATCAGTGTGCCTTGTGCAAGAACAGAGGACACTGGAAAAACGAATGTCCACTTAATCAAGGTATGGGATTCGGGCTGAATAGCGGGGAGGGGTTGATAAATAATTCAAGTGCAGTTCAGGGAGGGCCACAGGGTGTCGCCCAAGCCTTTATGATGGGAAGCTACCAGAATCAAAGCTGACTAGATCGGGATCTGAAGGTAGTTTTAGAAGTAGACGGGGAACCATTGGAATTTAGAGTAGATACGGGGGCTACGTATTCTGCAATTAACACCAAATTAGGACTTCTAAGTGATTCTACCATTCGGGTGGTAGGGGTTACAGGACAGGTTGAAGAAAGGGCATTTTTACGTCCATTGGATATAAAGTTTGGGGGGAAAGAATTTGATCATCAATTTTTATACATGCCAAATAGCCCGGAATCATTAATGGGGAGGGATTTGTTATCAATGTTAGAGGCAAAAATAATTTTTGAAAAAGGAAGAGTAAAATTAGAAATTCCAGAAAATAATATAGCCAAATTATTTACAGTGAAAGCAGTAGAGGCAACAGAAATCCCCACAAAAATAGAACAGGCTGTGGTACCATCGGTATGGGAAACAGGGATCCCTGGAAAATCAAAAGCAGCACAACCGGTAGTTGTGGAATTGAAGGAAGGAGCACAACCCGTACGGATAAGGCAGTACCCTCTGAAACTGGAGGCTCGGAAAGGAGTAGCACCCTTAATAGATCAGTTTGTTAGTTTAGGGGTATTACAGGAATGTGAATCAGAATTTAATACCCCCATATTTCCGGTAAAGAAGTCCAATGGTAAGTACAGGTTAGTTCAAGATCTGAGGGCAATCAATAGTATAACAAAGGATATTCATCCAGTAGTAACAAATCCATATACATTGCTAACAGCTGTCTCGGAGAAATTTAAATGGTTCACAGTAATTGACTTGAAAGATGCATTCTTCTGTATCCCTTTGGCATTTGAAAGTAGGAAAATTTTTGCTTTCGAATGGGAAAACCCTGCTACAGGAAGGAAAAGACAGCTCAGCTGGACAATTTTACCACAAGGATTCAAGAATTCTCCAACCATCTTTGGAAACCAACTAGCCCCGGAACTGGAAGAATGGAGACTAACCCAGGTAAAGGAGTCACCTTCCTCATTTACTCTTCTACAGTACGTAGATGATATTTTTCTAGCCTCAACAGAAGAAGACATCTGTCGAAGACTCAGCATTGAACTCCTCAACATGCTCGGACAAGCTGGATACCGAGTGTCAAAAGAAAAGGCCCAGCTGGTAAGAACACAAGTCATTTATTTGGGATGCGAGATATCACAAGGAGTTCGGAAATTAGAGGTGAACCGGATTCAGGCAATATGTGCTATACCGACACCTCGAAATCCACAAGAGTTAAGGTCCTTTTTAGGAATGGCAGGGTGGTGTCAGTTGTGGATTCCAGAATTTGGACTAAAAGCAAAACCTCTGTATGAGGCAGTCAAAAATCCTGAATTTAAATGGAATAAAATACAAGAAAAGGCATTTCAGAACTTGAAGCAAGCTCTAAAAGAGGCACCTGCATTAGGGTTGCCAGATCTCACAAAACCCTTTCAGCTATATGTAAATGAGAGGCAAAGACTGGGGATTGGGGTGTTGACACAGAAATTGGGAACATGGAAGTGCCCGGTGGGGTACTTCTCAAAACAACTGGATCCAGTAAGCGCTGGATGGCCTGGCTGCCTTAGAGCTGTTGCTGCAACAGTGCTTCTGATACAAGAAGCTAGAAAACTAACTATGGGGCAGAAAATGGAAGTGTTTGTCCCACATATGGTAATAGCAGTTTTGGAACAAAAAGGGGGGCATTGGCTCTCCTCTAGCCATATGCTGCAATACCAGGCAATCCTTAGAGAACATGATGATGTTGAAATGAAGGTAACTAACCATCTCAATCCAGCCGAATTTCTTAGAGCCACCCAAGAAGAAGGCAACCTGGTACGCGACTGTGTGGAGGCCATCGAACAGGTATATGCTACCCACAAGGATCTAAAGGATGAGCCCTTAGACGAACCTGAATGGGAGCTGTATACCGATGGATCTAGTTTCGTGGAAAATGGAACCAGGTACGCCGGGTATGCAGTGGTAACTCTAAGACAGGTTATAGAAGCCAGAGCCTTGGCTCCCGGAACATCAGCACAAAAAGCTGAAATCCAAGCCCTCATCCGAGCCTTGGAATTGAGTCAAGGGAAAAGAGTGAATATTTGGACTGATTCTAAATATGCATTTGGGGTAATACATGTACATGGGGCATTATGGAAGGAGAGAGGACTATTAAATTCACAGGGTTCGTCAATTAAACACCGAGAACAAATTGTGCAACTACTGGAAGCAGTACATAAGCCCCAGGCGGTAGCAGTAATGCATGTAAAAGGACACCAGCAGGGAGAAGAAAGAGCATTCCAGGGAAATCGTCTGGCTGACAGAGCAGCCAGACAGGCTGCTCGCAAAGTATGGACCCAAATGGCGTTGCTACCAGCACGTACCAACCCTGCAGAAGCTTTTATGGACGAAGTACCAGTATACCTACCAGAAGACGAAAAATTAGCACGGATAGTACAAGCTAAGAAGAATGCAGCCGGATGGTATGTAACTGCCGTAGGACAAGTGATATTGCCAACAAAAATAATGAGAATGATATTAGAAATTGAACATAACAAATGCCATTGGGGAGCAGAAGCTTTAGTGCAATTTCTAAAACAAGAAATAATCTCCAATCAGATGTTAACAATGGCCAAAAGGATCAATGCAATGTGTCCAGTTTGTATTAAGAACAACCCAATGACACGTAGGCAAGTGCAAATGGGAAAATTGCAAATAGGCCCACAGCCAGGAGATTATTGGCAGATAGATTTTTCAGAATTACCAAAAGCACAGGGGTATAAGTATGTTTTAGTCTATGTATGTACCTTCTCAGGCTGGCCAGAGGCATTCCCATGTAGAACAAACCAAGCAAAAGAAGTGATTAAAACTTTACTTCGAGAAATCATCCCTAGGTTTGGAATCCCACTAGGGATGTCCTCAGATAGGGGACCTCATTTTGTGGCAGGAATAGTGCAAGAAGTGGCTAAGGTACTTGGGATAACATGGAATCTCCATACACCTTGGAGACCTCAGTCTAGTGGACAAGTAGAAAAGATGAATCAGACACTAAAAGGCCAAATTAAGAAAATCTGCCAAGAAGCAAAGATACAATGGCCTCAAGCATTACCTTTAGCTCTGTTAAGGGTCAGGATCAAACCTAGAGACAAGGTAGGAGTAAGTCCGTATGAAATTTTATACGGCAAACCCTATCATGCTGCAACTTACAAAGGGGACCCGAATGTGGTGGGAGATAAAGTACTGGTAAATTACATTTTGTCTCTCAATAAGACTCTTACAGCACTACGGGGGGTGTTGCAGTGGAATCGACCTCTGCCTCTGGAGAATCCCGTCCACGATATACAGCCTGGAGACCAAGTCTACATTAAAAACTGGAATGTGGAACCACTAAAAGAAACATGGGACGGTCCCCGACAAGTGATTATGACTACATACACAGCCGTAAAGGTCCAAGGGATCGACAATTGGATACACTACACCCGAATCAAGAAAGTCCCGTCACGATGGGAAGTCCAACCTCTAACCGACACAAAACTGGTATTCAGGGCAAGGCCTTGATTGCGATGTTAATGTTGAGCATTGCTCGTATCGGAGATGCCTTTGTTAAAGTTACTGTCCCTAAACCAACAGTGATTGTACCACAAGGGGCAAATGTAAATCTATCCTGTTTGTTTTCTGATGACCAGGGAGCTGGATTCGATGAAGTAAAGACGAAATGGAAATTGATCACTACAAATAAGGTATTTTCAGAAGGAATTGTGACAATTTGGGATATGAAACAGCAGAAAGGTAATACTACCCTAATGATCTCACACTTGCAAAAAGCCCAGGTTGGTCAATTTTCATGCATGGTATGGATTAGGGAAAGCTTCGATTATGGGAACTTAGATGTAAAAATTTTGGCGGAGGGTTTTAAGACAAAAGGGTATTCTTATCCAATACAAGTAACACCCACAAGTATGAGAATTGACATGTGGGATGGTCCTTCATTGAGAATCAATTGCACTCTCAAATTAGGGAATCTTTGCAGGATGAGAGAAACTAGAATGGTCCAACAAGCAAAAGAAATGGAAAATGAGAAACAGGAATTGGGGCAAGAGAATTTGGTAGTGGGATTAATTAGGGATTTTGGGAAAATGCAAAATGTAACAGCGATAACAGCGTGTTTGCCCTTGCCAAAGGCAACAAGTGACCCTATACCGTGGGGAATCATCCCATTAGGAGAAATGCCCCCAAAAATAGTAAATGGAACGAGGAAATGCCACAGAGAGCTACGAAATCGCACTAGAATAGTAGAAGAGGTTTATACCTATGGAAGACGGTGGTCAACCCCAGGGCAAAGATCGGAATGTTTAAAATTACCAAATTCTGTATTCACTGAAATAAGTCAATACAAAAATGTTGGGTGGTGCACATTTGAAGTAAATCAGAAAAGAAGAAAACCTGTAGTAGATTATTATCATGAGATAGTGTGTCAAGAAGGGAAAGAAGAGTGGGAGCAATGGAAAGCAATTTGGGGTCCTAGCCTACTGGAACCCTATAGTTATATCGGATCAATACACTGGTGTATCGAGTGGTCAAGAAAACAGGAATATCCAGGGGCCCTCGAAGCTGAAACAGTGCACCACAGCAGACTAGCCCAAATATCAGGTTGGAACTGTAGTAAAGTCATAACCCGTGATACCCCAGAATCCCAAATTGGATTAGTACCCGTTCGGGTGTTGTTGAAATGGGGATGTGAATGTCAGAGATACAACCATACAATAACGGGAGAATTAAAAGGAGCTCGGAAAGATTGTCAATCAACCACAGTACGAAGCCCCGGAAATTCAGTCTGGGTAATGGGACATGGCCAATGGACTACACATCTACCGATAGGTGGTCCGATTACTCAAATAACGTTAGGGATACCTTATGTCCATTTTGGAAACAGTCCAAATTAACCAAGGAAGACCAAGAGAAAAGGACGAAAAGGGGATTAAGCCCTGAGACAGTCGAAGCAGTAAATCTAGAGAATGAATGGCACGAGCCAGGGGAAAGTGTAAAATTCGGTTGGATGCTTGAATCTTTATTTGCACCTGTATCTACATATAGAAACCGGGAAATGTTATATAAATTACTAGAGCAGACAGAAAGATTGGCAGCAGTAACAAAAAAGGGATTTAGAGATCTTAATATACAATTACAAGCCACAACCAGGATGACAATCCAGAATAGAATGGCATTAGATCTGCTCTTATTAAAGGAACACGGAGTTTGTGGATATTTACAAGGAAGGGATGATCACTGTTGTGTACATATCCCAAATGTCACGAAGGAAGTAGAAAAGGATATAGGTCAATTGGAGCGAATTGAACTAAACATACATGAAGTACAAAAGAATGCAGAACATAATTGGGTTGGAGCTTTATTCAGTTCTTTAGGAATCCAGGTCTCTGGTTGGTTATCCTCAATTATTCAAAATGGAATAATGATTGTAATAATCATTGTAGTAATTGTGATTATGTATAGGTGTCTTTTAGGAATAATTGCTAAAGAAGGAACACATACACGGCAAATCATGAAGGCCCTGACTCGAAAAGAAGTGATTCAACCAACTTCCTGAAACAACCCTCCACCATCATATCTGGAAACTATCACTTGGAAGAATTGAGCATCCTTGCAGAAGACCCTAAAGAATGCTCAAAAGGGGGGAGTTGTTACCGTATGGACTAGAAATCCTGAATATTAGAATATAAAGTGTATAAACCATAATAGTAGTAGTAATGCTAAGGCTTGAAGACTGCAGTCCCCAGAGTAGGCCCTGGGAAACTAACTTAAGAATGTGCTGTGCTAAGAGCATGCAGAACCGTTAGTGATAAGGTTAAAGTATAAACATAAATAAAGTACTGGTGGTGGGCAGCGGCGTAAGAGAGAGATTGAGGGGGAGAACACTATAGTCCTAAGGCAGTGGCGCCAGAGAGAGATTGAGGAGGAGAACACTATAGTCCTAAGATAAGAAACCATGTAGGATTTATGACGCCAAAATGCTATCTTCAAGGTGAATGTATCTACAGAAGAATGTGTACTTCTGCACATAAACCATTTGTAAAAAGGGTATAAAAAACCCTCTAAAAAGGGAACCAGCGGGATCCTGACTTGGGACGCGAGTCCGCAGATCCCCGGGCCCTGAATAAAGCACCGCATAAACTGACACTCTGTTAGTTTGTGTTTTACTTGGGGTTTCGGGCAGCACTTCTGTTGCACATCCTGACCAGAATCAACTACTGCCTTAACTCTCTAACACTAAAGATATTGTTGGAGAGATTTTTATTGTCCCTGCAGTTTCAGTGACAAGATTACACCATGAGAAAAATTTTTCCTAATAATCCTACTTTTATATTGTCAGTTAGGTTTGGGCCAGGGGTGTGACAAGCAATTTTTACTCTTAGGAGAAGAAGTAGAAAAAGCTTGATTGCACTGGAATATTTTTGTATATATTTGTGAGTGGCTCTTAATGATGGCAGAATTTCAGAATGGGTTTTTCTATGCTCACCTTTTGGATGCATTTTGCCAAACTACAGGAGTATTGATTGTGAGGGCTTAAACACATAAACAGTTAATACAAAATTGTTAACAAAAACAAGAAAAGAAAAAAAAGCAGACTATAGGGGTGCACGTGTGAATCACCTAAGGGCTGCTCTGGAAAAGAAGCATTGGCTCCAGGCAGCCAGGAGAGGAGCTTTAGAAATGCAAATTAACACTGCTAGGACAATGTGTGCACAATGAACCAGGATGATCTTCATGCCTGGAGGAGGAATTTCGCTGATTCCCTCTGCCCCTCACTCCAAGCTCTGCCTGCTTGCACAGATGGAATTAGCACAGATAAAGGCAGAGCCCATAGTGAGGATATCTGACTGCAACAGAAATTGGTTAAGCTACAAAGGGAAACAGCAAACGCAGAATGTTGGGAAAACTTTACTAAAAAAGTGGGGGGGGAAATCATCCCTCTCCTCACTCCAAAATGTGCTGTCACTGTCTAGGTTATATAGAGTGTATTAGAGCACTGGGGTGTTTGTGCTAGTCCAGAGAAATCAGTTTGGAATCCAAACATTTGAAGATTTAATAAGATAAAAGTGGTCAATTGATGCAGCCCTGGATGGAGGGAGCACCCAAAAAAGATGAACAGACACCAGAGCCAATCCTACAACACCATGGACCAACCCCTGGGATCCCTAACGAATTCATATCAGGACACAGAAAATCCATCCATAATTTGAGTGGCATAATTAGATTTAAAAGTGTCCTTGAAATAATAACCAACCAGACAACTCCAGCTCCTGACCTTCCTGACGACCAATTCACTGAAATAAGAAGGAGACATTTCACCATGGGATGGGATCAGATTATCTATTAACAGAAAGAGGCGGAGTTTGTGGAAAATTAAATCATTCAAATTGCTGTTTGCAAATAGATGATAACTGAAAAGTGGTGAAACAGATAACAAAGGAAATAGGAAAGTAGTTCATGTACCAGTCCAAAGAGGGAAAGGATGGGAATGGGACACGTTTTCGTGGTTCCCTGGCAGACCATGGCTTAAACGAATGCTGCTCCTCCTCTGACGTGCTGCAGCAACTCTCATCTTTTTACCATGCAAGACACCTTGCGCCAAAGAGGATGCGGGAAAAGAAATTGAGTCAATGGAAATTAAAAGTTTGTAAAGGCAATTCTCGAGAAAATGAGAAAAGGAGGGATTCAAAGAGGTAAGATGGATATCGTAGGAGGGGTGCATATTAAGGGGGACATGCAGTCGGCGGATTGGGAAGTCTGAACCTTCCAAGTACCACAGCCAGTGGGGAAAGGGAGATGCAGACGGGAAAATGAGGATAAAAAGGAGGCGGCGCTTTAGAGACCGCATGGCAAATGCCGCATGGCGTCTCCCTCTGTTAACGAATAAAGTCACTCTTACAGGACTCCTCTGTCTCCTTTGGGCACACAAACCTCTGGCCACGGGAATTTTCCCGCACAGCCCCGGGCACAGGGCAGACACCGCTGTCCCACCCACAGCAACCGGGACGAGCCAGCGCTGCCCCGGCACCGGCTCCTGCCGAGGCCCCAGCGGGAAGGAGACCGCGGGCAGCCGCTCCCGCAGCGCCCTCAGCCCAGCGCCAACACGGGCCGGCACCGGCACAACCAACCCGCCAGAGCCCCCTGCCGCCCGAGCGCGGCTCCCACCTGCGCTGGGGCCGCCTCCGAGCTCCACCGCCGCCTCCCCGGCCTCCAGCCGCTGCCGCCGCTGCCGGGCCCGCGCAGACGCTGCCACAATGGCGCCTTTGCTGCTCTGCCCAATCAGCGCGCGACAACCAGGAGTGACATTGGCACAATCAGCCAATGGCAGCGAGGGGCGGGCTCTGCACGCGGCCCAGCCTCGGCCCGCGCTCTCAGGGCCCCCCGGGCTGTGTGAGGGCAAAGGCGGAGATGAGGAACAGCCCTGGAACGGGCCCGGGCCCGAGCCGCCATTGGCCTGGAAACACAAACAAAGTTCTCCGCAGCTCCCGGCACGCCTTTCCCAGCCCCGCGTGTTCGCTGGCTCCGGCTCAGCGGGAAGCTCTGGAGCCTCACTTCTCCTACCCCTAATTAGGAGCATCAGTGCATGGCTTTGATTTTCCCCAAAATGGGAAAACTGCTCCACATCCCCTGTGGATGAGTGGAGAAGGGAAAAGATTTCTGGCAGAAAACTCCAAAAACTCAGAGCAGGATAATGAGAAGTAAATGGAGACCCTTCAAACCAGCTTTCCCTCAACCCTCCCTCCTTCCAGCTGCACCTCCTACCCCAGCAGTGCAGGGTGTGAGAAACGACGCTCATTTTAAAATTTTAAAGGTTTATGAAGTCTTAAAAAATGTAATAGTGGACTTGTGAGAAGCGACAGGTGTTGGAAATGATAAGGATTTGACAGGATGGTCTCACAGATATGTATGTGTAACAGAAAGGTCTTTGAATGTAGAATCTGAAGTAGGAATACAAATCATAGCAAATTTTGATGTAGAAGAATTGCTGAGCCAGTCTGACTGGGTAACCAGAAGGCAAAGAGCAAGTGAGTTGGAAGGGGCTTTTATGATTTAGAGCAAAGGATAAGCCACCTCAAACAAAAGATTTTGGAAAAAAGTTTTTACCAAGCAAAAAGATTTTCACAGACAAACAAGAAAGCCAATGTTGCAAGTAGAGAAAAGATCTCAGAATTTTCCACTGCAAGAAAACTGAAAAAGAACTTCTAGCTTAAACTGTAACATAGTAATCTTTTGTGATTGGACAATAGTAGCATGAATATGTTTATGTTAGTAGTAAGGACAGGCTATAGGTAACAGTAAAGGTATCGATTGGGTGTCATGTATTGAGATGCTCTGTAATGAAACGTATAGAATGCACTGTAACCAGAACTAGAGATGCTTCAGACGAACCTACAGCTGTGCCTGGAAAGGCTCCATGACCCGTCAATTGCTGTCTCATCTGGATACAATAAACAGCATTTGAAAGAGCCACCTGGAGCTCCACATCCCTCATTTCTGGCTCTTACAAAAATGCAGAGCTGAGTCCTTTGTTCGAACTGCTAAAAGGAGACTCAGACCTTTTATCACCTAGAAGACTCAATTCACAAACTCATCAAGCCCTGCAGGGCAGAGCTTAGCAAAACGGCAAGGTGCACTATGTGCACTTCTTTTCATAATTTTGGCACAGCTAAACAGCTTCATGCTTTGATACTTCAATGGGACTCCGATGAACCAGACCCTTTGTTTATCATGGAATGGATTTTTTTGCCACAGCAAGCAACCAAAGCCATCAGTACCCAGCATGGAATGATGGCACAGCTGATTGTTAAAGCCTGACAGAGACTAACTTCCCTGGCAGGAGTGGATTTTTCCAATATTTACATGACTATTACCACCTTTTATTTGGATTGGATATTTCAGGAATCTGTGGCTATTCAGATGGCCTTTGCTGAATTCAGAGGGTAAATTTCAATACACCCACCAAAACATAAGCTTTTAACCCCTTTATTCCAATTGATAGAAAAACCAAACAGAAGTGAAGTCCCACTTAAAGCTTTAACAGTACTTACAGATGGTTCTGGTCGCTCTCATAAATCAGTGATGGTATGGAAGAGATCCCTCACCTGGTGCTCGGAAATCAGATGTGTCCACAGTTGAGGGGTCTCCCCAAATTGTTGAACTAGCTGCTGTTGTCAGAGTTTTAAAAAAATTTTCTGATCCCTTTAATTTGGTAGCAGATTCAGCTTATGTTGCAGGAATTGTGATGACAGCTGAAGCATCAGTTTTGAAAGAGGTTGAATATTCAGAACTCTTTTATTGGTTACAGCTTCTTGTTTTTTCCTTAGAAAATAGGACATCTCCTTATTTTGTTATGCATATTCGATCACACACAGACCTTCCTGGATTTTTGGCTGAATGGAACACGCAGGCTGATCTTTTAGCAATGCATGTACTAAATTCTGTACAGAAGATGGACCAAGCTAAATTGAGTCATTCTTTTTTTCTCCAGAACGCTGCTGCTTTGATTCAGAACTTTGGCATTACTAAAGCCCAAGCTTCAGTAATTATCACTGTTTGTCCTGACTGTCAAAGGTGTTATTTTCCTTCCATTGCAGGAGGTGTTAATCCCCAGGGCTTCAAAGCCTTCAAATCTGGCAAAGAGCTGTTACCCATTTTGCTGAGTTTGGCCGTTTAAAATACATTCATTCCTCTATTGACGCCTTTTCTGGCGCTCTTTTTGCATCAGTCCATTCAGGGGAAACAGCTAAAGATGTCTGCAGACACTTTACTGCTGCTTTTGCAACTCTTGGTGCACCTTCTGAGGTGAAGACCGACAACGGCCCAGCTTATACTTCCCATCGAGCTGCTGCCTTTTTTGCTCTATGGGGAATTAGTCATAAAACAGGTATCCCTCATTCCCCAACAGGTCAATCTAGCATTGAATGAGCTCATGGCTCTCTCTTATACTACAAAAAGTGGGAGCTGGAGATGGCACCCCTGCCGAGAGACTGCAGAAAGCTCTTTATGTTTTTAAGTTTTCGAATTGTTCTTTTATGGACCCCAATCCACCAACGGTTCACATTTTAATTGTAATTCACAATTGCAACATAAGGAAAGGCCCCCTGTTTTAATAAAAGATCCAGAATCCGGTAAAATATTGGGGCCTTATCCTTTGATCACCTGGGGTCGAGGTTTTTCATGTGTCCTTACAGAGAATGGTTCCAAGTGGATCCCTGCAAATAATGTGAAGCCATTTCGAGAGCCCCTGAATGCAGCACTGGAGGATTTGCCTTTAACTGCAGCACCTGAAGACCCACCTGTAATACCACCATGGAAGGAGGACACCCAGGATCAGGACTTTTAACTGAGGTTGACTGTGTTAGACATGCTACTCTGCAAAACAGAGCAGCAATAGACTTTTTGCTTTTAGCACAGGGACCTGTGGGTGAGGAATTCGATGGGATGTGTTGCCTTAACCTTTCTGACCACTCCCAGCCCATCTATGCCAGCATTCAAGCCCTGAAAGAAGGTGTGAATAAACTTCGGGTAGATAATGGGTACGACTGGCTGAACTGGCTCTTAGGGCACTGGGGACTCACTGGCTGGGTTCGGAATTTAGTTCAAATAGGTTTGTATGTATTAGGCATCATATTATGCATTGTAGTAGTTATTCCTTGTATTTTACAGTGTGTTAAGAATTTAATCGACAAATCGCTTAAGAGTGTATTTTTAGTTAAAAGCAACGGGGGAGATGTGGATATGGGTAATGCAAATGAGACTGATAGTACTGCAGATTTAATCAGCAAATGCAGCCTGACAACGAGGATGCCTGGCAAGAGCAAACAGAGATCTGACTGCAAGAGGACTGGATCAAGTCTGGGTTATGGGAAATAAGATTTTACTAAGTCCAAATGTAAAGTTTGTCTATGTGAGAGTTTGTCTATGTAAGGTTTGTTTATGTGATTGCAGTAAAATATTACAGCCTTCCTGTAATTGGTATATAGGCACATGTAGTGCTCAGTAAAAATTGGATTTTGATTGAGAGGAATGTTGAATTTGTCTTTACAAATGAGCTGTGGAGCAGCCTGTAGATAAGGCTAGCACTGAGAGATAAAAGAAACAATGGAATGGATTCCACTGACTGATGAATGGGAAGAGATATTTGCCTTTACAAACAAACTGTAGGGCTGCTGATAAATGAAATTTGATACTGAAAGATGAAAGAAGCAACGGGGGAAAACTATGAATTCTGTAATGATTAAAAATTAAAAGGGAGGGTTATACATTAGAGGGGAATTTCAGGTATGAGGCGTTCCGGGAATTCTGTACCTCTCAAGTACCTCAGCCAATGGGGAAAGAGAGAGGGAAATGTGGCCTGGAAAATAGGATAAAAAGGAGGCTGCGTCCTCCAAAAATTGGAGAGATCCCAGGGGAATGTCCCATGGCCTCTCCCTTTATTTGAATGAAGCAAAAAGGATTCCTCTGTCTCCTGTTTGGACATGAACCTCTGGTGTTTGTGGATTAATTTTCCTGATAGAAAGAACTTTGGGATTCTTACCTGCACAAGCACATGCAGTGCCTCAGTCATAAGTGCATCAGAAATATCAGAAGTGTGTCTTCTTCAGAGTGTGGTCACAAGGGTTCAGAGTTGGAGCCAGTTCTGCGGGCAGGCTGATGAATAGTCTGGGGCTCCTCTGCAGAGCCCCATTCATTGTGAGGCTGCTTTCTGCTGGTTCTGCTGGACTGGCTCGAGTGAAACACACACCCAATTAACAGCAGTTAAATTACTCTGGCATGAAACACTGGGGAACAGGCAGAGCAGTGAAGGGCAGCATGGACCAGTTGTTCTGGCAGCTCTGACGAGGTCTGGTTTGATACAGCACTCACAGAACTCTGCTCCACCTGTGACACTTCCACTTGCAGTAGATGACTGTTCCTCTTCACAATATCCAGCAAGGCAGGTGAAAGACACTTTTACCATTTTCATCTTCAAAAGGAAGAAGAAATCAGCAGCAAACATGAAGTAACCAGTCAGAGGTCCCAGGAAGAAACAAAAGAACAAAGAGTGGTGGAAAAAAACAGGTGGAACAGTGATCCTTATCTCTCTGGGAGATATCCTCTGCTAATGGGCCATCTGTTAAAACCAGGTGGGGCAGTGTTCTTTATCTTTTCCACAACCCATCCTTCCTCCAGGAGATATCTCCTGTTAATAATGGGCCATTGAGTCCCACTGCATGACTGATAAAATTCCATCATCCCATTGGGAGATGCTCCAGCCAGGAGGAGGAGCCAAACCTTTCCTACCTAGATAAAATCTGAGATTTGGAACACCAAGGCAGCCCTTACCCACTGGTTTCCTGAGGACAAGAGCTACCAGACCTTTCTACAGCATCACTACTACAACAAGACCACGTCATCAGGACTGCTACCACCGGCCTAACTAGCGGGGTGTCAGGTTGTATTCTGATTCTGTCAGTTGTTTTCTTTTGTACTATTGCATGGATTTTTTTTTCTCTTTTGTTTTTCTTATGAAATTCTATTTCTGACTTGGAGTCTCTCACAGGTTTTGCTTTCAACCCAGCACAAATTTGGAGGGGATTTTGGCTGAATCTTGATATTTGGGGAGGTTTTGATCCGTGTCTTAAAGTTTGGGGGATTTTGGGTGGGAATCTTGTTGTTTGGGAGGTTATTACAGACACAAGATGCTCAATGACTTCCAGAGATGAACTTGGGCGAGGAGGAACACCCAGTTTATGGAGCTCTCTTCTTGTTATTTCCCCCTAAACCAGGAATTTTCATTCCCCTGGTGTGCGGTGATGGAGGAGGCAGAAAAGCCACGGAGATCTCTCACGAGGAGGGACTGCAAACCCAGCCCAGGGAGCTGTGAGGAGGAAAGACCCTCCCTGAGCCGGGAAGGCGGCCGGAGATGCAGGCAGAGCTCAGAGCTGGTGGAGAAGCCTCATGGAGGGGAGAAGCCCCACAAGTGCTTGGAATGTGGGAAGGGTTTCAGCTACAGGTGCAGGCTGATCGAACACCAGAGGATCCACACTGGGGAACGGCCCTACAAATGTGGGGAATGTGGGAAGGGTTTCAGTCGGAGCTCCAAGCTGGTCCAACACCAGAGGGTCCACACTGGGGAGAAGCCCTACGACTGTGGGAAATGCGGGAAGGGCTTCAGTGAGATCTCTGACCTGCTCCGGCACCAGGTGGTCCACACAGGGGAACGGCCCTACACCTGCTTGGAATGTGGGAAGAGCTTTGGATGGAGCTGTGACCTGAAAAAACACCAGCGCATCCACACTGCGGAGAGGCCCTACGAGTGTCCCCAGTGTGGGAAGAGGTTTCAAACCAGCTCCGATTGCCTCAAACATGAGCGAATTCACACAGAGGAGAGGCCCTTCCACTGCCCCGACTGCTGGAAGGGCTTCAAGCAAAATGGCAACCTCACTGTCCACCGGCGCATTCACACTGGGGAGAGGCCCTACGAGTGTCCTGAGTGTGGGAAGAGCTTCTCACAGAGCTCTCACTTGACCCGACACCAACAGAGACACCACTAAGGGAAGCCCTGTGGGTATCCCGAGTGTGGGAAGAGCTGCGTGCTCTGCTCCAGCTCCATCTCCCATGGAAGGATCGGTGTTGGATGATCCCCAGTGACCCCCGTTGGGCAGAGCCCTGGTGATCCGTGGTCCTGGTGATCCCCATTGGGTGGGGGAAAGTGGTTGGAGAGATTTCTCTCTCTTTTCCTTCTGTTGCTATGATTTGGTTGGTAATAAATTCCCTCGCTGTACCCAGGCTGTGTCTGTGATGCCCGTTTTGCTGTTTGGTGTGTTTGCTCGTCCTGTCTTAATCTGATCCTGGAGCTCCTGGTTAAACGTTCTCTTCCCTTGCAGGTGGAGGGGCAGGGTCAGAGTGGCTCTGGTGGGTGCCTGACATCGGGCCAGCATCACCTTGTCTTGGTTTGCAAGACAGGTATTTTTCTAAGGAAAGGTGAGAACCCCTTTCCTGAGATGCAGAATGCAACCACCTCCCTTCTAATTATTTTAGTTTCAAATCAGAGTTGAAGAGGGGTGGAGTGATGGCGGCAGCGGCCCAGGGGTGAGAGGGGATGGGGAAGTGACTCCCCCCTCACGGTGTCGGTCGTGGTGCTCAGCAGAGTGTCCGGAGGTAGCAGGGTGAGGTGGGAGAGCAGCAGAGCGATGTCCAATGGCAGGGAGCGTGGATCTCAGCGCTGGGATGGCAGGAGAGATGCCAGATCACAGCACAGGTCATCCTCCTCTCTCTCCACAGGCGAAGTGAGAGAGCAAGAGTCCCCCCCCAGACCCCTCTCCCACCTTTTCCTTTTCCGGTGTTCCCGCGTCCCCCCACCCCCCTGCAAGAGAAAACTATTGCTACTAAGGTGTAGCCACAAATACTTAACAATGGGAAAAATTCCACAGAAAGAAAAGGGAACAATTCAACCCCCAACAGGGGGAAAGAGTGGCCTGAAGATCTTATTCTGAATTTGCTTTTTTTTCTCTTTCTTAGTGTAGTTAATAAAGATTTTTATACCCTCTTACGTTTTAGGCCTGACTTGCTCTTTTGTTCCTGCTTCTGTCTCACAGCAGAAAATGAGTATATTTAAATTGGCAAGTCAAAACTATAACATTAATTGGTGCGTTGGCCAGGAAATTCAAAAATTCAAATTAAACCAAGACATTAGATTATCCTATCTGGATGAAGATAACCAGAACTCCAGGGAAGGAATTTATTGATGGGGAGTAGGACAGGACGGCTACAAAAAAAGTTGATTTGCAGGTTGGGGTTGATGATCTTGAATAATGAAAGTCTATGAATATGCAACACGTTGATGAATTTAAGGAAGTGTTTTCTGAGTTAGTGCCCTTGGCTGAATGCCCAGCACCCAGCCACATTAATCCTTTGCTTTACTGTCTTAGTCTCCTATTTATCTTTTTTTTTTTTTTTTAATTAAACCTTGTAAAATTTACCAGGAAAGTGAACCTCGTTTTTCACATCACTATGGGCAGGGAGCTGCTGCCTCCTGAAGCTCACCTTTCCTCATTCCTTCCAGGACACCGAGGTGTGGACAGGTGTGTCCCCAAAGGTGTTGGAGGGCAGGGATTTGGGCCTCAATCCCTGTACCTGGGGGCCATTCCCGGATGTTTTGGCAGCTCCCTAAAGGCAGAGTCACCCCAGGTCAACTTTCTCAGGCCCTGGAGCCATCTCCCAGTTTCTGCTGTTCCACAGGGACTCTCACACTGAGATCTGATACACCTAAACTGGGGTTTGGGTCCCTCAGATTGGGGGTTCAGGTCCTGGACTCCTAAACTGGGGTCAGGGACCCTCAAACTGTAATCTGGGTTCTTTAAACTGCGTCTGGGATTCTTAAACTGAGATCTGGTACCCCCAAACTGGAATCTGCAGCCCTCCAGCGTGATCTGGGATCCTCACACTGAGGTCTCAGCTCTCCACCCTGGCACCTGGACCTCTCAAACTGGGGTCTGGAATCCTCAAACTGAGTCTGGAACCTCCCCCCGCCTGGAGTTTGGACCCCTGAAAAAACTGGGGGGGACAAGTGGGGGAGGTGAGGTAGGGCTTTATTTGGGGGTACAAAGATTAAAGGGGGATGGGGAGACCTCAGGGTGGAATTTTGGGTCTACCTTAGAGGGGGGAGGTGAGTGGGAGTAGCCCTGGATGGAGATTTGGGATCCTCAGGGTGGGCTTTGTGGAGTCTCAGGGGGGATTTGGGATCCCAGGGTGGGTTCTGGAGGGCCTCAGGGTGGAATTTTGGGTGTCCCAGGGTTGATTTAGGCAGTTCCAAGATAGATTTTGTGCATAGATTAGGTGCAAGATGGATTTTGTGGGTCCGAGCACCAGATTTCACAGACCCCTTAGTGGAAGGCCATTGGGGTTTGAGGATTCCCAGGGTGGATTTTGGAGTTTCACAGTGAGTTTCACCCTCCCTAGGATGGATTTGGGCATCTCAGGTTGGGTTTTGGGGTTCCAGAGTAGGTTTTTAGGGTCCTAGGATGGATTTTTGGGGTCCTAGGCTGGTTTTTCAGGGTCAGGGGGATGGATTTTAGGGTTCCAGCACCCGCAGTGCAAAGTCCAGGGCGGGGCCACTGTGGGTCAGACACTCCATGGACACCACGTCGATGTGGGGCCCCAAAAACTGGGGGAGGGTCTCCAAAACGATGCCCCCGCTGGCCTCCACCGTCACTCCAGGATGTGCAGCCTTGACCTGCGCTGCAGCCGAGTGCAGCTCCTGGGGGGGACACCCTGTTAGCAGGGAGCACCCCCTCCCCAGAATTTGGGGGTACACTGGACATATGGATGTATACTGGATGCTGCATAGTGCAGAATCCCCCCCCAAATCTGCCCAATGTGGGCTCCCCCACAAGAAACCACCAATTCAGGGATCACTCCACCCACTGAGCTCCAAAACTGGGGTGTCCACCCCCAACCCCTCCAAATCAAGTGTTATCCTGATTAAACCCAATAAAAACTCACTAAAAATAGATTCCCACCTAACATCTGCCCAACTGAGGGCACCACCCACCACTGACCTCCAGAACAACCCCAAATTTGGGCTGTCCCCCCACCCAGAACCCCCCAAAATTGTGGCCTCCTATCCAACGCCTCCAATCCAGGCATTTGCCCACCCACTGACCCCTAAATTACAATCCCCCCACCTAAACTCCTCAAGTCAAGGGTCCCTTCACCCTAAATCTCCCAAATTTGGATTACCCAACCCTCTGACTCCCCCGAAATTGGGATTCCCCCTCATATCATTAGGGCTGCCCCGCATTTACAGCAGATCCCCATTTTACTGGTGTAGCCTTACCCTATTTTTGCCACTCTCCTCGATTTTGGGGACTCAGCTGAGGATAACAGAGCCAGGATCTATGTGGTTAACCCCCACTTTTTTGGGTTCAACCCATTTCACTGGTCTGTCTCTCTTTTTAAAGGGTCTTGACCCCCATTCTTGGGGTCCAGGCTCACACCTGGAGGGTCCTCCCTTTCTTGGGGGCCCCTGCCAGATTTTGGAAGCTCACCTGGTGGGGGCAGAGGTCAAACCTATGGCATTACCCACCATTTTTGGGAGATCTGTGCCCCATTTTTGAGGTTTATCCCCATTTTTAGAATCCAAACTCCCATTTTTGGGGTCCAGCCCACACTTGGGGTCCCACCACTATTGGCCCCCCTCCGATTTTGGGGCTCACCTGGGGGGGCCAGGTTGTCCAGCAGGACGATGTCAGCCCCAGCCCCAGCAGCCGCCGGCACCTCATCCTCACTCGAGCACTCGACCCCCAACCAGCGGGTGAAGCCCCCGGCCCGGCGCAGCCCCAAAATCATCTGGGGAAGAGGGGGGGTATCAGGGAGAACCCCAGAGTGATGCCCCAGTAGGGGGCAGGGTAAAATGGGGGCTCCCCCCAATCATTCACTTAAAATTGGGTTCCCCCACTGCCCTCCCCCCACATTGATCCCCCAAAATTGGGGTCTTCTCTCCCACAGTATCCCAATTCAAGGGTGTCTACACCCCCCAAATCTGGGGTTCTCTCAACTACAACCACCAAAATTTAGAGTTACCCATCACATGATCTTCCCCCAATTCAGGGGTGACCCCAATTTCCTTCCAAAGTTGGGAGCCCCGCACCCATCCCCCCCAATTCATAGGTCCTCCCACATCAGTCCACGCCCAGAATATCCCAGTCCAAGAGTCTGTCCCAAAATTTGTGTGTTGGTTTGAAAGTAAAACCAGTGCGAGACTCCAAGTCAGTAATACAATTTAATAGGAGAAAAGAGAAAAAATAAAATACATGCAATAATATAAAAGAAACAACCACCAACACAGTCAGAAATACAACCTGACACCCTGTCAGTCAGGGTGTTGGTAGCAGTCCGTATAAATGGTGGCTGCAGTCCTCCTGGATGACAGATGTGGTTCTGTTGAAGCAGTGCTCCTGTAGAAGGTGCAGTTTTCCTCCGAAGATCCAGTGATGATGTGGAAAAAGGTCCGACTTTCCTCTGGGATCCAGTAGAAAGGTCTGCCTTCGCGTCCCAAACCCCAGTTTTTTATCTAGGTAGGAAAGGCTTGGTTCCTGCCCCTGGCTGGGGCATCTCCCAATGGGATGATGTAATCTTATCAGTCACACAATAGGACTTAATGGCCCATTCACAGAATATATCTTCTGGAGGAAGGATGGGTTGTGAAAAGATAACAATGATCATCCCCCTGACTTTATCAGATGGCACATCAGCAGAGGATATCTCCCACAGAGATAAGGATCACCACCCCTCCCACATTTCAACGATGGTGATAGAATACACATTTTTGCATTGTACCCCAGGACACTCATCAGTGCTGGCTCAGCAGGGAGGCGCCAGAGGACTGGAGGTGCCAATGTGAGCCCATCCCCAAGAAGGGCTGGAAGGAGGATGTGGGGAACTGCAGGCCTGTCAGCATGACCTGGGTGCCTGGTGAGGTGATGGAACAGATCACCTTGAGTGCCATCACAGGGCACCTACAGGATGGCTGAGGGATCAGAGCCAGCCAGCGTGGATTTCAATATCTGCATTGATGATTTGGATGAGGGCATTGAGTGCAGCATCAGCAAATGTGCAGATGGCACCAAGCTGGGTGTGAGTGTGGATGTGCTGGAGGGTAGGAGGGCTCTACAGAGGGACCTGGACAGGCTGGATCCAGGCCCAAATCCAACAAGGTGAGGTTTAACAAGACCAAGTGCTGTGTCCTCCACTTTGGCCACAACAACCCCTACAGTGCTCCAGGCTGTGGACAGAGTGGCTGGACAGCAGCCAGGCAGAAAGGGACCCGGGGACACTGATGGACAGCAGGCTGGACATGAGCCAGCAGTGTGCCCAGGTGGCCAAGAAGACCAATGGCTCCTGGCCTGGATCAGGAATGGTGTGGCCAGCAGGAGCAGGGCAGTGATTCTTCCCCTGTGCTCAGCACTGGTTGGGCAGCACCTCGAGTGCTGTGTCCAGTTCTGGGGCCCCCAATTTAGGAAGGACATGGAGGGTCTGGAGCATGTCCAGAGAAGGGCAACAAGGCTGGTGAGGGGTCTGGAACACAAGTCCTGTGAGGAGTGGCTGAGGGAGCTGGGGTTGTTTATCCTGGAGAAGAGGAGGCTCAGGGAGACAAGGGGATGTCAGGGCACAGATTGGACTTTATGATTTCCAAGGTCTTTTCCAGCTTTTCGGATTCCATGATTCTCTGAAACCACCACTGGAGCAGTTGCAGGATGAGCCCTGGGCCTCTTCTTCACAAGGTCCAGCAGCCCTGGTCCCTCAGCTTCTCCACACAGGCCCCAAAGCCCATCCTGTCAGTCCTGCAGAGCCTCTCCAGCCCCTCCTCATTGCCCACAACAGGGAGCCCCACACCCAGACACAGCAGCCCAGATGTGCCCCCCTGGCCTGTGGTGCCTCTGGCAAGGGAGCAGCACGAGGCACTGCAGGACCCTGCAGACAATTCCTGAAGCACTTGGAGGATGATCCTGCTCCCCAAGGGATGTTCCCATGGTGCCAACTCAGGAACTGAAATGGGGAGTGAGGCCAGAGAGGAAAGGGCAAACAAGGCTGGGCTGTTTGCAGGAGAGGGGACAGGGATGGGCAAGAGGGAGAAATCTGGTGAAGGAAAGCGTAAAGGAAACAAAGGTAAAGCCAAGGAAATGCTCAGGGCAGTTTGGGGGTGGCTGCCAGGCAGCCCTGGCTCTGTACAACAACATCTGCAGTGGGACAGGAAACTCACAGCTCATGGGAACAAACTTTCTGGCTGACTTCAGAGGCCACAACAAGTGGTTTCCCTGAGTGGTTTCCCTGCCGTCCCCCAGCCCTTGCTGGCCCCAGGGGCTGATGGCATTTGTGCTCACTCAGCTCCATGTCCCCACAGCAGCACCATGGGGGTGCTGAGCCTGCTGTGTGCAATGCAAACAGGGGCTCCTGAGCCAGTGCTGCCGTGTGTGTGCCTGCAAGGATGCGGCTCCTGTGTGAGCTGGGGGAGAGGCCAGGGCTGCAGAGGGGGGATGTTGTTGGCAGGTGCATGAGGACGCTCTGGGACGCTGCCCTGGGGTGTCCAGCGCAGTGGGGATGGATCAGCCCCTGCTCTGCTGCTCCTTGCCAGGGTGTCCCCATTACAGGGACCTTGCAGAGCACCAGCCATGCTGTTTGCCCCCAGCCTGCCCACAGCCAGCCTGGGGCTGCTCCTGGGGCTTTTCTCTGCTCAGCATCGGGATGGCCAAGTGTTATGGAGAGAGCCTGGCCAAGGAGCCTGTAGCCCCCAGGCCGTGGCCTGAGGCGTCAGCGCTGCCCCAGCAGTGCCCATGGCCTGTCCCTGCTGCAGCCCCGGCACTGCCACCCCCAGGGCTGTGCCCGGCCCCGAGAGCACTCAGGCCCTGCAACAACACGAGGGCCAGGAGGGCAGTGGGGTAGAGGCACGGGAGCACCACTGGCAACACCAAGTGCTGCTGCTGCTGCTGGGCACAGCTGCTGTGCCAGCACTGATCTGCCCCAGCTCTGCACACAGACATTGCTGCTGCAGCTCCAGAGAAGGGAAGAAATGGGACATCTCTGGAGAAAGCTTTGCAGGTAGATCCTTTAGATCGTTTAAAGCCACGAATAATGCAGCCCCTAATTGACACAGTCTCTGTTCGCAATAGTGGTGGAAGAAAACAAAATGAGAAATGGCAGAGGCAATGGCATTTCTTTCCAGACAATAGTAAAAGACTAAAAGAAAGGAAAGAAAAGAACAGACTAACAACCAAACTAACAAGAAGAATCAAAGGTGACTTTTATTACAAGTGAATTGCAGAAATTGGCTCGCAGTTTAATGTTTCTTAAACCATCCAGTCATCAATGTCCACACTGCAGCCCTGAGCTCCTTGTTCCTCAGGCTGTAGATGAGAGGGTTCAGGGCTGGAGGCACCACTGAGTACAGAACTGATAGCGACAGATCCAGGGATGGGGAGGAGATGGAGAGGGGCTTCAAGTAGGCAAAAAACCCAGTGGTAACAAACAGGGAGACCACAGCCAGGTGAGGGAGGCAGGTGGAAAAGGCTTTGTGCCGTCCCTGCTCAGAGGGGATCCTTAGCACAGCCCTCAAGATGTGCACATAGGAACAAACCATGAACACAAAACAACCAAAAGCTAAACAAATACTAACAGCAATGATCCCAAGTTCCCTGATGTAGGAGTGTGAGCAGGAGAGTTTGAGGATGGGTGGGATTTCACAGAAGAACTGGCCCAGGGCATTGCCATGGCACAGGGGCAGGGAAAATGTATTGGCTGTGTGTAGCAGAGCATAGAGAAAGGCACTGGCCCAGGCAGCTGCTGCCATGTGGGCACAAGCTCTGCTGCCCAGGAGGGTCCCGTAGTGCAGGGGTTTGCAGATGGACACGTAGCGGTCGTAGCACATGATGGTCAGGAGGGAAATCTCTGCAGAGACGAAGAACAGAAAGAAAAAGAGCTGAGCAGCACATCCAGCATAGGAGATGTGTCTGGTGTCCCAGAGGGAATTGTGCATGGCTTTGGGGACAGTGGTGCAGATGGAGCCCAGGTCAGTGAGGGCCAGGTTGAGCAGGAAGAAGAACATGGGGGTGTGCAGGTGGTGGCCGCAGGCTACGGCGCTGATGATGAGGCCGTTGGCCAGGAGGGCAGCCAGGGAGATGGCCAGGAAGAGGCAGAAGTGCAGGAGCTGCAGCTGCCGCGTGTCTGCCAATGGCAGCAGGAGGAAGTGGCTGATGGAGCTGCTGTTGGACATTTGCTGTGTCTTGGCATGGGGATCTGTAAGAAAAGTAATCATGGAATAGTTCAGTTTGGAGAAGATTTTAAATACCCCAGCCCAGCTTGGTGGCACTTTCCCCCCACTGCCTTCCCAGGCCTCTGCTGCCTGGAGCTGTCCCTGCCAGCAGCTGCTTCCCTGTGCCCAGGGCTGGGCCCTGCCAGTGCTGCCAGAGCCCAGCCCAGCCCTGGGGGCTCAGCTCTGCAATGCAGACCCCTCCCAGCACAGGGCACTGCCCAGGCCCAGCTCTGCCTCTGCTGGCTCTGATGGCAATGTCATAGCTATCCTGAGGAGGTTGGAAAAGTGACACTGATGCTGCCTGTGAGGGACCCTGTACTTATTTCTGTCAGTGCCTGCTTTATTAAAATCCAAGAAAAAAATATTTTTTCCAAACTGAACATAGAGATTAATATCTATATGCAATTTCCCTTCTACGCAACGCAGAGAAGTAGATTATAAAATCAGGATTTTCCTTTTAATGCAGGCCCTACCTCACTGTGCTCCATGTGTAATCTAGCTAGAAATACTCTGGAGTTGAATGTTATGCTGGGAACAGTTCTGAACTATGCAGCATCCTCACCACACAAGGAGAACACTTCCAAGCCTCACCAGCTGTCTCCTTCCACCCAGACCTTGTCCCCCAGTGCTGGGAGCAGCTCCCAGGGCTGGCTGAGAGCTGTCCCTGGCAGGCAGCAGAGTCCCTGCCCCAGCACAGCGCCCTGGGCTGCAGGACCCTGCTCTGCACCACAGCCCTGGCCACCCCTGGCTGCTCTACACAAGAGATCATCAGAGAATGTACTCACACAGTCTGCAGGCATTGGGATGTTGCAGCTTTAGGAGATGGCTCCAGGAGCTGCAGCTGCATTTTCCTGCAGCCAGAGGCTTCCTGTGTCAAGGGCTGGGAGTGATTCTGCCCCAGTCACTTCTGAGCATCTTCCCAGCCCTGAGAGATTGAAGCTCTCTATGCCTCTGTGCTGTGCCTGGGGTGGCTGCAGGCAGTGCCCGAGCCCTGCTGGGCTGGGAGAAGAGCTGCTCATCAGGAGAAATGTGTTTTTGAAGCTCTTCTTGCTTGCCAGGATCGCCTTCTGAGCCAAGAGCCAAGCCCAGCTCACCAGCACAGACACAGCACAAGGACTTTAATGACCCTCTTGAGGTTTGTGCTGGGGCCCTGAACATCAGTCCCTGAGAGGGAGCTGAAGAAACCTCTCAAGAACTCCAAGTCTGAATCAAGCTCCAAAATTTCCTGAAGTTTTAATGGGTCCCTCTGAGGGACACAACTGAGAAAGTGTCCCCAGGTTCCAGTTAGAGCAGGAAATTGGAGGCAGTGATGACAAGTGAAGACAAAGTGAAGCCAAATCTCAGTGCCCTGGAGCACAGCAGGGTCTGTGCCACCAAGGGCTGGGAGGAGACACCTTGTCCTGAGCCACTGGGGCCTCCTGGCACAGCCCCAGCAAGGCTGGCCACTGTCACCTCTTGTCCTGCCCTCAGCATCCCCCCACATCCCAGTGGCCTCAGGGATGTGCTGGGACGAGTCCCTGGGGAGCCTTGGTCAGGAATGGCCCTGGGGGCTCCTTCATGCTCCCAGGGACTGCAGGTTTTTCAGAGGACTTTGGGTTTTGCTTTTGCCTTGGAGTCTCTGAGAGCTTTGTGTAATCATGGCCTCCAATTATCTCCTTTAATTAGTCTCTTGAGGGCCTTTGTCAGTAACAACACTCAGTGGGGCTCATTAATGCTTCAAGGTATTTTAGTTTTTTAAGATACTTTCCTTTTTTCTTTCCTCTCTGAGAAGTTTTTGGGCAATCATGACGTAGAGAATTCTCTCCTCCAAGGAGTCCATTAGGAGCCTGTGTTGGGGATGGACCTCAGTGGGACCCATTAATGCCTCGAGACACTTTGGATTTTCTTCTGACTTGGACTCCTGGAAAGATTTGTGCAATCTCCTCTCAGGCCCTGAGGTTCAAGGGCTCAGCACCAAATGCACCACGGGGCTGATTGGGATCAAGCAAGTCCTGACAAACCATGGCTCTGCCTTGATTTCCCTCTGGTCTGGTGCCATTCATTAGGAAGATTTTCAAATCCAGTTATGGAGAAATATTTCAAAGAGATTCAAAAAAATACACATTCCTATTTTGAAGAGTGTATTTCATTGTTATTCTCTTTAGAGCAGAGGTGATTCCAGCATTCTGTGATTGATATTGATGCAGGGTCTCTCCTCAGGTCTGGCCTGCTCACAGAAGCTGTGCCTTGAGGTCTGACCCAGTGTGGACAACCTTGCTGCACATTCCCCAACTCCATCCTGTCTGTCCTCACTCACCTGGGACCTGCTTTACTTGGAGAACTGGCTGCACACAGGCCAAAAGTAGTGTTCCCCCCCCTTTTTTTTTTGTTTTGAAGCAATCTACAACTCCTTTATGTCCCCATTGAAAACAGACACCTTCTATTAGTGTGTGCTAAAGCCAAGGTGCCACCAAGCAGCTTCCCCAAGGCAGAACCCTGCAAGAAATGTTTGAGTCCTTTGGACTCCTTGGTTCCCTGAGGCCTTGCAGTGTCACAAAGGCCCCTTGGTTCTGCACTGTCACAATGGAGATTTGGGTCCATGGGGCCCCACAGTGTCACAATGCTCTTTTGGGTTCCATGAGGCCATGTTCTATCACAATGGACTTTTGGCTCCTTGAGGTTCCATACTCTCAACAATGGTCTCTGTAGTTCCAGAGTGTCACAATAGACTCTTGGTTCCAGGTGGCCCCACAGTGTCACCGTGGTCTCCTTGGTTCCACAAGGCCGTGCAGTGTCACAATGGCTCACAGGTTCCATGAGGCCCCACAATGTCACAGTGGCCCCTTGGTCCCATGAGTTTCCCCAGTGTCACAATGGTTCCTTGGCTCCACGTGGCCCAGGTGTCTCACAATGGACTCTTGGTTCCGTGGGGCCCCGCAGTGTCTCAGGGGTTTCCTTGGTTCTGTAGGGTCACAATGGACACTGCAGCGCCCCCAGCTGGCCGGGAGGACCTGGCCCTGTGAGAGCACCTCCTGGTGGCCGACCCCTGCAACTGTGAGTGGCTTGTACTTGTTTGTGCTGGGATGGGGTCCAGGGGATGCTGGGACGAGGCTGGGGTCATTGGGTTGTACTGGGTTATACTGGGAGAGGTTTTGTGAGTGTCCTGGAGGACCTAGGGCTGTGTGTACTGGTTGTACTGGGTTCTACTGGTTTGTACTGGGATAGGCTGATGGGGGGTTACTGATTTGTATTGGGTTATACTGAGATGTGGTACTAGGGGTGACTGGTTTATGCTGGGTTATACTGGTTTATATTGGGATGGGGTGCTGGGGGTTACTGGTTTATAATGGTTTATACTGGTTTATACTGGGATGTGGTCCTGGGGTGACTGGGTTATACTGGGATATTCTCGATTTTACTAGGTTAAACTGGGTTGTCCTGGGTTATACTGGGAGGGAGCTTGGGGATGCTTGGCACTCCACTGAGAGCAAATTCTGGAGATGCTGGCCTTGCTGATTTATACTGGGATGGGGCTTGGGACCTACTGGGAGTGACTTCAGGTTGTGCTGGCCTTACTGGTTTCTACTGGGAGCTGTCAACAAGGGCTCACGGCCTCAGGGGTTTCTCCCAGTGCTTACTGGTTTGTACTGATGCCATCCCAGTATAAACTTGGGAGCCCCAGGACCACACTAGGAGCCCCTAGACTACCCTGGGAATGGGTTTGGGTGCATGAGGCCTTACTGGTTTATACTGGGAGCTGCTGCCACAGGCCTCAGGAGCTCGGGAGTAGCTCACAGTGCTTACTGGTTTATACTGGTGCCTTCCCAGTCCACACCTGGTAGGCACTTTTGGCCGGACAGGACCTCAAGGCTGAGCTGACCTTCACCAGGGCTTTGCTGAGCTGCAGCTTCTCCAACTTCTCAGCCTGGCAACACTGCCTGTGGCTGCTGATGCCCACCAGGAACTACGGCAAGGGCACTGCCCCTGGAAGGCTGAAGGAAGGTGAGGAATTCACCAAAAACTCCAACAATTTTGTGAGATCCCCAGAATTTTCCAGCCCCTCCCTCACCTAAAATGTGAGCTGGTGGGTTCTGTTGGGTTGAATGGGTAGACCTGGTGTTCCTAAATCCCCAATGACTTTAATGGGTACACCTGAATTCCTGGATACCTGGGTGTCCCAACTGAGATATTGGGATTTCCCCCACTGCCCCCCTGAGATTTTGGGGTGCCTCCTTTGCCCACCCCAGAGATGGAGCTGCTGCAGAATACCATCTTCACCAACCCCATGCAGCAAAGAACCTGGCTGTACCTGTGCTGCATCCTCTCCTGAGGTAACTCAGGGCTCCCTCCCACCCTTGAGGCCCTCAACTGGAGTTTTGGGGCACCCCCTGAATGTTGGGGTGTTCCCCGACAGCCCCACAGCTGCCAAGGATCACCTGTGTCTACATCGACTGGGAGGACAGTGGCCATCATCTTCTCCTGGCCTGTCAGGGTGAGTCAGGGCACTTGGATGCCCCAAAAACAACCTGGATATCCCTGAAAACTATCTGGGTACACCTGGATACTGCCCAAAATCACCTGGATCTCTCCAAAAATCATCCGGGTACACCTGGGTATCCCCAAAAATTACTTTCATGTGTGGGTTTATTCTTTTTACATTATATTTTTAAAGTGGGGGATTATTGTTTTATGATATATTTTTTAGGTGTGGGCTTACTGTTTTTATGTTACATTTTTTGTAGGGATGTTTTCTTTTTCTGAATGAAGCAGAGATGACATTTCTGAGTTGCTTTAGAAAGTGTGGTTTATTTTTTTAATTTTCTATCCAGGCAGAAAGGGTAAGGTGGTCTTACAGATGTTCACAGCATGGCTTAGAAGTCACAAGACTTATGGTTACAAGGTCTTTCAAGGATTTATTAACCAATAAAACACTGTCAACAGAGATAGTGATGTTTCTAATTCAATACTGAGATATTTTGTCTTACTGACTCATACTACAGTGTGAACTTTCTTAGCCAATTATATCCCAACACACAAACTTACATTGCTGCACTCCACAAATTCTTGTTTCCTTTCTAAGTACCTTTATTTCTTCTATATTTTAAATTCTAAAGCTAAATCTATCTCAACTGTGTTTAGTTCTAAGCTTTGGCTTACAGACCTTTGCACTTGGAATTCTAGCACAGCAATGAATTGACTTTGCTCTGGATGTTGCCTGCAGCCTCCATCAGCTCCAGCTGAGCTTTGCCTTTCCTAAACACATGAGCACACGCTCAGGGCAGATTTCTGAATCCCTCCTGTGTAGCTTTTCCTCACTTCCACCTCCTGGTCGTTGTGTTGTGGCTCATGCCTGTCATTTGTCCCTGAGGCAGCAGAGCCCCCCTGACCAGCACAGGCCCCACATCCCCTCATCAGACACGGCACAGCACAGGGAGTGTTTTGGGTGGGCAAATGTTCCCCACCAGAGTGTCCACTCCAGACCTCAGTGTCCAGTCCCAGCACCCACATCCCGTGCCAGGGATCACAGAGAGCCCTGCTCTGGGCTCTGCCAAGGACTGGGTGAGGAGGGAGCCCGGGCAGAGCTGATGCTGCCCCTAGAGCAGTGCTGAAATGGGCAGGAGGAAGGAGATAAGCACAGAACAAGTAGACCAAGAAACTGGGGGGAGCGCCCAGGTCTGGAAGTGGCTGATGGAAGAGGCTGGAGGGATGCTCAAAGCCCTGGGGCACCTTCTCACACTGGCCATGCCACCAAGGCCACAGACCAAGCTCCTCAGTGCTGCCCCTGCCTGTCTGAGATCCCTGCCAGGGGACTGGCACAGCAGCACACACCTGCTGGAACGTGTCCTGGCCCTGCAGAGTCACACAGCTCAGCTGACACCAGTGGGTTTTATCTCCTGGGCACTTCCCAGTCTAGCCCAGCTTCTGCCCAGCTCTGCCCACCTCCCCTGCCCTCACCCCAGCCCAGCCCATTCTGGGTGAGCCCCATGGCAGTGCCCGGTCTGGGGTGCTCCAGCACTGGGGGCACTCACCCCACAGCCCTGGCCCCCTTGAAGGGCTCAGCAGCTGCTGAGGGGCAGAGAGGGAGCTCAGCCTCCACAGCAGCCCCAGGGCTGGAGCTCCCCATGGCAGGGGAAATGGAGCTCAGGGACAGTGCAGAACTGCTGGTCCTGGCTCCAGGAGATGCCCAGCACAGGCTGCCTCTGCCTGCTCAGTGCCAGCCCCTCTCTCTCCCCAGGCCAGCACAGCAACCCTGGGCAGGGGACAGAGGGGCCTGGCCAGAGCTGGTGCCTGCAGCAGCAGCTTCCTCTGCATTCCTCCCTGCAGGCACAGAAACGCTCCCTTGCTCCTCTCCCTGCACATCCCTTTCCCCAGCTGAGCGTGTCCTGCCTGGCCGGGCTGGCTTGTCCTGCTGGCCCAGCCCCTGCTCCCCACAGGGCCCTGAGCTGGCCCTGCTGCTCGGGACACACCAGGTTCTGCTGCTGTCCATGGCCGGGGCTGCAGGGAAGCAGCAGCTCCAGGGGGAAGGTTGCAGAAAGGCTCTGGGCAGGGAGGCTGAAAGGGGCACCCCAGGGTCTGCAAGGTCTCTGTGTGGGAGCTGAGCCTGTGACCCCTTGAGCCCTCCCAAGAGCTGGGGCTGCACCTGCAGCTCCAGAGGAGATGTGACAGATGGGAGCAGAGATAAATGATTCCTGCTGGATTCTTTAGTGTGTTTGCTTCTACAGGTGACCTGGATCCATACATAGAGGTGTTTTGTATCAGATAACTCTGGTACAGTGGTAAGAATAATATTATTTTTGTAGGGACACATATTGAGACAGTAAGAAAATTACAGCCAGAAAAATATTCCAGGCTGCAGCTTCTCAGCTCTGTTCCCAGCCGATAAGCTGGTCCAGCTCAAGGCTAGGGAGAATTTCTCCCAGGGTGATAATTTGGTCAAAATAAAAAGGAATTAATAACAAGATAGAACACCTGTTGTGGTGCGTGACCAGGCTCCGGGAATGGGGTGTGTTCTCTCTGAACCAATCACCTTTTCTCTACTCTTGGAATTGCGAGTCATGCTATAAAACCAAGTGTGTTTCTGAATAAACTTGTCTCTTTCCTTGCTATCATGAAAGATGACCATGTAGCTGTGCATCTTATTTCCGCCGCACTTAAAGGGTTAAAACCCCTTTCCACGGCTACAGACTCCCTTTCCCCTCAGACCTCTCCCGCTTTCCCAGCGACTGCCAAGGTCCCTCTGTGCCCCCTTGGCCGGCGACCACGGCGACGTCCCCAACCCGCCGGGCCCCTCGGGCAGCCCCGAGACCTCTTCGGTGGCCACGGACGACGAGGAAGCCCCGGATCCGCCGTCATCGCCCCCCGGGGCCGCCGCCATCGCCCCCGGATCCGCCGCCATCGCCCCCCGGGGCCGCCGCTCCCCCCGGCCGGGCCGGGCCGGGCCTGAGGCGGGCGCAGCTCCCGCCGCACAGCGCCTGCGCCACAGCAGCTCCGCTAGGCGGCGGCCCCCGCCCGGCGCTGAGGGGCCGCCGCCGCTTCCCGCCCTTGGCCGAGAGCTGCCGGCGATGGCGCCCGGCCGCCCTTCCAGCGGCGCCGTGGAGAAGGAAAAGCGGTTTAAATTGTTCGTTCCGCCCCGCCTGAGCGCTGGGCAGTGGTCTGTGGGCAGATCCCAGGTGAGCGCTCGGCCGCGGGGCCGCTGAGAGCAGCCCCCCCCTAAGGCTGTGCTGCTCTGGAGGCTGAGGAGGGGGCGAGGGGAAACCGCAGGGACACATGCCTAGACTGGTGCCAGGAGAGCATCTTCGGTTGGAATTTCAAAGACTTCTGCTGTTATTTTCTGTCAAAAAAGTGAAAAACGAGGTTCAGTTTCCTGGTAGATTTGAAAAAGTTTAGTAAAAGAATGTAAGAGACAATAAAGCAAAAGGTTACAACGGCCGGGTGCTTGGCATTCCGCCAAGAGCACACACTAACTCAGAAAACACTTCCTTAAATGCATCAACCTGTTGCATATTTATAGACCTCTAATGCATTATTCAAAATCACCCTCCCCCCCCACCTGTAAATCAACATTTTTTTTTACTTTTTTTTTTTCCTTGTGGCTTCTTGTTCTCCCTGATAACGGAGATCATTAAATTCCTTCCCTGGAATTCTGGTGTTCATCAGCCCTGTCTTCATCCAGATAGGATAATCCAAGAGTGTGAAGAATTTCCTGATTATCTTTTTACAATTCTCTGAGTTAGTTACATGAACAAAAGCTTTTTACATTACCATGTTATAGTTAAAAAAAAATAAATATTTATAACACTGCTATTTTTAAGTCTTGTTAATAGCAGAACTAAAAGAAACTATATTCATACAGCAACATTTTCCAGCATCATACATACAGCATTCATTTTAATGTTTGCAAAAAGCCAATAATGTAATATGTGCTTATAACACAGCTGAAGGGACTCCTCTTTCAGCATGTGCTGTGTGTTGTAGCTGTAGCTCAGTGATGATAAATCCGTGTTTGGGGTGGCTCATTCAGCACCCAGAGCGAGCAGTGACCCCCTCAGATGCTCCCACTGCCGTTGATGTTTTGCTCTCACCAGATCAGGTGTGCAGTGAAAATGTTCGATCCCCACTCTGAGTTATGGGAATTCAACAAGTTGTTTTTTCATGTTGAAGCTCCTAATGAAATATGTTGGGATTCAAACAGGATATTCTGACAGCTAATGAGTTATGCTGTTTACAGGATTAACTTCTGTGACTTAAAAACCTTGTAAAAGGGTATTTTCATGCTGAAACATAATCAGATATGGTTTAGAACTGCCCTTGGAAGTAAAGCAAAAAAGAAATATCAGGTACTGGTCTTGAAAAAAGTAATTTGGCTTCTTGAGTCCTTTACCATGCACCAGTGCACAGACAGGCAGGAGCTGCTGAGTTCCCTGCATTGAAAGCTTCCCCTTTGGCCACAGTCAAAAATAATAATAAAGAAAACTGAAAAAAAACAAGTTTGATAAACCACTGTGAAATAAGAAGCAAGCAAGTTCCAAAGCCTTCACCAAAACCTTGGGCTTTGAAATTGTATAGGCAGCTGATTTATTAATGAAAAATTCTATTTTCACATCATCTGTAGGATTTTTGGGGTTTTTTTTCAGGATTTTATAATCCTTTTTTACAAATCTACCCCAATGAACTAATTTTTTAATTTGTGCAGGGTTTTAACAAATGCTTGGATGATGATTTTAAATTGCCATTCCATGTGTCCAACCATGGCAAAATCACTGATTCAGGTAAGACTAAATATTGGCCATGCACATTCTTTAAATTTTTTTATATTGTCGAGTTCTAATTTTTTTTTGAGTAGTCTTAGAGTTTAATATCTGATAACACTGTTAAATACAGTTTCACTGTTAGTATTTTTTAGAAATACATTGATCAAAATCTCTTCATGTTTCAGATATAATTTCACAGCAGGTCAAGCTTTGCTCTGAAGTAGATGAAGAGGTCAGCTAAGTATCAACTCTGCATATCTAATTTCTTGGGATCTTTGAAATTTGTTCCCAAACAGTGCTTAAAGCATTATTCAGTAGATATTTCAGGGCTGAAGGAAGTAGTCAAAAGGGAATTGTGTTTTCTGTCTCCTGCTTAAAGCTGAATCACTTAGAGGAGATATTTGTGATTTAGTGAACATGCCTGGAGACAAATCCTTAACAATTAGGGTGATTGCAATGTTGGTTGTTGCTGTTGTTGTTTTTTCTTTATTTGAAGTGCCTGTGAAGTCTGTGAGTTTTAATTAGAGTAAGATTTAAAGATTTTCGTTGTATTTGTGTCTCCTGTGTGGTCTGTAATGCCTTTTGATACCTACATAGTGGATGCAAAAAGATTTAAACTTTGCTTCCTGATCATATATAAGTTTATATCACCATCTGTGGAAAAATATTACTCTTGTGATGTTTCTAAGAGATAAAATATTTTATCTACAACAGTATTAATTAGATAGTATTTGAGATTAAATTGTGGAACCTGTTTTAATAGAATACAGAAACAAGGAATGACTTGTTCTCAAAACTCTACAATGAGGCTGAGAAGATCAAGCAGTGGAAACTGACTATGGAATCAGAACTAAACCAGAAAGAAAGAAAACTCCAAGAAAGTAGAGAGATTATTGAAGCACAGAATAAAACCATTCAAGAACTGCAGGCCAGTATTGTACAATATGCATTGAATAGATGAAGTTAAGTGCTTCCTGATTTAGTATGACAATATTATTGATCCAATTAAATATTAAAGGATGTTGCAGTTTGGTTTGTGTCTTGAGCAAATGATTGTTTTGAGCAGGTGTGTGCACCTGTCCTGTATGAGTGTGTGCATGAAGAATTTACCTGTAAGTGTCTCAGTTGCTGGTAAGTCATTGCTCATTAATTATTCTGCCTTTCATGCAAAAGATGACTCAGCATGCAATACCAGTTAAATAGACTTCTGTCTGCTGATACCCAAAATTACATTTTCATGTGGGATTTGAGAAGTCAAAGTGTATTTCTAATCCATTTTTCAATAACAGTGTCTTTTTGCATTTATTCCCTATGAAATTAGTTAAAAAATGATAAACTCCATTTGAAACTGGAAGATGAAATATGGGAAAAAGAAGATCTCCAGAAAGAGTGAGTAATGTAACCAAATAGATGTTTTTGTGGTGAAAATAATCAGTTTTCATATGGGCAGTTTCATATAGCAGTTAAATTGTGAAGGTCATTTACATTGTTACTCCTTAGGTACTTGGTATAAAATTTATCCATTAAGTATGTATATATATTTATACTTAGTATAAAATACTGTGCACTCCTATGAAAACATGGTATTTTTCCCTCCTTTAGAGCCACTGCTTCGATGCATCTGTGTACTCTGCTCAAGGAAACCTGCAGTCTCTTCACAGAAAAGACCAGCAAATGTAAATACTTTTTTATTTTTGATTTATGAGAGTAAATGAGATGTATGAGAGTACTTCTAGCTTGCTCTAAATTCACAGAAAAGTTCTCATGCTGTTCCAGATGTGTTCTCCAGCTGAGATTGGCTGGATGTGACTCTTAAAATGAGGAGTGAAATTTAAGTGGCTCACAAAACTAGAAGTGAAGCCACAGGACTAACACACATCAGGTTTGTAATGCTAAATCCAGAGGATTTTTGGAGCCAGTCAAATCGTTTGCTGAAAGTTTCCAAGCCTGGGAGCCGTTTGGGTGCCTGAACACTGAGCCAGGTTTGAGGCAGTGCCAGACCCTGCTGAGCAGTGACAGCCACTGCAGAGCAGTGCAGCTCCCCTCGAGTCTGCTCAGCCCTCTGAGGGTTTTCAGTCCCATCCAGGGACTGTGGAGATACTGAGAGATATGAAGTGGCACTTCATGCCTGTTTTGAGGCAGTGGAATCTACTCTAAATTCCCAGCACACTTTAAGAAATTTCCAGAGCTGGCATTTCCTGTTTGCAGCATTTACACATTAGTGGGGAGAAAAGATCTTAACCCAAAGGTATAATGAGTAACTAGAATTCTTCTTGTGTAACTCAACAAGTCAAGACAGTTGGATAACTTAATAAAGTTTAAATTCTTGAGGTCTTTGAAACATGTTCTCGATTGGTAATTCTGCTTTATATGCAATGTAGAATTGTTAATTGTTAATCATTAAAAGTTTACTAACTTGATCCTGGATATTTAAGAAGTGTCTATTTCTTTTTAGCCTTAATTCTAGAAACACTTGTGTATAGATGTACTGTTCTTTTTTGATAGCTCTGTTTCTTACTATTCTTTTCTATAATTGTTTTCATAGGGAAAAATAGTATCAATTACAAAAGTAAAAGGAAAGAAGGAAAATATGGACATGGAGTGTTGTTGTAATTTTATAATGACAGTTCTGTGGTCATAGGTATCTGCTGATAGGAAGAAATTCAGTGCTAAACTCTGCATTGCAGTTTTGATACATGATTATTCAACATTAATACTATAAGAATTAATATGGTTACATAAATTGATCCAGAATTGCACTTGTCAAAAATATATATTGGGAAGGAAATTTAAAAGCTGAGCTTGCTTCATATTTCAATGAAATATACATTTTCCCTAGATTGTATGGCTTTTGGCACTGTATTTCATAATGCCTCATTTAATGAGAAATGAGCTGATAATTCTTTTTTAAATTCATTATGCTGATTAAGGAAAATGACTTGGACAGCTAGCATTCTTTTTCAAAAGAAAAAATTTCAAAAGAAAACATTAAAAAAATTCTTGCTTTGATAGATGAACAGGAAAGAGAAGAAACGAGGCAATTGTATGAGGAACTTCATGGCAACATGGAAGTAAGTGACATAAGCTGGCTAAAAGGAATGTGGGTTATGTGCACATGCTGAGCTGATTACATGTTTATGTTGGGATACTTTCTGTGTCCATATCATGTCATGTGTGATGCAGGAAGTCAGGTTTTCAGTCCCTCTTCAAGAATTATTTTTGCATTACATAAAGCACATTCAATGGAGAAAGTGCAGCAGCATGAGGGATGTAGATCCATGTGATGACTGTGATATGTGGGATGTGGATCCATGTGATGGGTGTGATATGTGGGATGTAGATCCATGTGATGGGTGTGATATGTGGGATGCAGATCCATGTGATGTGTGTGATATGTGGGATGTAGATCCATGGGATGGGTGTGATATGTGGGATGTGGATCCATGTGATGGGTGTGATATGTGGGATGTGGATCCATGTGATGGGTGTGATATGTGGGATGTAGATCCATGTGATGGGTGTGATATGTGGGATATGGATCCATGTGATGTGTGTGATATGTGGGATGTAGATCCATGTGATGGGTGTGATATGTGGGATGTGGATCCATGTGATGGGTGTGATATGTGGGATGTGGATCCATGGGATGGGTGTGATATGTGGGATGTGGATCCATGTGATATGTGGGATGTGGATCCATGGGATGGGTGTGATATGTGGGATGTGGATCCATGTGATGTGTGATATGTGGGATGTGGATCCATGGGATGGGTGTGATATGTGGGATGTGGATCCATGTGATGGGTGTGATATGTGCTTAGTGCTGGGTGACTGCCAGAACTTCTGTCTTCTTTTTGGACTCTGTTTCACTTACCTGGTGATTTCTCAAAATGGTTGGGGTTGGCAGCAGCCTCTTGGGAACTTCCAGGGTTTCCAATATTGAGCTTGAAATATGAAATTTTGTTTTTAGAGAATGACAGTGGCATTTGAAGAGCTTCGTGTGCAAGCAGAGCAGGACAGATTGGAAATGAGTTTCAAACGTGAGAATTCTGTTTATTGTGTTCATGTTGCTGGCTCAACAATTTTGTATTTCATAGCATTTATTACACATAAAAAATGTGCAGTGTCAGGGCAGACAGATGTGAATGGTGAGCAGGTCACACTGGGACACTGGGACCCTCTTTTATTCCTGCTGCCTGTATTCACTGCCTGGCCCCTTCTGCTGTTGTTCCTCTGGGCCAAATTTGGAACTTTATTTTTCAAATAGTCACTCAAAGTTCAAGTTTTGTGTGTGAAGTACAGCCTAGAGATTAATATTTATTTCCTGGAGTTGGTTTACTTAAATGGTAATGCACTAGTGTATAGCTACACAAACTTCAGGTAAATGTTCTCTCTATATGTACAGGCTGCTGTGTTCCTGTTTGTGTTCCTGTTTCATTTTCACATGCTCTTTTCTGTTAGTTTCTTATAACAAACATGGAGTAATGGACTAATTCTGTGGAAAGCTGGCAAAAAAAAAGATATTTTGATTATAAAATCAAATATTGCCTCAGCAGTTACTCTTGGGAAACAAAATGTACAGCTGTACAATTGCAAGCAATGTTAAACTGGAAGTTGTATTGAACTTGGAGTATATTTCAGCTAGAATATTAACTGTGGATATTACTGTATCTCAAAAGTGAAAGAAGAAGCAGAAAAAGTGGACAAGTTTGAAAAAGAATGCAAACTGCAAGTGAGTCAGAAGGAGAAGCAGGTTTGCTCAGTTTTACCATTTAATATGTGGTAACAGCTTTATTTGTGACTAAAATGGCAATGCAAGAGCCAAGAAGTCTTTCTGGGTATTAGTAGAAAAGACAAAATAACAGCTGAAGCTGCATTTAAGTCAGATTCTGCTAAGTTTAGTGATGTTTCAGACCTTTAGTCTACTGGAATTCATAGTTTGATTTTGAACTGGAGGACTTTTTCATTTGGAGTAATGTGACTTGATCAATATTTGGCTAAGATCAACAACCTTATGTAACTTGAATGACAGCAGCTTATCATACCTGGGGTACAAATGGAAATGAGTCTCTCTGTCCCTTTCCCACACTTCATGATGATATTTCTTTAATTTTGCTAGATTTCAGCTCTTACCATACAGAGAGATGAAAAAGATGGTGTAATAAAAGACAGCCAGGCTCAGCTGCAGATATCACAAAATAAGATTGCTGACTTGCTGGAAGCAAAATGTAAGAGTTGTGTCTGCTGTGTTTAAATGTAATTGTTTTTAGAAGCATAGGAAACAGGGTTGTGATAGTTGTTCTGTTGCTGGTTGGCAGCAGAATTTTGGGGCTTATCTTTGAAACAGAAGCTGCTTATGTGGGATGAGAACTGGCAGGGTAATTTTTAGGGTGAGTCAAGCAGTGAAAAGTTTTGAAAATTGCAAGAGGAAAACACATTGCTTCAGTTTTGCAAATTTACAGTCAGGCAGGTGCCACTGAGGACACTTACTTTTCAGACCTTGATTTTCAATATTTTTAAGCCATCTATATTCAAAGTTTTTATAGTATATGATGTCAGTACCATTGGCCTTTGTTAAATTCTATAAATGTATGTATTTTCGAATTTCTAACAGCATTTTTTTAGTAAATATCCTATTTTTAAAAATATAAACATACATCTTTTTTGCTTAGTACATGGAGAAGAAATGTTAAAGGAATCCCGGGTCAGTCAAGAACATTTGAGGGCAAAGCTGGGAGAGGCTGACATTTCATTGGAAAAGGCAGAGGTACACCTTGCTTACAGTTTTACAGTTTAAATAAACTAGATGAGTATTTGCATAAATAATTATGGATACTTTAGATATGAAACAACTGTAGCTGTTTGTTGCAAAACATGGTTAGAAATTAGATCATGTTTTGAAGGCTACTCAGAAGAGCTTAGAAGCTGAATTGCAAACTACAGTGAAAACATTAATTGAGGTCACCAGAGAAAAGGAAGCACAGGAGGAAGAATGTAAAAAAGTGAAGGCTTTGCTTGCAGCTGTGACAGAGGAGTTTGAGATTTCTACTGCCAATTTGAAAAGCTTGCTGCAAAAGGAGCAAAATAGGTAAATTCAAGAGTTTCCATTCAGAGTCATCTTACAGGTTGCAGTCTATGACAAAATCAAGAACAACTGGAAATGAAGCTGAAATTTGGAGGTTTTTTGATGCAGTGGTCTAAATGCAGGGAATTTAATGTAATATTTTTATATTTGTGCTGGTTGATACTGGTCTATAAAAAGTAAAATTTTTCCCCCTCCCACTTCCATAATTCTGTCTTCAAGAAATACAAATTTCTGTAAGTATATATTTGTTGACTTGAATGTCTGCTGTTCTGAAGTTGTAAAAGTGAAATTTGGTAGGTGTTGCAGCTGATATATTGTCTGCCTGTTGAAAGGTAAATGTTCTTCAAGTACTTGTGGTAAGACACTGTCCTATTGTCCTTCAAGTTTCAAATGCAGTGCTTTGTACTGTACATTTGGAGGTTTTAAATTATCATTTTCTTAGATCAAAGAAATATGAAGACGAATCAAAGCTGGTTACTTTGGAGCTCCAAAAGAAGTCTGCTGAACTGGGTAAGGCTTGGAGAGAGGCAGAAAATGAGCTAGGCAGTAAGAAAACTGTTTTCTGCTGCTTTCTGGAAATGGACTGTCTGTAGTACTTGGAGGAATGATGTTACCTGTACCTGTCAGGAATGTCTGCATTTATTTGGACTCACCTGACTCCCTTTTCTTTGGTGGTCATTGGTCCTTGCACAGCCAAAGGGCAGTGCTGTGCAGAGCTCCAATGGCAAAGCCATCCATGCATGAATTCTCATGGAAGCAGTTTTGGTTTCCAGCTAAGACCAGTAGCACTGCAGGTGCCAGGAGTAGCAGACAGGATTTCTGTAGCTTGTAGCAGAGATAAAACTCTCCCATTAAGGTTTCTGCAGACCCTCCCCATGCTGGATGTGGCAGGGCTTATCTTTAAATCCTGCTTTGATATCGTGTGGTTTCTGGGGATGTGCTCCTCAGCCCCCAGAGTAAGAGTTGTGCCTTCAGCACTGTTTCCTGCTGTGCAGCACATGGGGCTGGATCTCATCTGACAGATGAGAAATAGAATTGGATGTCCCTGTATACATTGAGGGCATCTAAAGAGAAATGTTCCAAAGTGAACTGCTAATGCTTGTCTAGAGCAAGGCAGGATGAGACCTGTGAGAATTCCACACCAACACGACCTTGGTGTGGAGGACTTGCAAAAAATACCAGTATTGTGAATATGCACATAGAAAACATGTGGAAGTTAGTAATAACTGGTTTCCTTTTTCAGCATATCCATGTGATCTGAACTTTCAGCAGTTCAGATTTTTTTTTTTCTGGAACAATGCAGATGCATGAATACTTGGAGAATACTCTGGTCTTACAGTTCATGGTTTATTTGAAGGCATAATTGTGGAAAACATAATAGGCTCTGAATTTTATTTAAGATAAATAATTAGTTTCTGTTCAGATATAGATTTGCTCATGTCTTTCTTAATCATTTTTCAAAGTCTACATTTAGATTGAGTCATAAATGAGCTTTACAGTTTCTGAACTTAATCCAATAAGTTTTGAGAACTGGCTATTGCAAAAGGGTAAGTGTTTTATACTGCCTGCTAAGTATGAAAAATTATTTCTGTTCCATTAATTTTGCATTACATGTGCTGTAGAAGAGATGACTAAGTTAAAATGTGACAAAGAAGTGCAACTTGAAGAGCTGTCAGAAACTCTGGTAAATGTTCATTTTATTAATCTCATGGCATTTGCTTTTCATATGAAATTCCTCTTGCTTTGTAAGTGCCTTAAATGCCATAAATAAATACAGTTTAGTCTACCTTAACGTTTCTACTAAACTTTCTCATGCACAATTTCAGTGTTTTCTTTGAAGATCTTGTTTATTACCACAGTTTTTCTTGTCTCCTGTGTTTTGGGTTTTCTTGTCTCCTATGTTTTTGGGTTTTCTTGTCTCCTGTGTTTTGGTTTTCCTTGTCAGGTTTTTGGTTATTTCCTTCTTCATTCATGCCCATTCGAATGCCTTTATATCCCTCTGGATAGAAAGTTTTCCCATTTTTTTCTTACTTACAGGAAGGTAATTAGCTCTGGCCTCTGTGCACCCTGCTGTACTGTGGCACAGGCCCATTTTCTGTCACAGGAGTCTAAGCTATATGAATTACACTATTAACAGAGGTTTATTTTCATGATGATTTTATATTTACAAGTCTAACAAGAAACTATATCAACTAAAGTTAAGGTAGTGTGAAATCAGGTGTGCATTTTACTACCTCTGCTTGTTGTTACAATCTGTGCATTGAGTGTTCTGAACTGAGTTTCACTAATTTTCTAAAATGGGCAAATTGGAGGATTCTTGCTGAAGAAGGATCTTGAGGCTACTGTAAAAAAATTGCAGAGAGAGAAAAATTTGGAGAGAGAAATCAGAGAGGTGTGAAATAGGACAATAGGGCAATAATAAAACATGTTTTTATAAATAGTCAAGTTACACATCCTAACTTGAACACAGGTACATGGAAGTAGCACACAGAGCAGTGTCCCACCCTGAGCTGCTCTGCTCACAGCAGTGACAGCAGGAGATCTCTGTCCTCCTGTGCACAGGGGCCTGGCTGCTGCCCCTTGCACTCCTACAGTGCCTGTACTGAGGATGGAGGCACAGCCCTGTTGATTGCCTTTCTGCTCTATCCTATAGAACTGGAATTCTCTGATGTTTCTTTAGTCTTTTTTTACTTAGATGAATGCAAAAGCTTGTAAAGTCTGAAGCAAATATCTTTATTTAAAATGATGTCCAAGGACTCTAATTTAATAGTTTTGCAGACTGGGTAATTAAACTCACAGCAGGGGCCAGGTGCAGCACTGGTGTCAGAGCTCTCATATCACACCACTTCATATCCCAGCAGAGATATGTAAAGGTACAGTCTGGATAACCCATGGTGTGGATGTTGTTTGGTTCTTCTGAAAGCCTTGTGCTGTTAGCTCGTGTCTGACAACCACCATGAGTTGTAGTTTACACATGTGTGCTCAAAACTCTTCCTTTTCCTTCTGCAGAAAGAAATGCATGGTTTGAAAGCACAGCTGACTAGTACAGCTGAAAAGGAGCAAGATCATTTAAACCAGCTTTTGGCTCTGAAAACAGATCTTCAACAAGAGATGTATGACCATTTTGAAATACAGTATTTAATTCTTTTTTGTGTTATATAGAAGTTACTTTAAGGTACTTTAAAAACAGTGAAATGAGCGGTGATTGTTTTCTAATGGAAGTTTTGAATCACACAATACAACATAAATTAGATACTTACAGTTGTAAATTACATTTTCTCTATTTGTATTATTCTATGGAATATGTAGTTCTTTCCATATCTCTGACTTTGTTAACAAGAAGAGAAAGTTTCTGAATTCATTGTTAATCCTGCTTTGAACTACATCATCTTCACGGACCATTATATTTATTTAAAGGTTGACTCTGATTTTCTTTACTTCTTCTATCTCCTTTTTATATCACTGTGACTACTGCAAATCCTGTATTGGTAGATAAAGGCCTGGACTTTTTTCAGCATGGAGTAACACTTGATAATGGGTATATTTAACTTCAAAGGAGATTTCAAAATGCATGTTCTTATTCCTCTTGGCCATTTGTTTTAAATTAGGTTAAAGAATGAACAACTAACAGTGTGTCTCAATAAGCTTTCACTAGAGAAAGAACAAATAGCACAGGAGAGAAATGATGTGGCTGCAGAACTCAAGAAACTGCAAGAAAAACAAGAGGCAAGTTGTAAAATTCCAGATTTTTAAAGGACAGTGCTCAGTTTTACAAATCAGATGATAAACTGCAACATGACATGGTTCTGTAGAGTACCTAAACTGTTTTTTGTGCTTGAATTGGGAAAGAAGTGTATTTACACTTGTGAATAAAGCAGGTCAGTGTGCTTTGGATGTCTTTGAATTTTTAAGAAGTCGCTTTGAATTTTATTTCTTTGCTGACATTGGTCTTTTTTTAGGATAGTGAGAAAAAGGAAGAAAATACAAAGCAGTTAGTTGTAAACCTAGAAGAGGCAAATGGCCAGCTAAGGCAAGTAAAAACAAATATTAATATCTGATATTGTTTAAGGAAGTAGATTCAGATAGTTAGTTGTGTTCATATGTTGTTTTCTGGGATTTTTTTGAATAATATTTTTCTAGATAATACAGCTAAACAGAAACTATTCAGTTCTGCTGTTGGCAAGTACAAATTTTATCAGATTAGAAATACCTGTTGCTACAGGAACAATGTTTGCCATCATTTTGCTTTACATAGAAAGAGCTGTCCTGTTGTGCATTAGACATGTTAGGTGTGAAGGAAATGAAAATGGAAGTTCAAGGTTATGGATGAAATGTGACAAGGCAAAACTGGCTGAGTGTTACTCTGCAGAAATCTCTGTACCATCAGTTCAATAGACAGGCAGCCTCCCATGTTTCAGAGCTGCATTACAATAGTCCAGGTTAGGATGTCTTTTCCTTAGCTTAGCTGGAACATCTTCTCCTACTTAAAATAAAAAGTATGGACAGTTCACATCTTGACTTACTAGGCATGTTGCTTCATTTTAAGAACATTTTCATTGAGCAGCTTATGAAATTCCCATCAACATCAGCAGCTCTTTGTAGAAAATAAAACAGGAGTTTATTAGTACTGAAAGGAAGTTGAAGGTAAGAAGTAAATATTTACTAATGCTTGTTAGTTTGGCCCTTAGAAATGAACTGGAGTCTCTGAAGGAGAAAATGGCAAAGACAGGTGAAGAGATTCAAAGTAAACTGGATGAAAAGGAAGAAAACGTACGTATGGAAATATGTTACATAACCTGCAGGACAGAATTGAAATGTAAAATGTTTGTTGGGATTTTTTTCTGCAAAGCTCTGCCTGGGGGATGTGGTTTCTGCCAGGGGCTTTCTCCTGTCACAGCTGCTGCCAGCTGTGACATTGTGTGTCCACATGCTGAGCCCTGGTATTTTGAAAGACAAGCACAGTCACAGGGATGTTTATTCCTTGCTGGGAAATTGAATATTAAAGACTTGTTTGATATCAGGCAAACAGGGAACCTGTTTTACTTTTTTTTTTTTTCATATATCCACTGGGTGATGGATGGGCTCTAGATTAGTTTTTATATGTAGTGTGAGTTCTAGCTTAAATAGATTCAAATATTTTTACTTTCTGTAGTTTCAAAGCAACCTGGGGTTTTTAGCATTAAAACAGATCTCACAATTTCATTGTAAAAGTCAAAGATTTACAATTCTAATTTCAGATTAAGGGTCTTGAAAATGAAATTTCAAGAAAGGAAAAGCAGTTGAAGAGTCTAGAAAATAATTGGGAAAATTCGTTTTTTCATAGATTGTAGGGAACTTCATACAAAGTATTTTTGAAATTGTGAAGATACTGGAGGTTTTTTCCTTCTTCTTTCTTAACTCTATAACCACTAAGGAACTGGTTCACTGCTATTAATTAAATTAATTAACATCTTGTAATACTTTATGGCTCAAACTCCAGTCATTCTAAGATAGCAGCTTGTGTTTCAGTCCCATCAGAATAAACCAGACTGGTGCAAGTGCATGTTTGAGAATGTTGACAGAAATTGCTAACACAGGGTGTAATGTTTAGGACTTAACTAATTAATGTTTGAAATATCTCTTTCAGGTTAGTAATTTAAAGAAGCAGATGGAAAATAAAGCCAAATGCTTTGAAGAGTTGCAGCAGGAGGTGTGTAGAGATTTTGAGAGTCACAAATACATCAACACATGGTATTTTGGGGTGACTTTTCAGCATTTTTCATCTGCTGTGATATCTTTAGATACACCTATGTAATTTAAAAATGTTCCTTTCTTATCCTAACTGAGCAAATTAAGGAGTCGTCTTTGGAATCACTTGATCTGTTAACTTAGCCTTAATTTGAAAAAAGCAATTACAAAAATAATATCTTTAACAAACTTATACTTTTTTCATTTACTATATAGTATTATTTATGTACTTGTAATAAGGACCCATCACAGTTACCACTTGTAGAAAAGAATTCTGCACTAGCACAAATTGTAGAAACTTCACTGTAAAATATATATAACTTGTATTTTTGGTCATGACGTCTTCACACTTTCTGTCAGCAGCATCTTAGTTTTAATTCCCATTCTGCCCCTCGTTTGTTATTCCCTGTTGTTGCTCAGGGGGAGCCTTTCTTAAGGTCATGAAGAAACAGGATTTTCACAGTAATTATCTGAGCATTCTTTTGTTTGGAGAATTGTTCTGGAACCTGAACTGCACAAGAGAAAGTTATGGAATGAACTCCATTCAATAACAGGAACTTGATGAAAGCTGGAATTTTGAAGATTCTGACATTCTTGACACAGTTAAACCATTACATAATTCTGTTAACTTATTAAAGTGCAGTGCTTGTTTTGTTTTATTTCAACAGAATCAGGTGCTGAAAAAGAAAATTACTGCAGAAAGCAAGAAAACCAGTATTCATGAAGGGAAGGTAGGTTTAAATAATATCACATAGAAGATGAAGTGAATGTTTTTAAGTCCCAGTGTAACTAATGACAGTACTGGTTTAATACATTGTGAGCTGGTTTATGGATCTGGGATACAGATTTTGCAGGAATGAGCTCATAGTTTTTAGAAGATGCTTCCATTTTTAATCATTGGGCACTGACAATTGGACATTTAAAAGAGATGGACTTCACATCACAATTAATTATGTTTCCAATCAGTCCCTTTCTTTTTTTTCCTTTTATTGACAGTGGACTGAACAGTAACCCCATTGTGACAGAAAAGCATTTAAAAGACTTACATACATTACTCACTTCAGGCTGTTCTTTAAATGTGTTCTGCACTGTAAATCCCTCTGATGGGAATATTGTGTCCAGCTTTGGGTACTGCACTTAGAGAAAGAAGTGGACTTTTGGGAGGATATTCATATGAGAAACTTAAAAGGAAAAACTGTAATCAGAATGCACAGCTGGGAGGAAAATGTCCCATAAAACCTGTGAAAATCTTACATAGAATTACAAGAGAGAGAATAAAATCTCCATCTGTATTTGGTTTTTTCCAAGGAATTCACAGCATTTAGGGTAGTCTTTCCCATTGTGCTGTTGCCATTGTTTCTTTGAGTATTTTCTAACTCACTTCAGGACAAAGTTCAGTTCTTTATAAAAAAAAAGCTGAACATTTAAATAGGAAGCACTTTAATCATATGCCTGAGAAGTAACAGTGTGCTTCTGCTCAAAAATAAGAGGTTAAAAAAAATTATTAACATATTAATTCCTAAACAAATAACAGCAGCAATTCTGCATTCTCAAAAGGTGAATAAATTGCAGTTAGAGATGGAAAATATGAACAAGCAACATAAGGAAGCAGTTGACATCTATCAAAAAGAGATAGAAACAAGAAAAGTGAATGAAAAGAAACTTAACGAACAGGTGAGAGGTGTTAATTTTTACTGCAATTAATTTTTTTTTATTTAAAATGTTTTTATGAAGCTTTATTGGCCAGAGCTCTTACATTTCAGTCTTATCCACAGAAATGGAACTTCTTGTGTATGCCTGTGAGCAAAGCTTTAGTACATCAGGTGCTTAAGTTGAAATATTTGAATATGTCTTTGAAAATAAGAACCCAGTTAAAAGTTCTTTCTTTCAAGATATAGTTCAAAGAAATTCTACCCTTGGTGTAAAGTCAGCATAGCTAAATGAGATTATAACTTCTCCCATATTAGTATTTTTTTGCCCACACATTTTTTGATGGTAATGCTAAGAAATGTTAGGGCAGAGTGCTTGAAATGGCCTTTGGGTTCAAAGTGAACTTGTACCTTTAATCTTGCCCATTTTAACAATCTGCATAAAAGATGTCAGAATTGAAAAGGATCTTAAAAACAAATAAAGTCCAAGTGGGACTACATTGCACCCATAGAGAGAAAAAGAAATTAAAGTAATATTTTTAAAATATATATTGTTATGTTTATGAATGAAATGCAATTTACTGCTCCCAGGTAGAAAAGCTGAGGTTGCTTTATGAGGAAGCAGCAGTGATACAGAGAGAAACTGATATCCACTGTCAGCACAAGATAACTGAAATGGTGGCACTTATGGAAAAGCACAAGGTAAGAGATTTTACTGATTGCTGGCATTTGTAATGTGTTAATAACCCTTCAAACCCGCAAAGAGGCCTGAGTCTGGGAAAAGGAAGCTGAACACATGCTTGACTTTTCATCACCTAAAATTAAATTCATTTGAAGATTTTGGAAATATGCCTATGGGCAGATAAATTTCATTTCTCTAAACTTCTAGGATTTAATTTTTTGTTTTAAAGTTAGGCTTCCTTTAATACCCTCTGAATGCAGTATTTATCAGTATCAGTTTGGCCTCCTTCTCTGGGGAAATTACTTAGTGCCTGTCAGCAGTTTATCTTGACACATTTTAGTTTACCTTTCTATTACTCTCTTTTGCAGTATCTTTAGCAGATCCCATTAATAAAAATAGCATGGCTGGCTCTTAGCTGCTGAACACATATTGCATAGAAATAAAGCACTCTCTGCCAGTCCACAAAATAATACTGCACTGAGCATTTGATTTCTGCAGTTTCTGCAGAAGCATCAGTGTTTGTTCATGGTGCTTTCTGAATCTTCTGAGGAGCCTGTTTGAAAAAATGATGTTTTAAGACTGGATAGATCTATAATTGTAACATTTCCATGTTACAAATCACATGTTTTGAGTTTGTTGTTGGTTTGGTTTTTTTAACACAGAACGAATATGATAAAATGGTTGAAGAAAAAGATGCAGAATTAAGAGTATATAAAATTAAACAGCAAAAGCAGTTATCATCAGCAAGAGCACTGGTAAGGAGTACTTTCCAATGTTAAATAATTCAGTGGAGGGGCTGATGTTCTTGTGTAGTGGTTTGATACTGGCTAAGCTTCAGGCACGCACAAAAAAACCATTCACTCATTTTCCTCCTCTGTAGTTGAGTAGAGGAGGGGAAAGAAAAATTGAAGGGTTTATGAATTGAGATAAGGATTAGGAGAAAAACACTTTAGGGGTAAAACAAGTTCGAACTTAAACAATATCGAGAAAATGTATTATAAATAGATTTAAAAGTGGGTAATGAGAATTAAAATAAACCTTTAGAACACCTTTTATCCCAGTCCCTCCCTGTTGCCCACCAACAGCACAGGGAGACAAAACGTGATCTCTAGTCAGTTTGTCACTTGTAAAAATCAATTGTAAAGTTCTTACAGGGTTTTGCAGCTCTGAAAGTTGATCTCAGTTTTCCAGGGATGACAGACCAAGAAACTGGGTGTGCAGGGACATTTATACAGGGGAGGTTCTCGGGGAGGGCACAAATTCTTTACCAATAGGGGAAGGCTGGGGAGGAGCACAAGGTGAGGTTTACAATACATAACCCAAGGAAACAGGGGGAGGGAACAATTGAAACAGATCAATGGGGCTTCAAAGAACAGGGAACTGACAGGGAAGTTTCCAAACTAAAGGGTAGGTAAAAAGTGGGATTGACAACTTAATGGGAGGAGGAACAGGGAACATTCTGGATCAAGGGGCAGGTTTAGGGCAAGATGGACAACTAGGTGGGAAGGTACAGTTTAACAATGCAGGGGGGAATGGAACAAATTATTGAGAAGAGAACACACCACAACATCTCCCTGAAACCACAGGGGATAAGAACACACTGCAACATCTCCCTGAAACCATGAGGGATGAGAACACACTGCAACATCTCCCTCAAACCATGAGGGATGAGAACACACTGCAACATCTCCCTCAAACCATGGGGGATGAGAACACACTGCAACATCTCCCTCAAACCATGGGGGATGAGAACACACTGCAACATCTCCCTCAAACCATGGGGGATGAGAACACACTGCAACGTCTCCCTCTAACCATGAGGGATGAGAACACACTGGAGCGCCGTTACTGCCGCACATTTCCACCCCTCAGAAGAAGAAGAAGAAGTGCACACAATTTTTTTCTTCCTTAAATCTGTCATCACAGAGGCATTACCAACTTTTTCAATCGGGCCAGCAATGTGTCCATCATCAGCACCTTCAGAAATTGGCTCTGCTGGACACAGAAGAAGCTTTCTCTCTCAGAAGCCACTTCTGTGGCTTCCTCCTGTGAAAAACGAGGTTCCTTTTCCTGGTAAAATTTAAAAGGTTGAAGAAAAAACAATGAGACAAAAAATAAAGCAAAAGTTTATAAAGGCTTGGTGCTTGACATTCAGCCAAGACCACCCACTAACTCAGAAAACACTTCTTTAAATGCATCAACATGTTGTATATTCATAGATCTTCAAGCATTATTCAAAATCATCCCCCCCCCAACCTGTAAATCAATTTTTTTCTTCTTCCCTGGGGTTCTGGTGTCCAATAATCCAAGAATGTGAACAATTTCCTGATTATCTTTTTTACTATTCTCTCATTTTTATCGTTCTCATACATGAACAGAACCTTTTTACATCATCATTTTATACTCCAAGAAAAATATATGTATTTATCACACTACTATTTCTAAGTTTTGTTAATAGCAGAACTAAAAGAAACTATATTCATACAGCAGAGTTTTCCAACATTGTACATACAGCATTAATTTTAATATTTGTGAAAAGCCAATAATAGAATATGTTCTTATAACACTCCACCCCCACTGAGAGCCAAGCTGTGTTAAACCCACACACCTTGAGTGTAATAGAATTATAAATGTCATGTTTTACTTCTTCCTATTGAATATTTGGGGAGGGGTTAACTATCTGCTTTAGTGGGACTGAACAGTAAAAATCAGACCACTAATTTATTTCCTTTTATTGTCTTACAGATCTTATTCTGGGCACTAAAAACTCCAAATGCTTCTAAAATTAAATGGGAGTAGCAGTGTGTTTGTGTCTACTCTTCCAGCCAGTGTGTCCTGTTCTGACTTCACAGTTTGAATAGGAAATTTTTGTTTTAAATAGTTCGATTCTGCCCTCTCACCCCCTTCTCCCAAGTGTTTTAAGGTCTTACCTTGAACACTTATGATCAACTACCTGTTTCCTATAGTACTTCAGTCTTTAATTTTAAACAAGGTAAAGCAAAGCTTCAAGTATAGGGTTGAAAAACAAATAGAATTATCTTTTGTATCTAATGAATATCCCTATTAATTATTTTGGATTGTTTTCTTTTTTCTGGATTGGGCATAGTTAACCCTAGCCTTTATTTAATTGTTTTTAGGAAAATGAGCTGTCATGTTTGAAACGTGAACTGTCATCCCTTAAGGAACAGCTGAAAGCAGAAATTGAAGAAAAGGTGGAATTTTTCACTAACTGAGCAGTGTGGGTGAGGTGTGGCCTGGGCTTGTGCTCTAGAAGTTGTGTAAGGAATGGAATTGAATAGAAAAACAATGTCTGGTCATATATTTGTGTGAAGTTTGTAACAGTCTGTGATTATAAACTGTGTTCTGTAATTACCCCAAGAAGATTCTTAACAACTGAATTCAAATAAATATTTCCTTCCTATCACATAACTCTGTTTTAGGAGAATCTTGTAAAAGAGCACTCTGGAAATATGATTCCTGAAAGTGAAAAGAAACACAAGGTAACTTTAACTTTTTAATTGGTTTTAGAGTTTGGAAGTATTTATATGTGTAGAATCAATTGAAGTGCCATGATAAATTATTTGTGTTCAGCAAAACACATTTTGTGTTCTTACTTCTCTGTATTTCTTACTTCTCTGTAGATGCTTAATTTTTTTTTTCCTGAGATAAGCAGGGATTTTAAAGGGTGATCCCATTCCATGGAGACATTAGACAGCAGTTTATGGAAAGGCTCCCAGTGTGTCATTTTTGTTTCTCAGTTGTTGCTTTATATCTCTGGAATTGTTTTACTTAGTCTTCAAAAGTGTCCATTTATAAAAGCACTTTTTTCTCTATGGAAGGGAAAAAAGTTTATATAGCTGTAAAAATTATTGAAGTATCAAAGTATTCCTGAATACTGAATACTGCAGAACTTGCCCTTCTTCCCTGTCAGGAGTTTGCTTGTGGTTTTCATCTTGGAACAACAGAATCCACTATCATTTTGGTGTTACCTTTCTAAAAAAGGACTGCACTGGACTATTGCAATGTTTCTCAGTTTAACTTCTAGTGAAGGGGCTGTTTCAAGTAACACCAATCTTGATATTGCTGTCAATCTTTCTCTGAAAGCCTCTTCCTGCAGTTTTGTTAGTTTCCATTTTCTGAGATGTTTGATACAGTCCACGTGTAGTGGCTGCAATTGAGAATAACCAGAATTTCTGCAGATAAACATAAAGAACAATGTGCCATGAAACTCAACTCTTCCACAGCTTCCTGTTCATTCTCCTAGTTTGGCAACCAAAAAAAGGATATTTCTACCCCACCCCACTCTGTTTGGGTCTTTGCTTCATGTTTGGATGGAAAGAAAATAATTCCACCACGTCTCTCAGGTGTCTTCTTGGACACTCAGGCTGTAAAGTGGGTCATGAGATTGGGTTTAGACTCTATATTTACCCCATAAAAGAGAATTTAAAACTACAAACATTTTCTTTCCCAGACATATATTATAAAGACTCCTCCAACAGATAAACTGCAAAGTGGAAGAAGCACAAACCTGCCCTCAGAGCAGAGCAGAAGGAAAAAGCAAAAAGTGCTTGTCCAGCTGGATTCTCAGTCAGACAGCTCTGAGCACACTGACCTCCTGGTAAGAGCCAGAGAACAAATCCTGTGCTGAACAGTTCTTTGTGCTCACTGCTGTGTCTAAGAGTGAAGATAAAGGGTTTGGGCTTCTACATTCAAGCCAGTATTTATGTGTATATTTTTACTTGATTGGCTCTTTCTGGAATTGTGGTTATATGTACATAATTTGCATTCTTTTTATTGAACTGTTATGCCTCATAACAACATCTTAACTTTTTTTTTAATAGTTTAATATCCTGAGAGGGATAGAAAAAGCATTTTTTAATATAGTGTAACTAAACAACTTTTTAATTTATTAGAGCATAGTCTCGGAAGAGGAAATGTTTAAACAATTGTACAAAGATTATCCACAAGCTTCACAATTACATTCCACAGCACCAAAAAAGGTATGTTATCCTTTCATAAGATTAAACCAAGCAGTTAATGAGATTGTTTACAGAAACTGATGGATGGCTTTATTTCCCTTCCTAGACACCAGCTCCATGCCATGGGAAATCTCCAGGCTCTGCACTGAAACTCCAAACCATGAGGAGAATGCGCCAGGCGGGGTGGGCGGCGGTTTCCAAAATGGACAGGAAAAGAAAAATTCCAGAAGCTGTAAAGCTCTTTGCTTAAAATGCAGAAATGCCCAGTGCCCTGGCATTGCTTCCTGGTGCCTCCACAGCGTTGTTATTCTCTGAGTTAGTACTTTGTTGCATTTTTCTGTCGTGCTCAGTGTGTTTAATATTATTTTCATTTCCTTTACACATAAAAACTTCATAGATCTATAACTGCATCCCCCTGCAGAGCATTTTCCACCTTTCCTCCCTTGTGCTTCAAAATGTTGGGACACAAATTAGCCAATTTAAAATTTTCAAAAAAATAGAACTACATAGAAAGTTGTTTCAAAGCTGCTTCTGTCATTAGAAATTCTGGTTTTAAAGAACTTCTGTTCTTTTAAATTTACTGTTTCTCTGAATAGATAGCACAGTGAAAGAAATGTAGGTGTTAAATGTATGCACTTTTGCCTGAAGTCTTCTGGTTTTTCCCATTTCACTGGCTGGTAGACCTGTCTTTTTAGACTGTTTTGTTTTCACTATGTTAAAACGGTTTTAGAATTTCTAAAATGGAAGTTTCAATAGAGTTACTTGCATTAAAAGATATTTCATCTTCATGAAGAGTAAAATATGCATGTTATAAGATATGAAAGCAATGTTAAGATGCCATTAAATTGTTTTTCTGAAATATAAAGTGTGGGACTAAATGTTGTTGCTTTAAATATTTGAACACAGGCAGAAATCACCAGCTAGCCTTCCTAGGGACCAGCAGCTTCTGCCACAGAAGTGTAAGGATAGATTAGAACATCTATTTCTGTATTAATCCTGATTAATCTTGGTTTCACAACAATGACAACTCCCAGTTCAGAGCCTAGAGATAATAAAAAACTTACAAGTTTCTTCAAACTTCAAATAGAATGAAAAATCTTCAAATAGAATGAAAAATCAAAAATCCGAGATTTGTCTGAAGTGGAAAGCAAAACATATTTATTGCCTTCTTTTTGTGTAGTCTTATGGATAGGCCAGTGGTTTGAGTTCCTTATGTTGAGTAGGGATGTTGTCCTGGTTTAGGGCAAATTTGGGGGAAAACCTCCAGAAGGAGCCTCCAGACAGCAAAGCCCACAACTCCTCCCCCCTCCCCCCCACCGGGTTCGAGAAGAATTTCCTCAGAGACGAGTGAGAAAAAAAAATCTGTTTATTTAACAAGAAAAACACTCCCCAGCACAGGAAAAAAACAACACCAGCTGACAAAATAACTCACCGTTCTGAAGGGATGACAAACTCAGTCTCTTCGGCCAGTGGTCGCCCAGTTCTCAGTCTCTGGCCCTGGGGAATGACTGCTGCAGGTGACAAAGTGTAGACTCCCGGTGTTTTTTGGGGTTTCCCAGGTCCCCGTCCAGAACAGGTTCAGATGGTATCCAGGAGAGGGAGGGGACGGGGTGGAAAAGAAAACAGTCCAGGGAAAAAGTTGGACTGCCTAGCTGAACTAACTAATAAGCAAAAAGCAAGGGCAAAGCGAAGGAAAGAAAAAGAGGCAGAAGTGAGCAAGCAGGCAAGCAAGCAAGCAAGCAAGCCGAGCTAAAACCTCTCCTAAACATAGACCATGGGGGAGGTGAGCCGGCTGATAACAAGACAAAACAAAGCTTCACTTTCAGAGTCAGTCCTGGAAGCACAGGACATAATATCAAACATAATCAGAACACACAATTGGAGATACAAACACCATAACATCACCCTAGGACAGCAATCCACTCCTGATATTCTTGTACCTTCTGTCTTCCTGCCATTCTATTCACATCCCACTTTGAATCCTGGGGGGAAAGAATTCCTTTACATCCTCTCCCATGTCTTACAGTGCTCTTGGGCCAAATCCCAGGGTACCTTTGGGATCAGCTGTTTCTCTGGTTCTGTCATTGCATGGAACAGTAACTGTATAGCATTCCAATCCGGGTTATGTGATTTCAGTATTAACCAAAAGCATTCAGCTATACTTAGAGAGTCCTTTCTGTAATCCTTTACATTCCTTTTCCAAATTTCCAAATCATTGGTATTGAAGGGAACCTTTAGTAGCATCATTGTTCCATCTGGTCCCACTTCTTCTCTAAGAGGTGCCTGCAAAGGTGCTGGTTGTTCCCTAGCTTTGCCCTTGTATGGGAGGATGCTGGACTTCCCAGGGGTGTTGGAGTTTGATCTGGTGCCCTTCCTGGGCTCCCACCCAACTCTAGTGATGGAGGAAGGGAGATCATCCAGATCAGAGTCTTCTTCCTTATATACCTTGTCATTTTTAGTGCACTTCTGGCCAAGACTACAGGCTGAGCAGCATCATTTTAATATATGTGAGACCCTTCTGTTTTCTCTTTCCATTGTTAGGATCAGTGGGTCTTGTGGAGGGTTAATACCACAATCCCTTTGCCATTCTGGGTGGTTCTGTGAAGTGAAAAACATCTGCATATGGTGCCTCATCCCATTTTCCTTCCCGCCTTAAAAACAACATTAACTTCAACATGGTGTTATAGTCCCATGTTCCATTTAATGGCCACTTTGCCCCATCTTCTGATTTATAGAGAGGCCACCATTGATTCGAGTATTTGATGAAAATCCTTTTGCTCTCCGTTTCTCCTGTTCCCACAACTTCCTTCCAGTGGGTTAGTACACATCCTAAAGGGCTCCTCCTAGGCACCTCTTTATTTTCCTGGGTCCCCATGATTTCTCTCCTTATTTCTCTTATCTCCTCTCCCAAACCTCTGCTGGCAAGATTCTTTCACTTCCTCCCAGTGGTCATCGAAAATGTACCAGTCCTTGGGAACTGAAAGACTCTTTGCACAGATCAAATTCACAATCTCACACTCAACCTGTATTAATTCCTGAATATGATGCCATGGGTCCGGGGTACACCTGGGGCATGTAGGCGTCCACCTCCTAGATCTGCAGTGCCGGTTCCTTTTGCACCAATGTCACTGTAGGAGGTCCCAGGCTGGATGCCACCTTGGTGTCCAAATTGCTGGTCCACACGCAAAGCAAGGAATTGGTCTAACCCTTCTAGGTTCCCTTTCGATTAGAGGTTGCTCCCAATCCAAACCCAGATAACTATCTATGGAATCTGAGCATATTCCTCCCAAGTGTACCTGCTCTACTCCCCCGTCCTCCCGTACCAACGGTACAAGTTTCCCTTGATCCCTGAAGAAATCCTTGGGCTCAATCTGGAGCCACCTAGAAAGGGCTTCCTCCTTGCTTGGTCGAGCCCTCCGCACTCACTCCCAGCTTCCACCACCTTTTTAACTCTGACAGTTTCCAAAAAAATCACTGACCTGTCACTGACAGTTACAGACACAAGAGGGCAGCATTACATCAGAAACAATAGAATCTCACGCCCCCAGAAAAGAACAGAAATCTTAACTTGTTGCAATGACAGTTAATAACACAAGAGGGCAGTGTTACACCAGATATTGCACAGGTCCACTACAGAAAACAGAGCAGACATTCCCCAAAATCCAAACTCTCCACCACCAAAATGAGAGTGATGCAAACACAAAACACCAACCACCATATAAAATACTTCCTTCCACCACCCTACAACAAACACAAGCACAATTTATGGCCGTTAGTGTTTTAGCAGTGAGTTATGCTGTTCATAATACTGAGAACACCTTGGTTCATGCTCAAGTTACCCCCAAACGTGCTAGTGGCCACCCTAAGTGGTCAACAGAAACCCCTTTACCAGCTTCCAAATACCTTCCCCAAACCTGTCAGCTCTGTGTGTCGGATGTCTCTGACACACTGTTAGCCATGTGCAGGCATCCCTCGTGTCTTACAGGCTCACCTTACCTTGGGCCTCCCCCAAAACATTTTGGTCAAACGTTCCTCTAGGCCATATAGGAGGTTGGTTGCTCGTCCCCACAGAGAGTGACCGGGGAGCAGAGGTCAGCTCCAGAAAAAGTCCAGGGTGCACTGGGATGTCAACGTCCCCTGTGCTCCAGCAGACAGACGAAGACCTTCTGGCTGGCTCAACAACTGATTTCGAGAATCTGCACTTGACAGACACTGCAATTGTAGAGAGTGTTTCATTGGCAGCACATGGGGGACACATGGGGGGATATTTCTTCCAAACCACGTGTACTTGGTCAAGACAGGTTCCAGGTATAAATACACATTGATCCCACAAGCCCACACCTCCCTGCCCATCCATCTCCACCTTCTCTCCCTTTGTATTATAATTAGCTGCCACCCCTCCTGGTGGTTGTGTTTGGTGGTTTTTGGGATGAAGGCTGTGTGTCTTCCTCAGTAATCGCTGCTTTTGGGCAGGCACAGTGGAGGTTTGGCTCTCCCTCAGGTCAGCTTGTCCCACTCAAAACCACCTGGCTGGTCCTGGCTGGTTTCTGGAGCCACAGGTTTCTGTTTTGTTGGGATTGTACCATAGCTAAGTCTTGCTTTGCTGAGTTTTTGTAATATATGTTATCTTAAAGCTTTTTCCTGGCAAGTAAGTTCATATATGGTTTATTTTATACCGCTTCTGCTATGTGATCTATTTCCTTTCTACCTGCTTAAGCATATCATAGGCTTGCAAAATTCTGAATTTTCAAACCATTTATGTTCCCCATCTCACTAGACCACACTGGGAGCCTCTAGACCACGCTGAGAGTGGGTTTGGGCACATCAACCCTTATTGGTTTATACTGGGAGCTGCTGCCACAGGTCTCAGGGGCTCAGGAGTGGCTCCCAGTGCTTACTGGCTTATACTGGTGCCCTCCCAGTATAAACCTGGGAGCCCTTAGACTACACTGAGGATGGGTTTGGGTGCATGAGGCCTTACTGGTTTCTACTGGGAGCTGCCGTCATGGGCCTCAGAAGCTCGGGGGTGGCTTCCAGTGCTTACTGGTTTATACTGGTGCCCTCTCAGTCTATGCCTAGGAACACCAGTGGGTGCTGGCGGGCAGGCAGGACCTTGAGGCCAAGCTATCCTTTGCTGGGGCACTGCTGAGCTGCGACTTCTCCAACTTCTCAGCCTGGCACCACTGCCTGCAGCTGCCAGGGACTCCAGAAAGGGCGAGGCTGAGGCACTGCCCCACAAAAGGCTGTAGGAATGTGAGCAATTCCCCAGATAAATTCCCACAATTTCAGAGGATCCCCAAAATTTTCCAGCCCCTCCCTAACCTAAAGTGGGAGGTGATGCGTTCTGTTGGGTTGAATGAGTAGAACTGGTGTCTCTAAATCCCCTTTGACTTTAATGGGTACACCTGAACTCTGGTACACTTGAATAGTCAGATATTGGGGTGTCCCTCACGGCCCCCTAGAGATTTTGGGGTTCCCCCATTGCCCCCTCCCAGAGCTGGTGCAGAACACTGTCTTCAGCAACTCCACGGATCAAAGCACCTGGGTGTACCTGGACTGCATCCTCTCCTGAGGTAACTCAGGGCTCCCTCCCACCCTTGAGGCCCTCACCTGAAGTTTTGGGGTACCCCCTGAATGTTGGGGTGCCCCCCAACAGCCCCTCGGCTGCCAAGGGTCATCTGTGTCCACGTTGACTGGGAGGACAGTAGCCATCGTCTCCTCCTGGCCCATCAAGGTGTGTCTGGACACTTGGGTGCCCCAAAAATAACCTGGAGAGCCCCCAATATTATCTGGGTACGCCTGTGTACTCCCCCAAATCGCCTGGATCTCCCCAAAAATCACCTGGGTACACCAGGGTATCCCCAAAAATCACTGCAGTGCACTTCAGTACCCCTGAAAATCACCTGGATTACCCTAATAATCACCTGGATACACCTGGGTACCCCTTGAACACCTAGATCACCCAAAACCCCTGAGGGCCCCCAAAACTGGTGTCACAAAAATCTTCATTGCTTTGACTGAGTGGACCTGGTGTCCCTGAATCCCCATTGACTTTAAACGGTACATGTTGAGTCCTGTTTATACCCATTTATCTCTATAAATCCCTCCCAGTGGTCCCACTTATGCCCCAGTGCTCCCAGTAACCCCAGTGTCCCCCCTTAGCCTTTCCCAGTGCTCCCAGTTGAACCACTAACCCTTCCCAATCAAGCCCTATTAATGGGTAGTCCTGGTATCCTTCAATCCCCTTTGACTTCAATGGGTAGACCCAATGTCTGAAAATTTTTGCTGCCAAAAATCCCAACTTTGTGCTCGGAATTCTCAGATTTGGGACTGAAAACAAAGATTTTGGGCTTAAGTGGAGGCACAGCTCCAGCACAGGCTGAAGGTGTGGGATCAAGAACTTGTGATTAGCTCCCAGGAATTATGCCAGGACTTCCAGTGTGTCAGTGCCATGATCCTGAAATGGAAATTCCCAGAATTCAGCCCAGTATTTCCCCCAAATTTCCCCAAATTTCCCCATTTTAGCACCAAATTTCTGCAAAATCCCCATTGACTTTAATGGGCAGACCTGGTTTCCCTAAATCCCTATTGATTTCAAAAGGTAGACCTGATGTTCCTAAATCCCCTTTGATTTTTTAAAATAGGTCGACTTGCTATTGCTACATTGCCATTGATTTCAAAGGGTAGACCTGATGTCCATAAGATCTCTATTGGGAGATGAATATTTCAAGAGATGGAACAACTGAGAGACATTGTCAAAGATGGTTTATTGCTTTATTTCATCAGTCTCATAGAAGGGTGAGACATTCAAGGTGTTACATCCAGTGCCATTATATCAGAAGCTTCCTCATTCTTAGTTACAAATGCCTTATGTTAGTCTTTTAGCCAATCAAAAATTTCTATGAACTTTGCTGGTGTCTTTTTACACCAGTCATTAATTGCTTTTCTTCCCATGGCCTCAGTGCAATGCATCATTTTTCAGTATATCATATAACACTGCAGAAACCTACATTGATACATCTTAACATCTAATTATAACAAGTTATTTTTGCTAAACTTTAAAATCTTTTAGTATATTACTTAACATACTGCTTTGCTTACATAATCCATATTTCTGTTTTCTTGAAACATATTTTTACTTAAACTACAAACTTATATTCTTGCTTTGTGTCTGTTTCACTTTAATGCTTTAATTCTCTAAGCCTTTTCCATGGTCTCAGGTCAAACCCTGTATCCATCTCTATCTCTGAGCCTTTATGCCCAAGGCCCTGAGAGCTCTCTGTGCCTGCATTTCCCACACTGCAGTATCCCAATGGACCCTTGGTTCCGTGGGGACTCACAGTGGCAGAAGGGTCTCCTTGGTTGCACAAGGTCCTGCAGAGCCCCTTGATTCAACGAGGCCTCAAAGTGTCATCATGGCCTCCAGGATTCCATGAGGCCCCACAGTGTCACAATGGGCCTTTGTTTCCATGGGGTCCAGCACTGTTCCATGAATCCTCAGTTCCATGGCGCCCTGTAGTGTCATAATGGCTTCCTTGGTTCCATGTTGCCACACATTGTGGCAATTGCCCGTTGGCCTGCCAGGACTCCATAGTGTCACAACGATTCCTTGCTTCCATGAGGTCTTGTAGTGTCACAATGGACTCCATGATTCCATGAGGCCCTGCTGTGTCACAAAGGACTCTCGGCTCCATGATGCCCCATAGTGTCACAATGGTCTCCTTGGTTCTGCAGTGTCAGAATGCCCCCTCGGTCCCTTGGAGCCCACAGTGTCACTCTTGTGCCCTTGTTTCCATGAGGCCCTGCAGTGCCACAATGGCCCTTTGGTTCCACGTGGCCTCAAAGTGTCCTCATGGCCTCCTTGGTTCCATGAGGCCCTGTAGTGTAACAATGATCTCCTTGGTTCCATAGTGTCAGAATGGCCCCTTTGTCCCATGGAGCCCCACACTGTCACTGTGGTCCCCTTGATTCCATGAGGCCCTGCCATGCTACAATGGCCCCAACGGCTACAATGGTCTCCAGTGAGACTCTCTACAACCACCTGAACAGAGGCTGTAGTCAGGTGGGGGTCGGTCTCTTCTCCCAGGCAGCACCTGACAGAATGAGAGGACACAGTCTGCAGATGAGCCAGGGGTAGTATAGGTTTCACATCAGGAAAAAATTCTTCACTGAAAGAGTGATTGGGTACTGGAATTTTCTTCCCAGGGAGGTGGTGGAGTCACCACCCCTGATGGCATTTAAAAAAAGACTGGACGTGGCACTCAGAGCCATAGTTTAGTTGATGAAGTGATATTAGGTGATAGGGTGGACTTCATGATCTCAAAGGTCTTTTCCAACCTCATTACCTCTGTGATTCTGTTTCATAATAGTCTCCATTGTTCCATGAGGCCCTGCAATGTCACAATGGACCTTTGGTTCCATGAGGTTCCTCAGTGTCACAATGGTCTCCTTGGATCCACAGTGTCCCAATGGCCCCTTGGTCACAATGAACTTCAGGTTCCATGAACTTCAGACTCTCAGCAGCAGTTCTGCAGTGTCACCATGGACCCTTTGTTCCACGAGGTTCTGTGCTATAACATGGTCACCTTGGTTCTGTGAGGCCCTGCAGAGTCACAATGCACCCATGGTTGCAGGAGGTTCCACAGTGTCACAGCTGACTCCTTGGTTCTGTGAGGACCCTCTGTCACCAAATCTCCAAAATATCAGAATATGACTCCTTAACACTAATTTCGTGTTAAAGAGGACATCCTTTTTTTCAGGCTTCAGGTCCAATGTGGGATGACTCCTAAACTTATGTGGATACGTGATTCTACAAGTGTCTTGCTTATATTAAGTCACTACATGTGTATTTCAATTTACCATTTCTATAAAACCCACCACAAGTTACCAGGTTGTGTCCTTGTTTTTTCTATCACTGTACCTTTGAGACAGATGTGTTTCTCTTCTCTTCTGACAGTCTCTGCTGGGAAAGCAGCTCCTGCATGCCATGTTTCTCTGCTGAAAGTTCACAGCCACAGTAAAAATTGAATGAACCCTTTTGGAATCGAGCCCAAGGCTCTGTGTGTGCAGGCAGAGGCAGGCAGGAGGCAGAGCTGTCAGCAAAGGAAGGGGCCAGCGAGGTGGGGCAGCCGGGGGATGACGACAGCCTGCAGGGACAGAGGCGCAGGGCATGGACACCGTAGGACAGCCTGGGCTGCAGAGGCCACAGGGATGGGCAGCAGCTGAAAGGCCCTGACACAGCCAACTCGTGCAGCACTTGGGCCATGCAGGCTGGCCCTGGGCCTGAGGCCAGCAGGGGACAAGTGAGCCTTGCTGTGCTGGGGCCTCATTGCCTCCTTGTCCCTGCTCAGCAGCCTGGCAGGGGCCGCCCCATGGTGCTGCCCTTGGCATTGCACAAGCCCAGAGCCCAGTGGCCCGAGAAGAGCCCTGAGCAATGAGGGAGGGACAGGATCTGCCTTGCCAGGGGCTGGGGCTCAGCCCTTGGCCCTTTGCATTCCTGAAACACATCCAGGTGTGCTCAGCATCAGAGACACCTTTCCCTTGTTTGTCCCCACCTGTCATCACTGCCACCAGTGTTCTGCTCTCACTGGAACCTGGGGACACTTTCTGAGTCATATCCCTCAGTGGGAACCATTAAAACTTCAAGAAACTTTGGAGCTTGAACATGACTTTGAGTTCTTGAGAAATTTTCCTTCAGCTTTCTCTCAGGAACTGATGTCCAGGGACTCAGAACTGTTGGAAAATCCCAGCTCTACTGAAATGGGGTAATTAAGATGAGTTTTAAAAATATTTTATTCCATTATTAGACTCCTTGAAAGGTACAACCTAAGAGATGTAAAACTCAATGCCATTCTATCAAAAGCCAAGTTATTTCCTGGTTTCAATATTTTACAAATGTTTTTCAGCCTATTAGCTTTTGCCACACAATGGTGCTAATAATTCTAACAACAATCACCTTGTATTTTACTCCACGTAGTCTTGCCAAAATGCATCTTTCACAGTTCTAATTCTCCTAAATATATGTTCTTTTTACAAGGCCAGTGTTTGAAACTTGTTTCTAGTTCAATCTCTCTCTCAGCAATGTCTTCTCTATTCCATGGCCTTTCTAAGTCAGCACACCTTATCTCAGAGTTTGCATCCAGATGTACAAGACTGTGTGAGCTTTCAGTCAGGCTTTGAGAATCCTTTACAAATCCATTTCTCACAAATATCAATCACAGAATGCTGCGATCACTTCTACTCTAAAGACAACAGTAATAAAATACAGCCTTGAAAAGTGGAATGGATATTTCTAAGAAGCTCTTTGTCATATTTCTCCATAACTGGAGTTGAAAAACTTCTGAATGAATGGCACCAGACCAGAAGGAAATCGAGGCAGAACCGTTGTTTTCTAGGAAACCTCTGAAGAATTTGGACAGAATCGAACTCCAAAGTGTCTGATACTGCTCATGGGTCTCACTGAGGGACACGACTGAGAAAGTGTCCCCAGGTTCCAGTGTGAGCAGGAAATTGGAGGCAGAGATGACAGGTGGTGTGGGAAATGCAGGCACAGAGAGCTCTCAGGGCCTTGTGCAAACAGGCTCAGAGATTGAGATGGATCCAAGGTTTGACCTAAGACCTTGGAGAAGGCTTGGACAATCAGAGCATTAAAGGTAAAATAGATATAAAACAAGAATGTAAGTTTGTACTTGAAGTAGAAATATGTTTTAAGCAAACAGAAATATGCATTATGTAAGCAAAGCAGTATGTTAAGTAAGATAGTAAAAGATTGTAAAGCTAAGCAATAAAACCTGTTATAAAGTTGATTAGAAGTTTAAGGTTTATCAGTGTAGGTTTGTGAAGTGTTCTAGGATTGGTTGAAAAATGATGCATTGTGGCAAAGCCATGAGAAGGAAAGCAATTAATGATTGGTGTAAAAGGATGCTGGCAAACTTCACAGAAGTATTTGATTGGCTAAAAAACGAACATAAAGCATTGTAACTAAGAATGAGGCAGGTTCTGATATTATGGTGTTGGATGTAACACCTTTAATGTCTCACCCTTCTGTGAGACTGACACCATGAGGCCATAAACCATCTTTTACAACGTCTCTCAGTTGCCTCATCTCTTGAAATATCAGTCTCCCAATACACATTTTGTTGACATCAGACATGATTAATGAAATCAATAGGAACTTATGGACACCAGGTGTATCCCATTAAAGTCAATATGGATTTAGGAACAGCTAGTTTATCCATTAATGTCAGTGGGGATTTTTCTGAAATTTGGTCCTTAAATGGGGAAATTTGGGTCAATTTTGGGAAAATCTTAGGCTGAATTCTGGGAATTTCCACTCCAGGATTGCAGTGCCAATGCTCTGGACGTCCTGGATGATTTCCTGGAGGCCAATCCCAAATCCCTGATCCCACACCTGCGTCCATGCTAGAGCTGTGCCTCCAGGTAAGCCCAAAAATTTCCATTTTCAGCTGAAATCTGGGAATTTTGAGCCCTAAATTGGTGGTTTTAGCACCAAAAATACTGGGATATCAGCTCTGCCCACTGTAGCCAACAGGAATTGAAGGACACCAGGTCTACCCCTGTGAAGTCAATAGGGATTTAGGGACACCAGGTCTACCCATTGATAGGGCTTGATTGGGAAGAGTTACTGTTTAAACTGGGAGCACTGGGAAGGGCTAAGGAGGGACACTGGGGTGACTGGGAGCACTGAAGGAAAAGTGGGACCACTGGGAGGGATTTGTAGAGATAAATGGAGATAAACAGGATTCCAGAGCTAACTCATTGAAATAGGAATGAATAGGAATTAAGGGACAGCAGGTCTAGCCTTTAAAAGCAATAAGGTTTAGGGGCACCAGGTCTACCCAGTCAAAGCAATGAGGATGTTTGAGACACTCCTTTTGTGGGGCCCCAGGGGTTTTTTGTGATACAGGTGTCCAAGGGGTACCCAGGTGTATCCAGGTGATTTTTAGGGGTACTCAGGTGATTTTTGGGGACAGCCAGGTGTACCCCGGTGATTGCTGGGGGGGATCCAGGTGATTTTGGGCAGTATCCAGGTGTACCCAGATAATTTTTGGGGATATCCAGGTGATTTTTGGGGCACCCAAGTGCCCTGACTCAGCCTGACAGGTTAGGAGAAGATGATGGCCACCGTCCTCCCAGTCGATGTGGACACAGGTGACCCTTGGCAGCTGCAGGGCTCTCACAGGGCACTCCAACATTCAGGGGGTACCCCAAAATTCCAGGTGAGGACATCAGGGGTGGGAGGGAACCCTGAGTTATCGCAGGAGAGGAAGCAGATCAGGTACACCCAGGTGCTTTGGTGCATGGGGTTGGTGAAGATGGTATTCTGCAGCAGCTCCAGCTCTGGGGTGGGCAAAGGAGGCACCTCAAAATCTCAGGGGGACAGAGGGGGAAATCCCAATATCTTGATGAGGGCACCCAGGTATCCAGGAGTTGAGGTCTACCCATTAAATTCGGTGGGGATTTAGGAACACCAGGTCTACCCATTCAATGCAACAGAACCCACCAGCTCCCACTTTAGGCGAGGGAGGGGCTGGAAAATTTTGGGGATCTCGCAAAATTGTGGGAGTTGTTTTGGGGAATCCCTCACCTTCCTTCAGCCTTCCAGGGGCAGTGCCCTTGCCGTAGTTCCTGGTGGGCATCAGCAGCCACAGGCAGTGTTGCCAGGCTGAGAAGTTGGAGAAGCTGTGGCTCAGCAAGGCCCTGGTGAAGGCCAGCTTGGCCTTAAGGTCCTGCCTGGCCACAAGTGCCTACCAGTGTTCCCAGGTGTGGACTGGGAAGGCACCAGTATAAACCAGTAAGCACTTTGAGCCACTCCTGAGCTCCTGAGGCCTGTGGCAGCATATCCCAATATAAACCAGTAAGGTCTCATGCACCCAAACCCATTCCCAGTGTGGTTCTGGGGCTCCCAGGTTTATACTGGGAGGGCACCAGTATAACCCAGTAAGCATTGGGAGCCACGCCTGAGCCCCTGAGCCCATAGCAGCAGCTCCTTGTAGAAACCAGTAAGCACAACCTGAAGTCACTCCCAGTAGGTCCCAAGCTCCATCCCAGTATAAATCAGTAAGGCCAGCATCCCCAGAAGCTGCTCCCAGTGGAGTGCCAAGCATTCCTAAGACCCCTCCCAGTATAACCCAGTAGATCCCTGTTTAACCCAGTAAAATGCAGAATATCCCTGTATAACCCAATATAAACCACTACAATCCAGTTACTGCCAGGACCACATCCCAGTATAACCCAGTGAACCCCAGCACCCCATCCCAATATAAATCAGTATAAACCAGTACAACTTGCAGCTGGCCAGTAGGTCCTCCAAGCTAGCAGGGGGCACTCACACACCCCTGCTCCCTTTCCCAGGATAACCCAGTACAATCCAGTAACCCCAGCCCCATCCCAGTACGCCCTGGATCCTATCCCAGCACAAGCCAGTACAAACCAGTACAAGCCACTCACAGTTGCAGGGGTTGGCCACCAGAAGGTGCTTGCACAGTGCCAGGTCCTCCCTGGCCAGCAGGGGGCGCTGCAGAGCTGCCCAGCACCCAGCCCTGGTGGTGCCACACCCTGTAGGATTTGGGGTTCACCCCCAGCCACTGCCCCATAAACGATAGCTTCGATGGCACCCTGAAATCTGTATAAACCAGTATGGACCTGTATGGACCAGTATAGACCAGTATGGGCCAGTATAAGTGGTAAAAACCAGTATAAAAAAGTAAACAACAGTGTAATGCAAACTGCTAGTAACCTGTACAAACCAGTATGGACCAGAAAACACCAGTATGGACCAGTACAAACCAGGAAAATAGGTAAAAACCAGTACAAACCAGTGAAAACCCTTGTCTGTTTCAGGAGCCAAGCTGGCTGGGCCCAGTAACAAACCTGCTGCCCAAAGTCAGTAGAAATGTTACGACCCATTTCAAACACCTTAACACCCATCCCTTCACCCACCAAATGATTTGTAAAGACATGAGCACACATCTTTCCTCTCACAGTGATGGTTTCTGTGCTGGTGACAGTCTGTTAAACCCAGCCTTCAGCCTGAGCTCTCTGCTGTTGCAGTTCCATGCACAGAGGTTGTTGTCTCTCAGCCCTGCCATGGGCAGGCCGGTGTTCAGCCATGTCCAGGACAGCAGGGCCCCAGCCCACGTCACTGTGCCCTGGGAAGACAAAAACCATCACTCCAAATGTCCCCTCCTCTTTCTTCCCAGGCATTTGGCCCTGCCAGTGGGGTTTGCTGCTGCGTGATACAGGAAAAAGGAGACCCCTGTGACACTGTGGGGTTCCATGGAACCAAGAGTCCATTGTGACACCACAGAACCTCACAGAACCAAGGAAACCCCTGTGACACTCTGGGGCACATGGAACCAAGAGTCCATTGTGACACACGGGGCCAGGTGAAACCAAGGAACCATTGTGACACTGGGGAAACTCATGGAACCCAGTCCATGGAACTCATGGACTGTGACATTGTGGCACCCCATGGAACCTGTGAGTTATTGTGACACTGCCCGACCTTGTGGAACCAAGTAGACCATGGTGACACTGTGGGGCCCCATGGAACCAAGAATTCCATTTTGACACTGAAGAACCTCATGGAACCAAGGGTCCATCGTGACACTCTGGAACTACAGAGACCATTGTTGAGAATATGGAAACCCAAGGAACCAAAAGTCCATGTGACAGAGCAAGATCTCATGGAACCTAAAAGAGCATTGTGACACTGTGGGGTCCCATGGACCCAAATCTCCACTGTGACAGTACAGAACCTCATGGAACCAAGAGTGCATGGTGACCCAGTGAGCCCTTGTAGAACCAAGGAGTCCACAAGTGTGTGGACAAAATAAAGAACTCTGTATTGCTGTGTCCCCCTGACATTTTTCCTTACATATCTCTGCTTTGGGGAAGGGAAACCTCCATGGTGGGACCTTGGGCTGGCACACACTAATGGAAGGTGTCTGTTTGCAATGAGGAAATCTGGGAGCTTTAGATGGTTCAAAAAAAAAAAAAAAAAGGCAAGAAAAACAAAAAAGGGAAAAAACCTCATTTTTGCTTGAGTGGAGCCAGTTCTCCAAACTGGGACAAAGCAGGTGCCAGGTGAGTGAGGACAGACAGGATGGGGTTGGGGAATGTGCAGCAAGGTTGTCCATGCTGGGTCAGATCTCAAGGCACAGCTTCTGTGAGCAGGCCAGACATCCTGAGGAGAGACCCTGCATCAATATCAGCCACAGAATGCTGTAATCACCTCTGCTCTAAAGAGAACTGAAATAAAATGCATCCATTGAAAGAGGAACGGATATTTCTAAGAAGCTCTTTGACATAATTCTCCATGATTGGAGTTGAAAACCTTCTCCTGAACTGCACCAGACCAGAGGGAAATCAAGGCAGAGCCCTGGTTTGTCAGGACTTGCTTGATCCCAATGAGCCCCGTGGTGCATTTGAGGCTGAGCCTTCGAACCTCAGGGCCTGAAGGGAGATTGCACAAACCCTTCCATGAATCAAAGTCAAAAGAGAAGCCCAAAGTGTCTTGAGGTATTAATGGGTCCATCCCCAACACAGGGTCCTCATGGACTCCTTGGAGGAGACAATGGGAGGCCATGATTGCCCAAAAACCTTTCAGGGGTAGTCAGAGAAGAAAGGAAAAAGGAAAGTACCTTTAAAAAACTCAAGAACCTTGAAGCATTAATGAACCCCACTGAGTGTTGTTACTGACAAAGGCTCTCAAGAGACTAATTAAAGCAGATAATTGGAGGCCATGATTGCACAAAGCTCTCAGAGACTCCAAGGCAAAAGGAAAACCCAAAGTCCTCTGAAAAACCTGCAGTCCCTGGGAGCATGAAGGAGCCCCCAGGGCCATTCCTGACCAAGGCTCCCCAGGGACTCGTCCCAGCACATCCCTGAGGCCACTGGGATGTGGGGGGATGCTGAGGGCAGGACAAGGGGTGACAGTGGCCAGCCTTGCTGGGGCTGTGCCAGGAGGCCCCAGTGGCTCAGGACAAGGTGTCTCCTCACAGCCCTTGGTGGCACAGACCCTGCTGTGCTCCAGGGCACCAAGACTTGCCTTCTCTTTGTCCCCACCTGTCATCACTGCCTCCAATTTCCTGCTCTGACTGGAACCTGGGGACACCTTCTCAGTTGTGTCCCTCAGAGGGAACCATTAAAACTTTAGGAAACTTTGGAGTTCAATTCTGACTGAACTCTTGAGAGGTTTCCTAACAAAACATGGCTCTGCCTTGATTTCCCTCTGCTCTAGATTAGCTCATTAGGAAGTTCTCCTTCTCCAGTTATGGAGAAATATTTTAAAGAGACTCTTAGAAATACATATTGCTATTTTAAAGAGCGCATTTCATAAGTGTTCTCTTTAGAGCAGAGATGATTGCAGCATTTTGTGATTGATATTGATCCATGGTCTCTCCTCAGGAGGTCTGGCCTGCTCACAGAAGCTGTGCCTTGAGGTCTGACCCAGTGTGGACAACCTTGCTGCACATTCCCCAGCCCCATCCTGTCTGTCCTCACTCACCTGGGACCTGCTTTGCTTGGAGAACTGACTGCACTCAGGCAAAGAGGAGTTTTATTCTTTTTTTCTCAAAGCAATCTAAAACTCCTAATTTTCCCCACTGCAGACACACTCCTCAGGTGTGTGCAAAGCCCAGGGTGGCACCAAGGAGGTTCAGCTCCGGGGATCGATGCTTTGGGGGCGGTGCCTGCAGTCGGCGCCATCTTTCCTTTCTGCCTCTAACTCCCGTCATGCCCCGCGGCCCCATAGAGCCCCATTGGAGCCGGGACTACAACGCCCATCATGCCCCGTGCTCCACAAAACCCCCAGTATCCGCTCCCCATCTGCCCCATCCGTGCCCCCGGACCCTGGAGGATCCGTAATTGCCCCCTCAGGGCACATTCGAGACCCCCCCAAAAACGTCCCCAGATCCCCTGAATGCTCCCCTTACAGCTATTTCTGGGAATTCATCTCCTGTCCTCTCCCGTGAGCTCAGAGCACCTCATAACCCAGTCCTGCACCGAAAACTCCTGTCCTGACCCGCGCCGTAAGGAGCCCGGTTAGAGCTCCCCAGGCTCCCCCCAAGTTCTCTTGACCTGTATATGTTCCCCGCTGAGGACCTGAAGCCGCCACTCAGAGGGAAAACTGTCCCCTAAGTGCCTTTCTAGACCCCCAAACTGTCCGTAAGAACCACTTCCGGGACTACAGCTCCCATCATGCTCCGCTGTTCCAGTTAAACACCATTCTAACCATGACTTCATCTCCCATAGTGCCCTGCACCCCACTGAGAGACACTGAAGCTGCGCCTACAACTCCCTTGATGCTCCACGGCTCCATTAAATCTCATTATACCCGCGCCTACAACTCCCATCACCCCCCGCGCCCCGCAGAGCCCCGTTAGAGCCCCCGAGTGCCCGTCCGGACCCCGAATGGCCCCAGATTCCCCTCCCTGACCGCCAAGGGCCTCCCTGAAACAGCCAGGTAACATCCGAAGCCCAGACTTTCCCTCAGCATCTCTAAGTTCTCTGTTAGTGCCCACTCGACGCTCCCAAGTGTCCTCCCGTCCTCAACTTCCTTTTAAATTCTTTCCCCAGACCCAAAATTGCCGTGAATGTGCCCCAGAAATGTCTCCCTAGACCCAAAGTGCCTCCCTGGACCCTGCTGAAGAAAAAGATGTTAATAAAGGTGACCAAATGACTACAGATATCACAAATTATCAAATATTACAAATTATCGTAAAGAGGGAGAAATAAATAACCAGGAGACGTTATTTCATTAATGAAGGGAATTGTGTTACTTAGAACCATTGGCCAGTAATTTTTTGGTTGCTAATTATGTATAGAGTTTTATTATAAATATAAAATTTTGGTTATAAAAATATAGTATAGTGCTATTATAAATAAGAAAAATATAATTCTATTTTAATATTTAAGAACATTTTTAATTTAAAGATAAATTTAATTTTATTTTCTAATTTGGGTTGTCAGTCAAAGATGGGTGATATCATGACACAGTTATGATGGGGGTGAGGAGCAGGTTGTCCAAACAGGGCCAGCCAGCAAAGGGGCTCATTCTTCTCTGTGCCCAGAGCTCCTGAGGAGACATTCAGCACCAAGATCACTCTGGAAATGCTTCTATGTGTCATGAATGTCGTTCTATTTGTACAATTTATCAGACAGTAATTTTTTTAACAGCAACAATTGTATATAAATGAAATAGAATCAAATATATTGGATACGTATATCTGAATATATACAAAATTTGGCAGTTAGTAATTTAGTATAATTGAGGCTCCTATAAAGCATAAGCAAAACCAGCTGGGGCTACGGGGAGGGGCTCGCCCTTCCTCACGTACTGAACAATCAAGCCAAAATTCCCACTTATATACTATATGCTAATACATATTAATAGAGAAGTTTCTAAAAAACTCCTCCTAGTTTCTATTCCTAAAATCTACATCACTATGTGTATGGGACATGCTCTACTAATGGGTTAGGGGGTCTCTCATCCTTTTGAGGGTCTATTCCCGATGAAGGCTCATCATCTTCCTCACTGCCTGAGGTGTGACCTGCAGGTAGCACAGGTGCCCTGTGTGACTGAGCAGATGTTTTCCATAATAAGACTCTGATTAAATGCCATGCCTGGAATCATCCCATTTTGGTCCATTCCAAGGTCGAGTCTTTCTATTTCTAGATGCTGCTTATCAGGCCTACGTCCTTCTACTATTCCCTTCCAACATCTGGAGATTTGTTGCACTCATTTCCTTTTATTTTTCTTTGTAATAATTATTTTCTATTGACGTGAGTACAATTTTGCTAATATAGTTACAATTTAGTTAGCACGAATCACATTTATCACATACATACACATCTGTGAGACTTTCCTGTCAAATCATTATCCATCCCAACCCTGGCACATCCCAAGTCCAGCAATTTGCATGCACATAAAGCCAAAACTCGGCAATTCCCCGGTTCCAGCACCAGCACTGCTCAGATCTGGTGATTTGTGGGTGCCAGCACTGCAGATCCAGCAGATTGTTGACGCTGGCAGTGCCCAGGTCTGGCGTTTGCCAGCATCGGTGCCGCCCAGAGCCGTCAGTTTCCTGCTGCTGGGGCACTCGGGGGTTGTGGCTGAGCAGGAAAGGTGAGCCTGTGCCGGGAGCTTTTCTTGGCTGGAGCAAAGGCTGGGCACGCAGAGACCTTCCTGGCACTGTGCCCTGGGCCAGCAGGGATTGTGCTGCTGGAGCCCACCCTCAATTTCTTCTGTCAGGCAGCTTTAGGACATGGAGGAGCCAGAGCAGACCCTCAGCTTTCTGGATTCATCCAGAAGAATCCTGTGTGTGAAGCAGCCTGGGAACAGGGTTTCCATGCCAGGGCGGGCAATTCAGAGCCCTTTTCTCCCCCATGGGCTGAGGGTGTGGCACTTGCCATTGGCAAGGGCCCTGCAGGTGCCAAAGGGGCCGTTTTCAATCTGCTGAGAACAGTCGGAACTGAGAGCCTGTCCTAAACCTGCTTTTCCTGCAAATGTACTCAAGGAATTCTCTTTTTTTGCAGTCTCAGCCCCTGTGTGCGTGCAGGTGTACTGAGTGAAGGATGGAACGGGTCTACTGGGGGGGAATGTTCTCCTTCTCTAGTGGTTTTTGGTTTTCTTTTTGTTGTTCTTGTTGGATATGTTTGGTTTTTTGGATGGGTTTGATTATTGCGGTTTATAATTTTAAATTTTGTTTTATTTTTTAATCATCTCCTCCTGGCAGCTGTGGGCAGAGCTCTGTAGCTGTGTGTGACACTTGTGTGTGGCACAGTGAAGGTGTCCAGGGGGGCCTTGCCCGAGCTGTGTGCAGAGGAATCCCCATCAGGCCAGGCTGGGGGTGCTCCGTGGCCGGTGCCTTGCGTTGACTGGAAGCTGCCATGGAGCGTCTCCAGGGATGGAAGGTTGGGGCTGCCAGGGCTGTGGTGTCACAGACAGGGGAACGCTGGGGCTGCCACAGCTGCCGTGTCCCAGAGAGGGGAATGTTGGGGTGCCCTGCTCCTGGCCCGGCCCCAACAGCTCTGCCAGCTCCTCTCAAGGACACAAAGGCTGAGCCAAAGGGTGAGAATTGCGGGAGCGGCTGAGCTGGGAGGGACCCGGTGGGATCATGGAGTCCAGGGCCCGGCCCTGCACAGACAGCCCAACAAGGGGAGGCTGTGCATCCCTGGGAGAGGTGTCCAAAGGCTTCTGGAGCTGTGCCAGCCTTGCAGCTGGGAGCATTTTTTGGGGATCCTGGTCAGTGATAGAGGATCATTTGGTAGGGGGAAGGAAATAAGGGTGGAAGGAAGGGTGGAAGGGTGGAAGGGTGGAAGGAAGGAAGGAAGGAAGGAAGGAAGGAAGGAAGGAAGGAAGGAAGGAAGGAAGGAAGGAAGGAAGGAAGGAAGGAAGGAAGGAAGGAAGGAAGGAAGGAAGGGTAATGAATGTTATTCTATTTATCCAATTTATCAAACAACAAGTTTAAATTTAGTAGCAAATTTTTGATAGTAATTTTTATAAATTTCTACAATCAAAGTATTTGAAATTAATACAATCAAAGTATAGAATACTGTCCTGGTTTTGGGCAAATTTGGGGGAAAACCTCCAGAAGGAGCCCCCAGACAGCAAACCCCACAACTCCTCCCCCCCACCACCGGGTTCGGGAAGAATTTCCTCAGAGAAGAGTGGGAAAAAAAACCTGTTTATTTAACAAGCAAGACACTCCCCAGCACAGGGAAAAAAAAAAAAACAACACCAGCTGACAAAATAACTCTTTCACCATTCTGAAGGGATGACAAACTCAGAGAGTCTCTTTGGCGAGTGGTCGCCCACTTATCAGTCTCCAGCGTTGGGGAATGACTGCTGCAGGTGACAGAGTGTAGACTCCCAGTGTTTCTTGGTGCTTCCCAGGTCCCCGTCCAGAACAGGTTCAGATGGTTTCCAGGAGAGGGAGGGGGGACGGGGTGGGGAAAAAAACAGTCCAGGGAAAAAGTTGGACTGCCTAGCTGAACTAACTAATAAGCAGAAAGCAAGGGCAAAGCGAAGGAAAGAAAAAGGCAGAAGCGAGCAAGCAGGCAAGCAAGCAGGCAAGCAAGCAAGCCGAGCTAAAACCTCTCCTAAACATAGACCATGGGGGAGGTGAGCCGGCTGATAACAAGACAAAACAAAGCTTCACTCTCAGACTCAGTCCTGGAAGCACAGGACATAATACCAAACATAATCAGGACACACGATTGGAGATAGAAACACCATAACATCACCCTAGGACATTCCACCCCTTATCTCCATATCGTGAACATACTAAACAGCATGTAAAAACTTCAGCAAGTAGAAATTTCCATCTTTCACTTATTCGGACACATTTTCTTCCATCTCACTTGCTCCATGTAGCACTGGTGGCATGGTGGGTTGAGGGAACCTTTCCTCTGAACATCCACCCCAGCACTGGCAGTCGGGGTGCCAGAAGGAGTTGTGCTTCTGTGCCAACCACCTCTGAGGCTGCTTGGACCCCTTCGTAGGCAGCCAAGATCTCCTTCTCTGTTGGGGTGTAGTTAGCTTCAGACCCTCTGTAGCTCCGACTCCAAAATCCTAATGGTCGGCCTCGAGTCTCACCAGGCACCTTCTGCCACAGGCTCCAGGACAGACCATGGTTCCCGGCTGCAGAGTAGAGCACGTTCTTCACATCTGGTCCCGTCCTGACTGGGCCAAGGGCTACTGCATGAGCAATTTCCTGCTTTATCTGGGCAAAAGCTTGTTGCTGCTCAGGGCCCCAATGGAAATCGTTCTTCTTGCGGGTGACCAGGTAAAGAGGGCTCACAATCTGACTGTACTCAGGAATGTGCATCCTCCAAAAACCTATGGCGCCTAAGAAAGCTTGTGTCTCCTTCTTGTTGGTTGGTGGGGACATAGCTGTGATTTTGTTGATGACATCAGTAGGAATCTGACGCCGTCCATCTTGCCACTTCACTCCCAGGAACTGGATCTCTCGAGCAGGTCCCTTAACTTTACTCTTCTTGATGGCGAAGCCGGCTTCCAGGAGGATTTGGATGATTCTCTCTCCTTTCTTGAACACTTCTGCTGCTGTGTTCCCCCACACAATGATATCATCAATATATTGTAAATGTTCTGGAGCCTCACCTTTTTCTAGTGTAGTCTGGATCAGTCCATGGCAGATAGTAGGACTGTGCTTCCACCCCTGGGGCAGTCGATTCCAGGTGTACTGCACTCCCCTCCATGTGAAAGCGAACTGAGGCCTGCACTCTGCTGCCAGAGGAATGGAGAAAAATGCATTGGCGATATCGATAGTGGCGTACCACTTTGCTGCCTTGGACTCCAGCTCGTACTGCAGTTCCAGCATGTCCGGCACGGCAGCGCTCAGTGGTGGAGTCACCTCATTCAATGCACGATAGTCTACGGTCAGTCTCCACTCTCCTTCAGATTTACGTACAGGCCAGATGGGGCTGTTGAAGGGTGAGTGGGTTTTGCTGACCACCCCTTGGCTCTCCAGCTCACGGATCATTTTATGGATGGGAACCACAGCATCTCGAGTTGTTCTGTATTGTCGGCGATGCACTATGGAAGTGGCAATTGGTACCTTTTGCTCTTCTCCTTTCAGAAGTCCTACAGTACTTGGATTCTCAGACAGTCCAGACAAGGTGTTCAATTGCTGGATGCCCTCTGTCACCACAGCTGCTATCCCAAATGCCCACCTGAATCCTTTTGGATCTTTAAAATACCCCCTTCGGAGGTAATCTATGCCCAAAATGCATGGTGCCTCTGGGCCAGTCACAATAGGATGTTTTTTCCATTCATGTCCAGTCAAGCTCACATCAGCTTCCACCAAGGTAAAGTCCTGTGATCCACCTGTCACACCAGCAATAGAAACAGATTCTGCCCCCACATATCTTGATGGGACTAATGTGCATTGGGCACCAGTATCAACCAAAGCTTTATACTTTTGTGGTTCCGATGTGCCAGGCCAACGAATCCACACAGTCCAGAAGACACGATTTTCCCTCGCCTCTCCCTGGCTAGAGGCAGGGCCCCTCTAAGCCTGTTTATCCTTCTTTCCTTGGGCATATGTCTTAGAGGTTCCTTCAAGGGGATCAGACATATCATCATCATCATACTTGGCAGCTTGGCTACGGGCAACTGGAGCTGCTCTCCTTTTGGTGGAACTTCCTCTTTGGGTCTTGCCTTCCTTCAATTCATGCACCCATTGTGCCAGAGCAGCAGTAGATTTTCCATCCCATCTCCTCATGTTTTCTCCGCAATCACGTAGGAAGAACCACAGCTCAGCTCGTGGGGTGTACCTCCTCTCCCCATCAGGGGAACGTCTGCGTTGGATACCAGGGCCTCTAATTTGTACTGCTGAGATTTGGAGAAGGTCCTCTTTAATCTCCTCCCTGAGTCTTTTATGATTCTCCTCTATCTTGTCTTCTAATTTCTGCAGACGTGTTTCCACAGCTGCTATTCTGGCATGTGTTGGGCCATGCACAGCATCTGCATATGCTCGGAGCTTCTTTGCCATATCAAGCACGGTCTCATCCCTCTCGTCCCGCTTCATTATTGCTAAAGCAGAAGCGTATTCATGGGGCCCAAGTCGTACAAGTTTTCGCCACATCACAGATGTACACGGTACCAAGTCCGGATTCCTAGTTGTTATGTCATCTGAGAAGATAATCTCTGCCACTGCCATTTCTCTCAGGCGTTGGATCCCTTGTTCTATCGTCTTCCACTGGGTCTGCTGCATATAAAGATCGTCTGCACACAGGTATCTTTGTGCTACACTGTCCAGGACCCGTGCCCAGAGGCTGTGAGGGTTAGGCCCTCTCATCATTCCTTGGTCGATGACAGGATCATGTGACAGGGATCCCAAATGCCTGGCTTCAGTGCCATCCAGAATTGTAGCCTCGCCTGCAGCATCCCAAAGACGGACCAACCAACTAATTATAGACTCATCAGGTCGTCGGGTGTAATCCTTTCTTAGGCCACAGAGGTCCTTTAGGGAAAAGGACTCAATATTGGCCTCTGATCTTGTACCAGTTCCTTTGACTCCTGGTTTTATGTCAGGAGGCGTTGAGGGTCCTTCTCCTGTATCATCATCATCATCATCGTCATCCACTGGTCGATCAGTCTTGTCTGTGCACTTTCCACTTCTCGTGCTGGTAGCAACAGCCATTGGTTGAGGCTTACTGACAGGTTTAGCTGCTGGCTTAGGCTCACTGTCTGGTGTAGTTGTTGGCCTCGAGCCTGGGGTGTTGGCTGCAGCCTGAGTGACTGGGATAGTGGCTGATTTATCTGCCTGTCCCCCTTCCTCTGTCTGCTGCCCTACAGTATCTAGCAGGGTACGGTAAGCATATGCCAGGGCCCAGCTCACTGCAATGATCTTCTTCTCCTTAGAATTACCATGGCACTTCTCTTTCAGGTACTTTGCCACCTCAGCTGGGTTCTGAATTTGTTCACATGGAAAATCCCAGGGTGTAGGGTCAGAAAATTCCTTTAAGATTTGGCCCATATCCTCCCATTTCCCACACCATTCAGGATTCCTCACGCCTGGCTCTACTCTGGGGTCAGGGGTCTCAGCCCCTCTAGAAATCTCAGCTCTCATTCTAGAGAAACTGCAAACTGTATAGAGAAAGCTTACCATATTAAACACCAAAAAGATGGTCTCTTTAACACTCAGGGGGAACTGAACATTCTCTAATAAGGATGTAACAAATTCAGAGGAGAAGAAGGAGAACAAAGGCTGAAAAGCCTCATCCCCTGCTTCTCCTCTAATAAACTGAGTACACAACCACAACCAAGAACCATACATTCCTGGAACAGACTCCAGCACCTTTATAAATCTCCTGCAGGCCATTAAAACCAAGCCCAGCCCGATGGATATTTTGGTCAATGCCCCTCTGCTACAGAAACTATGCATTAGGGACAATACCGGAGCTATTTCTGGATAAGCAAATAAACCCAGGGACCACAGAGGTATTAAGACCTCAAAAAACCCTAGGGACCAAAAACCCATGCAGGCCTCCACCCCAAAAGACATGAATTCCAACAACATAGCCAATAACTGCTCTATACCAACACAAAAGAATTTGAACCAAATTATTATTATTAGAACAGGGTTTTTTCCCACTTTCTCGAGCCTCGAGCTGGGCGCCAATATATTTGTCCTGGTTTTGGGCAAATTTGGGGGAAAACCTCCAGAAGGAGCCCCCAGACAGCAAACCCCACGACTCCTCCCCCCCCACCCCACCGGGTTCGGGAAGAATTTCCTCGGAGAAAAGTGGGAGAAAAAACCTGTTTATTTAACAAGCAAGACACTCCCCAGCACAGGGAAAAAAGACAACACCAGCTGACAAAAAAAACCTCTTTCACCGTTCTGAAGGGATGACAAACTCAGTCTCTCTGGCGAGTGGTCGCTCAGTTATCAGTCTCTGGCGCTGGGGATGACTGCTGCAGGTGACAGAATGCAGACTCCCGGTGTTTCTTGGGGTTTCCCAGGTCCCCGTCCGGAACAGGTTCAGATGGTATCCAGGAGAGGGAGGGGACGGGGTGGAAGAGAAAACAGTCCAGGGAAAAAGTTGACTGCCTAGCTGAACCAACTAATAAGAAAAAAGCAAGGGCAAAGCGAAGGAAAGAAAAAGAGGCAGAAGCGAGCAAGCAGGCAAGCAAGCAAGCAAACCGAGCTAAAACCTCTCCTAAACATAGACCATGGGGGAGGTGAGCCGGCTGATAACAAGACAAAACAAAGCTTCACTCTCAGAGTCAGTCCTGGAAGCACAGGACATAATATCAAACATAATCAGGACACACGATTGGAGATACAAACACCATAGGACATCACCCTAGGACAAGCACATTCTTTTATTCCTAGATGCAGAGGGGGAAGCCCCTTGTTAAATTTTTCATCTTCCTTTTTAACTACTGCCATCACCCTTCCTTGATTCCCCTTATTCCCTTCTTCTCGATTGCTAAACACCCTCCAGGCTTCATCCAATAATATTTCTAAGTTTCTTCCTTCAGTGGGTCTGAATTTCTGAAGTTTGCATCTTATATCACCGCTGGATTGACCTAAAAATAATGACACTAACTGCTGTATCCCGATATCTGATCTGGGTCCAAAGGTGTGCTACGACGCATTGTGTCTCAGCCTGTCTAAGAACTCAGGTGGTGACTCAAAGGGACCTTGTTTAATAGCATATAAAGCTGAGCAGTTCATAGATTTGGGGATGGCTTTCTCTATTCCCTTTGCAATCCACTCCTGATATTCTTGTACTTTCTGTCTTCCTGCCATTCTATTCACATCCCACTTTGGGTCCTGGAGGGGAAAGAATTCCTTTACATCCTCTCCCATGTCTTACAGTGCTCCTGGGCCAAATGCCAGGGTACCTTTGGGATCAGCTGTTTCTCTGGTTCTGTCATTGCATGGAACAGTAACTGTATAGCATTCCAATCCGGGTTATGTGATTTCACTATTGACCAAAAGTGTTCAGCTCTACTTAGAGGGTCCTTTCTGTAATCCTTTACATTCCTTTTCCAAATTTCCAAATCATTGGTATTGAAGGGAACCTTTAGTAGCATCATTGTTCCATCTGGTCCCACTTCTTCTCTAAGAGGTGCCTGCAAAGGTGCTGGTTGTTCCCTAGCTTTGCCCTTGTATGGGAGGATGCTGGACTTCCCAGGGGTGTTGGAGTTTGATCTGGTGCCCTTCCTGGGCTCCCACCCAACTCTAGTGATGGAGGAGGGGAGATCATCCAGATCAGAGTCTTCTTCCTTATATACCTTGTCATTTTTAGTGCACTTCTGACCAAGACTACAGGCTGAGCAGCATCATTTTAATATATGTGAGACCCTTCTGTTTTTTCTTTCCATTGGTAGGATCAGTGGGTCTTGTGGAGGGTTAATACCACAATACTTTAACCATTCTGGGTGTTTCTGTAAGGTGAAAAACATCTGCATATGGTGCCTCATCCCATTTTCCTTCCCACCTTAAAAACAACATTAACTTCAACATGGTGTTACAGTCCCATGTTCCATTTAATGGCCACTTTGCCCCATCTTCTGGTTTATACAGAGGCCACCATTGATTCGAGTATTTGATGAAAACCCTTTTGCTCTCCGTTTCTCCTGTCCCCACAACTTCCTTCCAGTGGGTTAGTATACATCCTAAAGGGCTCCTCCTAGGCACCTCTTTATTTTGCTGGGTCCCCATGATTTCTCTCCTTATTTCTCTTATCTCCTCTCCCAAACCTCTGCTGGCAATATTCTTTCACTTCTTCCCAGTGGTCATCGAAAACGAGCCAATCCTTGGGAACTGAAAGACTCTTTGCACAGATCAAATTCACAGTCTCACACTCAACCTGTATTAATTCCTGAATATGATGCCATGGGTCCGGGGTACACCTGGGGCATGTAGGCGTCCACCTCCTAGATCTGCAGTGCCACTTCCTTTTGCACCAATGACACTGTAGGAGGTCCCAGGCTGGATGCCACCTTGGTGTCCAAATTGCTGGTCCACACACAAAGCAAGGAATTGGTCTAACCCTTCTAGGTTCCCTTTCGATTAGATGTTGCTCCCAATCAAACCCAGATAACTATCTATGGCATCTGAGAATATTCCTCCCAAGTGTACCTGCTCTACTCGCCCGTCCTCCCGTACCAACCGTACAAGTTTCCCTTGATCCCTCAAGAAATCCGGGGGCTCAATCTGGAGCCACCTAGAAAGGGCTTCCTCCTTGCTTGGTCGAGCCCTCCGCACTCACTCCCAGCTTCCACCACCTTTTTAACGCTGACAGTTTCCAAAAAAAATCACTGACCTGTCATTGACAGTTGCAGACACAAGAGGGCAGCATTACATCAGAAACAATAGAATCTCACGCCTCAGAAAAGAACAGAAATCTTAACTTGTTGCAATGACAGTTAATAACACAAGAGGGCAGTGTTACACCAGATATTGCACAGGTCCACTACAGAAAACAGAGAAGACATTCCCCAAAATCCAAACTCTCCACCACCAAAATTAGAATCATTCAAACACAAAACACCAACCACCATATAAAATACTTCCTTCCACCACCCTACAACAAACAACAAGCACAATTTATGGCAGTTAGTGTTACAGCAGTGAGTTATGCTGTTAATAATATTGATAACACTGTAGTTCCTGCTCAAGTTACCCCCAAACTTGCTAGTGGCCACCCTAAGTGGTCAACAGAAACCCCTTTGCCAGCTTCCAAATACCTTCCCCAAACCTGTCAGCTCTGTGTGTCGGATGTCACTGACACACTGTTAGCCATGTGCAGGCATCCCTAGTGTCTTACAGGCTCACCTTACCTTGGGCCTCCCCCAAAACATTTTGGTCAAACGTTCCTCTAGGCCATATAGGAGGTTGGTTGCTCGTCCCCACAGAGAGTGACCGGGGAGCAGAGGTCAGCTCCAGAAAAAGTCTGGGGTGCACTGGGATTGCGATGTCCCCTGTGCTCCAGCAGACAGACGAAGACCTTCTGGCTGGCTCAACAACTGATTTTGAGAATCAGGACTTGACACTGCAATTGTAGAGAGTGTTTCATTGGCAGCACATGGGGGCACATGGGGGGATATTTCCTCCAAACCACGTGTACCTGGTCAAGACAGGTTCCAGGTATAAATACACATTGATCCCACAAGCCCACACCTCCCTGCCCGCCCATCTCCACCTTCTCTCCCTTTGTATTATAAATAGCTGCCACCCTTCCTGGTGGTTGTGTTTCGTGGTTTTTGTGATGAAGGCTGTATGTCTTCCTCAGTAATCGCTGTTTGAGCTCTGCTTTTGGGCAGGCGCAGTGGAGGTTTGGCTCTCCCTCAGGTCAGCTTGTCCCACTCAAAACCACCTGGCTGGTCCTGGCTGGTTTCTGCTTTGTTGGGTTTGTACAATAGCCAGGTCTTGCTTTGCTGAGTTTTTGCAATATTTGTGATCTTAAAGCTTTTTCCTGGCAAATAACTTCCTATGTGGTTTGTTACATACCGTTTCTGCTATGTGTTCAATTTCCCCTCTACCTGCTTAAGCATATCATAGACTTCTAAAGTTCTGAATTTTCAAAACCATTTTTGTTCCCCATCTCACTAGATCACCCTGGGAGCCTCTAGACCACACTGGGAGCAGGTTTGGGTGCATCAACCGTTACTGGTTTATACTGGGAGCTGCTGCCACAGGTCTCAGGGGCTCATGAGTGGCTCCCAGTGCTTATTGGTTTTTACTGGTGCCGTCTCAGTCTATGCCTAGGAACACCAGTGGGTGCTGGCGGGCAGGCAGGACCTTGAGGCCAAACTATCCTTTGCTGGGGCACTGCTGAGCCGTGACTTCTCCAACTTTTCAGCCTGGCACCACTGTCTGCAGCTGCCAGGGACTCCAGAAAGGGCGAGGCTGGGGCACTGCCCCACGAAAGGCTGTAGGAATGTGAGCAATTCCCCAGTAAAATTCCCACAATTTCACAGGATCCCCAAAATTTTCCAGCCCCTCCCTCACCTAAAGTGGGAGGTGAAGCGTTCTGTTGTGTTGAATGAGTAGAACTGGTGTCTCTAAATCCCCTTTGACTTTAATGGGTACACCTGAACTCTGGTACACTTGAGTATTCAGATATTGGGGTTTCCCCTGCTACTCCCTTGAGATTTTGGGGTGCCCCCTTTGCCCCTCCCCAGAGCTAGAGCTGGTGCAGAACACTGCCTTCAGCAACTCCACGGACCAAAGCACCTGGGTGTACCTGCACTGCATCCTCTCCTGAGGTAACTGAGGGCTCCCTCCCACCCTTGAGGCCCTCACCTGGAGTTTTGGGGTACTCCCTGAAAGTTGGGGTGCCCCCCAACAGCCTCTCGGCTGCCAAGGGTCATCTGTGTCCACGTCGACTGGGAGGACAGTGGCCATCATCTTCTCCTGGCCCATCAAGGTGAGTCAGGACACTTGGGTGCCCCAAAAATAACCTGGAGATCCCCAAAAATTATCTGGGTACATCTGTGTACTCCCCCAAATCATCTGGATTACCTCAAAAATCACCTGGATGCACCTGGGTACCTCTGGAACACCTAAATCCCCCAAATCCCCTGAGGGCCCCCAAAACTGGTGTCCCAAAAATTGTCCTTGCTTTGACTGGGTGGACCTGGTGTCCCTGAATCCCCATCGACTTTAAAGGGTACATGTTGAGTTCTGTTTATACCCATGTATCTCTATAAATCTCTCCCAGTGGTCCCACTTATGCCCCAGTGCTCCCAGTAACCCCAGTGTCCCCCCCCTTAGCCCTTCCCAGTGCTCCCAGTTGAACCACTAACCCTTCCCAATCAAGCCCTGTTAATGGGTAGTCCTGGTATCCCTCAATCCCCTTTGACTTCAATGGGTAGACCCAATGTCTGAAAATTTTTGGTGCCAAAAGTCCCACCTTTGGGCTCGGAATTCCCAGATTTGGGGCTGAAAATGAAGATTTTGGATTAAGTGGAGGCACAGCTCCAGAATAGGCTGAAGGTGTGGGATCAAGAATTTGTGATTAGCTCCCAGGAATTATGCCAGGACTTCCAGAGTGTCAGCACCATGATCCTGAAATGGATATTCCCAGAATTCAGCCCAATATTTCCCCCAAATTTCCCCGAAATTCCCCATTTTAACACCAAATTTCTGCAAAATCCCCATTGACTTTAATGTGTAAACCTGGTTTCCCTAAATCCCTATTGATTTCAAAAGGTAGACCTGATGTTCCTAAATCCCCTTTGATTTTTTAAAATAGGTCGACCTGCTATTCCTACATTGCCTTAGATTTCAAAGGGTAGACCTGATGTCCATAAGCTCTCTATTGGGAGATGAATATTACAAGAGATGGAACAACTGAGAGACATTGTCAAAGATGGTTTATTGCTTTATTTCATCAGTCTCATAGAAGGGTGAGACATTCAAGGTGTTACATCCAGGGCCATAATATCAGAAGCTTCCTCATTCTTAGTTACAAATGCCTTATGTTAGTTTTTTAGCCAATCAAAAACTTCTATGAACTTTGCTAATGTCTTTTTAATTAATTAATTTAATAAATTAATTGCTTCCCATGGCTTCAGTGCAATGCATCATTTTTCAGTATATCATATAACACTGCACAAACCTACATTGATACATCTTAACATCTAATTAACTTTATAACAAGTTATTTTTGCTAAACTTGAAAATCTTTTACTTACTTAACATACTGCTTTGCTTACATAATCCCTATTTCTGTTTTCTTGAAACATATTTTGACTTAAACTACAAACGTATATTCTTGTTTCATGTCTGTTTCACTTTAATGCTCTAATTCTCTAAGCCTTCTCCAAGGTTTAGGTCAAACCTTGTATCTATTTCTATCTCTGAGCCTGTATGCCCAAGGCCCTGAGAGCTCTCTGTGCCTGCATTTCCCACACTGCAGTATCCCAAAGGACCCTTGGTTCCATGGGGACTCACAATGGCAGAAGGGTCTCCTTGGTTCCACAAGGTCCTGCAGAGCCCCTTGATTCAACGAGGCCTCAAAGTGTCATCATGGCCTCCAGGATTCCATGAGGCCCCACAGTGTCACAATGCACCTTTGTTTCCATGGGGTCCAGCACTGTTCCATGAATCCTCAGTTCCATGGGGCCCTGTAGTGTCACAATGGACTCCTTGGTTCAATGGTGCCACACATTGTGACAATTGTCCCTTGGCCTGCCAGGACTCCATAGTGTCACAACGATTCCTTGCTTCAGTGAGGTCTTGCAGTGTCACAATGGACTCCATGATTCCATGAGGCCCTGCAGTGTCACAATGGACTCCTTGGTTCAATGGTGGCACACTGTGACACCATCACCCCTTGGCCCAACAAGTCTCCACAGTGTCACAATGGTTCCTTGCTTCCAGGAGGCCTTGCAGTGTCACAATGGACTCCTTGGTTCAGTGAGGCCTGTGATGCATTAAGATTTTAGACTTTATATTTTTGAATTCCTGTACTGCATTTGGGCATAACTCTAAACTCTATATGAAGTGTTAGTTAAATGTCTTAAAATTTTGCTCAGACAAAACAATTCCTCTGAAACTCAAGGACGTTCTACAACCTCAGGCTCCAAAACCTATAAGCAAAAGTGAATTGTGGGGGGAGTGAACTGGGGGAATATGACTTCATTACATGAAGCTGTAACTGGAGCTTCATGGAATTGCCTGATATGCAAACAGACTAAACTTATATCTGTCTGAAAACTCATCACCACCGTCCACCTTGGGTGTAACTTCTGGGAGGCTTTTGACTGCCCAAGGTGAATCTATTGAAGGCCTTTAATAAACACCCACTTTATTCCCTTAACCTTGTCTAGCCTTTGTTCTATGTAGCCACTCCAAGACATCACCTGTAGTGTCACAATAGTCTCCATGATTCCATAAGACCCTGCAATATCAAAGCAGACCATTGGTTCCCTTAAACACCACAGTGTCACAATGGCCCCTTGGCTCCACTGAGTCCTACGGTGTCAATGGGGTCCCCTTGGTTCCAAAAGGCCCTGAAATGCCACAACAGACCTTGGCCTCCATGGTTTCATGAGGCTGTGCTGTGTCACAGTGCACCCTCAGCTCCATGATGCCCCATAGTGTCACAATGGTCTCCTTGGTTCTGCAGTGTGACAATGCCCCCTCGGTCCCTTGGAGCTCACAGGGTCACTCTTGTGCCCTTGTTTCCATGAGGCCCTGCAGTGCCACAATGGTCCTTTGGTTCCTCCAAGTGGCCTCAAAGTGTCCTCATGGCCTCCTTGGTTCCATGATGCCCTGTAGTATAACAATGATCTCCTTGGTTCCACAGTGTCAGAATGGCCCCTTTGTCCCATGGAGCCCCACGCTGTCACTGTGGTCCCCTTGATTCCATGAGGCCCTGCCGTGCTGCAATGGCCCCAATGGCTACAATGGTCTCCAGTGAGACTCTCTACAACCACCTGAACAGAGGCTGTAGTCAGGTGGGGGTCGGTCTCTTCTCCCAGGCAACCACTGACAGAATGAGAGAACACAGTCTGAAGATGAGCCAGGGGTAGTATAGGTTTGACATCAGGAAAAATTTCTTCACTGAGAGAGTGATTGGGCACTGGAATCTTCTGCCCAGGGAGGTGGTGGAGTCACCACCCCTGGTGGCATTTAAAAAAAGAATGGACGTGGCACTCAGAGCCATGATTTAGTTGATGAGGTGAAGTTAAGTGATAGGTTGGACTTCATGATCTTTTCCAAACTCATTACCTCCATGATTCTGTTTCATAATAGTCTCCGTTGTTCCATGAGGCCCTGCAATGTCACAATGGACCTTTGGATTAATGAGGCCTCACTGTGTAACAATGGACCCTTGGTTCCATGAGATTTCTCAGTGTCACAATGGTCTCCTTGGATCTGCAGTGTCCCAATGGCCGCTTGGTCAGAATTGACTTCTGGTTCCATGAGCTTTCATACTCTCAGCAGCAGTTCTGCAGTGTCACCATGGACCCTTTGTTCCACGAGGTTCTGTGCTATAACATGGTCACCTTGGTTCTGTGAGGCCCTGCAGTGTCACAATGCACCCATGGTTGCAGGAGGTTCCACAGTGCACCTTCAGGTTCCACAGTGTCACAGCTGACTCCTTGGTTCTGTGAGGACCCACTGTCACTAAATCTCCAAAATATCAGAATAAGACTCCTTAACATTGATTTCGTGTTCAAGAGGACATCCCTTTTTTCAGGCTTCAGGTCCAATGTGGAATAACTCCTAAACTTATGTGGACACGTGATTCTACAAGTGTGTTGCTTATATTTAGTCACTACATGCATATTGCAATTTACCATTTCTATAAAAGCCACCACAAGTTACCAGGTTGTGTCCTTGTATTTTCTGTCACTGCAGCCTTGAGCCAGATGTGTTTCTCTTCTCTTCTGACAGTCTCTGCTGGGAAAGCAGCTCCTGCATGCCATGTTTCTCTGCTGAAAGTTCACAGGCACAGTAAAAATTGAATGAACCCTTTTGGTATCAAGGCCAAGGCTTTGTGTGTCCAGGCAGAGGCAGGCAGGAGGCAGAGCTGTCAGCAAAGGAAGGGGCCAGCGAGGTGGGGCAGCCGGGGGATGACGACAGCCTGCAGGGACAGAGGCGCAGGGCATGGACACCGTAGGACAGCCTGGGCTGCAGAGGCCACAGGGATGGGCAGCAGCTGAAAGGCCCTGACACAGCCAACTCCTGCAGCACTTGGGCCATGCAGGCTGGCCCTGGGCCTGAGGCCAGCAGGGGACAAGTGAGCCTTGCTGTGCTGGGGCCTCATTGCCTCCTTGTCCCTGCTCAGCAGCCTGGCAGGGGCCGCCCCATGGTGCTGCCCTTGGCATTGCACATGCCCAGAGCCCAGTGGCCCGGGAAGAGCCCTGAGCAATGAGGGAGGGACAGGATCTGCCTTGCCAGGGGCTGGGGCTCAGCCCTTGGCCCTTTGCATTCCTGAAACACATCCAGGTGTGCTCAGCATCAGAGACACCTTTCCCTTGTTTGTCCCCCCCGTCATCACTGCCTCCAGTGTTCTGTTCTAACTGGAACCTGGGGACACTTTCTCAGTCATATCCCTCAGTGGAATCCATTAAAACTTCAATAAATTTTGGAGTTTGAATCTGCCTCTGAATTCTTGAGAAGTTTTCCTTCAGCTTCCTCTCAGGGACTGACGTTCAGGGACTCAGCACTGTTGGGAAATCCCAGCTCTACAGAGACAGGGCAACTGAGAGGCTTTTAAATTATTTTCTTCCGTTATCAGTCTCCTTGAAGGGTGAAACATCAGAGATGTAAAACTCAATGCCATTCTATCTGAAGCCAACTTACTTCTTCGTTATAAAACCTTAGAAATGTTTTTCAGCCTATTAGGTTTTCTCACAATAGTGCTAATAATTCTAACAACAATATCCTATTATTTTACAACACATGTTCTTGCCACAATGTATCTTTCACAGTTCTAGCTCTCCAAAATATCTGATCTTTTTGCAAGGCCATTGTTTGAAACTTGTTTCTAGTTCAATCTCTCTCTCAGCAATGTCTTCTCTATTCCAGGGCCATTCTGAGTCAGCACACCTTATCTCAGAGTTTGCATCCAGATGTACAAGAGTGTGTGAGCTTTCAGTCAGGCTTTGAGAATCCTTTACAAATCCATTTCTCACAAATATCAATCACAGAATGCTACAATCACCTCTGCTCTAAAGGGGCCAGTAATAAACTACAGCCTTGAAAATTGGAATGGATATTTCTAAGAAGGTCTTTGTCATATTTCTCCATAACCGGAGTTGAAAAGCTTCCGAATGAACTGCACCAGACCAGAGGGAAATCAAGGCAGAACTGTGATTTTCTAGGAAACCTCTGAAGAATTCAGTCATAATCAAACTCCAAAGTGTCTGATACTGCTCATAGGTCCCACTGAGGGACACGACAGAGAAAGTGTCCCCAGGTTCCATTGTGAGCAGGAAATTGGAGGCAGAGATGACAGGTGGTGTGGGAAATGCAGGCACAGAGAGCTCTCAGGGCCTTGTGCATACAGGCTCAGAGACTGAGATGGATCCAAGGTTTGACCTAAGACCTTGGAGAAGGCTTGGGGAATCAGAGCATTAAAAGGAAAATTGATATAAAACAAGAATATAAGTTTTTAGTTTAAGTAGAAGTATGTTTTAAGCAAACAGAAATATGCATTATGTAAGCAAAGCAGTATGTTAAGTAAGATAGTAAAAGATTTTAAAGCTCAGCAATAGAACCTGTTATAAAGTTAATTAGAAGTTTACGATATATCAACGTAGGTTTATGAAGTGTTTTAGGATTGGTTGAAAAATGATGCATTGTGGCAAAGCCATGGGAAGGAAAGCAATTAATGATTGGTGTAAAAGAATGCTGGCAAACTTCGCAGAAATATTTGATTGGCTAAAAAACTAACATAAGGCATTGTAACTAAGAATGAGGCAGCTTCTGATAGTTTGGTGTTGGATGTAACACCTTGAATGTCTCACCCTTCTATGAGACTGACACCATGAGGCCATAAACCATCTTTTACAACATCTCTCAGTTGCCCCATCTCTTGTAATATCAATCTCCCAATACAGATTTTTTTGACATCAGACATGACTAATGAAATCAATAGGGCCTTATGGATACCAGGTCTATCCCATTAATGTCAATATGGATTTAGGGACACCTGGTCTATCCATTAAAATCAATGGGAATTTGAGAAAATTTGGCCCTAATATAGGGAGATTTGAGTAAATTTGGAGGAAATCTTGGGCTGAATTCTGGGAATTTCCACTCCAGGATTGCAGTGCCAATGCTCTGGATGTCCTGGATGAATTCCTGGAGGCCAATCCCAAATCCCTGATCCTTCACCTGCTGTCCATGTTGGAGCTGTGCCCCCAGGTAAACCCAAAAATGTCCCTTTTCAGCCTGAAATCTGAGAATTCCAAGCTCAAAATTGGGATTTTTGGCGCCAAAATTTTGGGACATCAGCTCTGCCCACTGAAGTCAAAGGGGATTGAAGGACACCAGGTCTACCCCAGTGAAGTCAATAGGGATTTAGGGACACCAGGTCCATCCATTGATAGGGCTTGATTGGGAAGAGTTACTGTTCAAACTGGGAGCACTGGGAAGGGCTAAGGAGGGACACTGGGGTTACTAAGAGCACTGAAAAAAGTGGGACAACTGGGAGGGATTTATAGAGATAACGGGGATAAAGAGGACTCCAGTGCTAACCCATTGAATTTAGGGACAGCAGGTCTACTCTTTAAAGGCAATAAAGTTTAGGGGCACCAGGTCTACCCAGTCAAAGCAAGGAGGATGCTGGAGAAACTAGTTTTCAGAGGGCCAAAGGGGGTTTTGGTGATCCAGGTGTGCAAGGGGTACCCAGGTGATTTTTGGGGCACCCAAGTGCCCTGACTCAGCCTGACAGGCCGGGAGAAGATGATGGCCACCATCCTCCCAGTCGATGTGGACACAGGTGACCCTTGGCAGCTGTGGGGCTGTTGGGGGACACCCCAACATTCAGGGGGTACCCAAAACTCCAGGTGAGGACATCAGGGGTGGGAGGGAGCCCTGAGTTACCTCGGGAGAGGATGCAGGGCAGGTACAGCCAGGTGCTTTGGTGCATGGGGTTGGTGAAGATGGTATTCTGCAGCAGCTCCAGCTCTGGGATGGGCAAAAGAGGCACCCCAAAATCTCTAGGGGACACCGGGGGAAATCCCAATATCTCGATGGGGGCACCCAGGTATCCAGGAGTTCGGGTCTACCCATTAAAGTCAGTGGGGATTTAGGGAAACCAGATCTACTCATTGAAGACAATAGGGATTTAGGAACACCAGGCCTACCCATTCAACCCAACAGAACCCAGCAGCTCATACTTTAGGCGAGGGATGGGCTGGAAAATTTTGGGGGTCTCGCAAAATTGGGGGAGTTTTTTGTGGAATCCCTCGCCTTCCTTCAGCCTTCCAGGGGGCAGTGCCCTTGCCGTAGTTCCTGGTGGGCATCAGCAGCCCCAGGCAGTGTTGCCAGGCCGAGAAGTTGGAGAAGCTGAGGATCAGCAAGGCCCTGGTGAAGGTCAGCTCGGCCTTGAGGTCCTGCCCGGCCACACGTGCCTACCAGTGTTCCCAGGTGTGGACTGGGAAGGCACCAGTATAAACCAGTAAGCACTCCTGATCTCCTGAGGCTCATGGCAGCAGTTCCCAGTATAAACCAGTATGGCCTCATGTACCCAAATCCATTCCCAGTGTAGTCAAGGGCTCCTAGTGTGATCCTGTGGCTCCCAAGTTTATATTGGGAAGGCACCAGTATAAACCAGTAAGCATTTGGAGCCACCCCTGAGCCCCTGAGCCCATGGTGGCAGCTCCCAGCATAAACCAGTAAGGCCAGCACAACCTGAAGTCACTCCCAGTGGAGTGCCAGGCGTCCCCAAGACCCCTCCCAGTATAACCCAGTACACCCCAGTCTGACCCAGTAAAATCCAGAATATCCCTGTATAACCCAGTATCAATCACTACAACCCAGTTACCCCCTGCACCCCATCCAAGTACAAACCAGTATAACCCAGTGTAACACACAGTCGGCCACTAGGTCCTCCCAGCCAGCAGGGGGCACTCATACAACCCTGCTCCCTTTCCCAGTGGAACCCAGTACAAACCAGTAACACCACAGAACCCCATTCCAGTACAAACCAGTATAACCCAGTACAACCAGTACACACAGTGTTAGGTCCTCCTGGACACTCACACAGCCTCTCTCAGTATAACCCAGTACTACCCAGTGACCCCAGCCTTGTCCCAGCAACCCCTGGACCCCATCCCAGCACAAACCAGTACAAACCAGTACAAGCCACTCACAGTTGCAGGAGTCGGCCAACAGGAGGTGCTCGCACAGTGCCAGGTCCTCCCGGCCAGCAGGGGGCGCTGCAGTGTCCATTGTGACCCGACAGAACCAAGGAAACCCCTGTGACACTGCGGGGCCCCACGGAACCAAGAGTCCATTGTGAGACACCTGGGCCACGTGGAGCCAAGGAACCATTGTGACACTGGGGAAACTCATGGGACCAAGGGTCCACTGTGACATTGTGGGGCCTCATGGAACCTGTGAGCCATTGTGACACTGCACGGCCTTGTGGAACCAAGGAGACCACGGTGACACTGTGGGGCCACCTGGAACCAAGAGTCCATTGTGACACTCTGGAACTACAGAGACCATTGGTGAGAGTATGGAACCTCGAGGAGCCAAAAGTCCATTGTGATAGAACATGGCCTCATGGAACCAAAAAGAGCATTGTGACACTGTGGGACACCATGGACCCAAATCTCCATTGTGACAGTGCAGAACCAAGGGGCCTTTGTGACACTGCAAGGCCTCAGGGAACCAAGGAGTCCAAAGGACTCAAACATTTCTTGCAGGGTTCTGCCTTGGGGAAGGGGAAGCTGCTTTGTGGCACCTTGGCTTTAGCACACACTAATAGAAGGTGTCTGTTTTCAATGGGGACATTACGGAGTTGTAGATTGCTTCAAAACAAAAAAAAAAAAGGAGGGGGGGAACACTCCTTTTGGCCTGTGTGCAGCCAGATCTCCAAGTAAAGCAGGTCCCAAGTGAGTGATGACAGACAGGATGGAGTTGGGGAATGTGTAGCAAGGTTGTCCACACAGGGTCAGACCTCAAGGCACAGCTTCTGTGAGCAGGCCAGACGTTAGGAGAGACCCTGCATCAATATCAATCACAGAATGCTGGAATCACCTCTGCTCTAAGGAGAATAGCAATGAAATACACTCTTCAAAGTAGGAATGTGTATTTCTTAGAATCTCTGGGAAATATTTCTCCATAACTGGATTTGAAAATCTTCCTAATGAATGAACTTCACCAGAGGGAAATCAAGGCAGAGCCATGGTTTGTCAGGATTTGCTTGATCCCAGTCAGCCCCGTGGTGCATTTGGTGCTAAGCCCTTGAACCTCAGGGCCTGAGAGGAGATTGCACAAACCTTTCCAGGAGTCCAAGGCAGAAGAAAAACCCAAAGTGTCTCAAAGCATTAATGGGTCTCACTGAAGTCCATCCCCAACACAGGCTCCTTATGGACTCCTTGGAGGAAAGAACTGGATGCCAGGATGGCCCAAAACCCTCTCAGAGAGTCAGAGAGGAAAGGAAAATCCAAACTACCTTTGAAAACCTTGAGTATCTCAATGTATTATTGAGACCCACTGAGTGTCACTATAAAGCTCTCAAGGGACTAATTAAAGTAGATAATTGGGGCCATGATTGCATAAACTACTAGAAGAGTTGGTGTCAAAAGAGAACCTCCAAATACCTTAAAAAAACTGAAGTACCTTGAAACATTAATCAGCCCCACTTAGTGTTGTTACTGACAGAGGCTCTCAAGGGACTAATTAAAGCAGATAATTGGAGGCCATGATTGCACAAAGCTCTCAGAGACTCCAAGGCAAAAGCAAAACCCAAAGTCCTCTGAAAAACCTGCAGTCCCTGGGAGCATGAAGGAGCCCCCCAGGGCCATTCCTGACCAAGGCTCCCCAGGGACTCGTCCCAACAGATCCCTGAGGCCACTGGGATGTGGGGGGATGCTGAGGGCAGGACAAGGGGTGACAGTGGCCAGCCTTGCTGGGGCTGTGCCAGGAGGCCCCAGTGGCTCAGGACAAGGTGTCTCCTCCCAGCCCTTGGTGGCACAGACCCTGCTGTGCCCCAGGGCACCGAGACTTGCCTTCTCTTTGTCTTCACTTGTCATCACTGCCTCCAATTTCCTGCTCTGACTGGAACCTGGGGACACTTTCTCAGTTGTGTCCCTCAGAGGGAACCATTAAAACTTTAGGAAACTTTGGAGTTTGATTGTGACTTGGAGTTCTTGAGAGGTTTCTTCAGCTCCCTCTCAGGGACTGATGCTCAGAGACTCAGCCCCAATCCCCAAGAGGGTCATTAAAGTCCTTGTGCTGTGTCTGTGCTGATGAGCTGGGCCAGGCTCCTAGATCAGAAGGCAATCCTGGCAACCAAGAAGAGCTTCAAAAACACATTTCTCTTGATGAGCAGCTCCTGTGCACAGCTCAGCAGGGCTGGGGCACTGCCTGCAGCCACCCCGGGCACAGCACAGAGGCACAGAGAGCTTCAATCAGTCAGGGCTGGGAAGATGCTGAGAAGTGCCTGGGGCAGAATCACTCCCAGCCCTTGACACAGGAAGCCTCTGGCTGCAGGACAATGCAGCTGCAGCTCCTGCAGTGATCTCCTAAAGCTGCAACATCCTAATGCCTGCAGACTGTGTGAGTACATTCTCTGATGATCTCTTGTGTAGAGCAGCCAGGGGTGCCCAGGGCTGTGGTGCAGAGCAGGGTCCTGCAGCCCAGGGCGCTGTGCTGGGGCAGGGACTCTGCTGCCTGCCAGGGACAGCTCTCAGCCAGCCCTGGGAGCTGCTCCCAGCACTGGGGGACAAGGTCTGGGTAGAAGGAGACAGCTGGTAAGGCTTGGAAATGTTCTCCTTGTGTGATGAGGATAGTGCAGGGCTGCTCTCAGCATGACATTTAACTGCAGAACATTTCCAAGGAGATTAAACAAGGAGCACAGTGAGGCAGGGGCTGCATAAAAGGGAAAGTCCTGCTTTTTTAATCTGCTTGACTGGGTTGCATTGTTGGGAGATTGCACATTGATATTCATCTCTCAGTTTAGGTTGAGAAAAATTTTTAAAAATTCTCTTGTATCTGAGTAAACCAAGCAAAGAAATAAATCAGGACAGGGCCCCATACAGGCAGCATCAGTGTCAGCCTCCTCAGGGTTGCTCTGACATTGCCATCAGAGCCTGCAGAGACAGAGCTGACCCTGGGCAGTGCTCTGTGCTGGGAGGGGTCTGCAGGACAGAGCTGAGCCCCCAGGGCTGGGCTGGGCTCTGGCAGCACTGGCAAAGCCCAGCCCTGGGCACAGGGAAGCAGCTGCTGGCAGGGACAGCTCCAGGCAGCAGAGCCCTGGGCACGCAGTGGGGGGAAAGTGCCACCAAGCTGGGCTGGGATATTTCAAGTCCTCTCCAAACTGAACTATACCATGATTACTTTTCTTACAGATCCCCATGCCAAGACACAGGAAATGTCCAACAGCAGCTCCATCAGCCACTTCCTCCTGCTGCCATTGGCAGACACGTGGCAGCTGCAGCTCCTGCACTTCTGCCTCTTCCTGGCCATCTCCCTGGCTGCCCTCCTGGCCAACGGCCTCATCATCAGCGCCGTAGCCTGCGGCCACCACCTGCACACCCCCATGTTCTTCTTCCTGCTCAACCTGGCCCTCAGCGACCTGGGCTCTATCTGCACCACTGTCCCCAAAGCCATGCACAATTCCCTCTGGGACACCAGACACATCTCCTATGCTGGATGTGCTGCACAAGTTTTTCTGATTTTCTTCTTTTTTGGAACAGAGTTTTCCCTGCTGACCATCATGTGCTACGACCGCTACGTGTCCATCTGCAAACCCCTGCACTACGGGACCCTCCTGGGCAGCAGAGCTTGTGCCCACATGGCAGCAGCTGCCTGGGCCAGTGCCTTTCTCAATGCTCTGCTGCACACCGCCAATACATTTTCCCTGCCCCTGTGCAAGGGCAATGCCCTGGGCCAGTTCTTCTGTGAGGTACCCCAGATCCTCAAACTCTCCTGCTCCAAATCCTACCTCAGGGAACTTGGGATCATTGCTGTTAGTGCCTGTTTAGCTTCTGGATGTTTTGTGTTCATTGTTTTCTCCTATGTGCAGATCTTCAGGGCTGTGCTGAGGATCCCCTCTGAGCAGGGACGGCACAAAGCCTTTTCCACCTGCCTCCCTCACCTGGCTGTGGTCTCTCTATTTGTCAGCACTACAGTGTTTGCCTACTTGAAACCCCCCTCCATCTCCTCCCCATCTCTGGATCTGGCCCTGTCTGTTCTGTACTCAGTGGTGCCTCCAGCCCTGAACCCTCTCATCTACAGCCTGAGGAACCAGGAGCTCAAGGATGCCCTGAGAAAATTCATGACTCTGTATTTTCTGAAGCATTAAACTTTTCTGCTGCATAATCTTTAGAATTCAGAACTCTCTAAAAGCTCACATTTTTTTTTCCATATTTGTCCGTTTTTTCTATGGTATCTTTTTCTCTTGTTGTAATATTTCTTACAAAATACTGAAGTGTTACTCTTTGCATTTCTTCATGAATATCTACCTTTCTTTTGAAACACAAAGACATGCAAGAGGTCTTTCTCCTGTGCATTTAAATAAAACAAGTGCCTGCCCTGCCCTGTGTGTCCAGGATCCTTCCTCAGCCCTTCTCTGTCTCTGAAGGGCAGTGCCTGTGGGCAGAGGTGGACAGAAGAGACTCCCAGCACAGCAGCACAGCCAGGGACAACGGCCCTGGCTCTTCCCACATCTGCTCTTCCCAACTCCACCCTCTCCTTGCCAGCCCTTCTGTGGCTGTGAGGCCGCAGTGCTCTGGCAGCTTGGTCACTGTCCTGCTGTGCATCCGTGCTGTGCCCACAGGCAGGGACAAGCCATGGGCACTGCTGGGACACAGCTGGGCTCCAGCACAGCAGCTCCATCAGCAAAGGGCATCTCCTGAGGACAGGGCAGGAAGGCTTTGCTCTCCTCCAGATCTGCTGTCAGCAATGTGCTCCAGGAATGCCCTGGCCAAGCAAAGCCCAGTGCCTGGGGCAGAGGGGCAGTGTGCAGGGGGCACACAGCAGTGTCCTGGCACAGCCAGAGCTCCTGGGATGGACCTGAGGGAGCAGCAGGGCAGGGCCTGGGCTGTGTCTTTGTTCTGAGCACAGCCTGGCAAATCCTCCTGCAGCCATTCCAGGCACTGGCAGCACAAGGCAGGGATTGCAGAACACCCGTGGGAAGGAAAAGAAGGGGATGTTGTGTGCCCAGACTTTAGCCAGGCCTGGGACATGGTCTGCTGTGCTCTCCTCAGAGCCAGATTGGAGAGAGCTGGGCTGCAGGAGAGGAACATGGGATGGGTGGGAATTTGGCTGAACAATCAGGGTCAAATGTCATCCATGACACAGAGTCCTCTTGGCAGCCACTCCCTGGTGACCTCCCTCAGTGACCAGCCCTTGACCACCAGTGTGGAACATTTCTATTATCGCTATAAGGGCATGAAATGCACTTTCAATTCCTTTGTAGATGCTGCCAAATTGCAGGGAGTCTGTGACCAAACTCATCTAGTTAATGGTGACTGCAAAATGTAATTGGGCAAAATGACTAAGTTGGGTAAATTTCTCTTGCCATCAGGGGCCAATCAAGTAACAAGAAAAGGTAGAACTTATGTATCAATTAAAAGGCAGTTCAATAAGGAAAAATCAAACCCAACCAAAAAATAAAAACAAAGCAAGACCCAGCCACAACAGAAAAAGCCCCCATGAACCAAGCAACCACAAAAAGCAAAGGCCATACACAGAAGAAAAGCAAACCCACAGGAAATCTCCTAGCAGCAGAAAATATTTAACCATGCTGTGTCAGGAGTGGATTCTGTATGTGTAGGTGCTGTTTTGAATAAAAATGTCTTAAAAATGCATCAATTCCCTACTCCCCTTGCCCCCACTACTCTCAGTTTATTGCTGATCGTGGTATAACATGGAATGGAACATCCCTTGGGTCAGTCCAGCCCAGCTGTCCCATCCCTGTTCCCTCAGGAACACTTGACCTCCCCAAGCCCATGGGTTGGAGGGGCTTGCAGACTCGCCTCATGTGGGGCGAGCACTGTGACAAGGACAGGAGAACAGAACAACATTTACTCTTGTCAAGGACAGTAGAACAGAACAGAACAGCCTTGGAGAAATGGATAAAGGATATAGCTGAGGCAAACAGAAGTCACACAAAATGCAAGGAGGATGCCAGCTCAGCTCTGCAAGGCTGACAAAACAGAAGTTATACAAAACAAGAATATTGCCCTTACTCAAAAGTGGGGATAAAGGAACAGCCACCTAAAAAGGACACTGAAGGATATTGAAGACAGACCCCAAAGAGCCATATAAAGACTTTCAATAAGGGGTGCAACTATGTCAAATAAAGTCCAAGGAAGTGGGATAGCTAATAAATCACATAATCAATGTGTCTGATAAAAACTGTTCATTCAATGTTCATTCGATGCTCTGGGCACTAAGATGGAGCAAGGATAGCCCAAGTGACCACTATGCTGTAATAAAGAATACCTGTTTTCAAATAGTCAAAATTGTGTTCAAAAGTTTCTATCCTGTGGATTTCAACATCAGTGCTGTCCTTGACTCCATTATAATTCTTGCACAGTTTCACAATTGCCCCTTGGTTCCATGAGGCCCTGCTATATAACAGTGGACCTTTGGTTCCATTAGGGTCTGTGCTGTCAAAATGGCCTCCTTGGTTCTGCACTGCCACAATGGCTCTCCTTGGTTCCACAAGGCCTTGGTGTGTCACAACAGCCCCTTGGTTCCATGAACTGCCATAGTGTCACCACAGTCCCTTGGATCTGCAGTATCACAATGGACAATTGGTTAAAGCAGCCCTGCAGTGTCACAATGAATATTTGGTTCCATGGGTCCCCACAGTGTCACCACGGCCCCTTGGTTCCACGAGGTCTCACTGTATAACAATGGCCCCTCAGTTCCATGAGGTTTTGTACTGTCAACAGTGCTCTCCTTGGTTCTGTCATGTGAAAATTGCTGCTTGGTTCCAGAAGGTTCCTCAGTGTCACAGTGGTCTCCTTGGTTCCATGAGGCTCTGCAGTGTCACAGTGTCCCATAATTTCCATGAGCTTCTGTCCCATCAACCATGTCCTTTGCTACAGTGAGGCCCCACAGTGTCACACTGGTCCCTTGGTTCCATGAGGTTCTCTGGTATCACCATGGTCTCCCTGGATCTGCAGTATCACTATGGAGCATTGGTTCCATGGGGCCCTGCTGTGTCACAGTGGCTCCTTGGTTCCATGAAGCCCCACTGTATAACAATGGAATCTTGGTCCCATGAGATTCTGTACTGTCACAACGGTCTCTTTGTTTCTGGACTGTAACAATGGACCCTTGGTTCCATGAGGTTCCATGATGTCACAATGCTTTCCTTGGTTCCACAAGGCCTTGCTGTCTCACAATGGACCCACGTTCCATGAGCTTCCATGGTGTCACCATGGTCTCCTGGCATCTGCATTGTCACAATGGACAATTGATTCCATAGGACCCTGGTGTGTCACAATAAACCCTCAGTGCCACGAGGTTCTGGAGTGTCACAATGGTCTCCCTGGCTCAAGGAGGCTTTGGAGTGTCACAATGGCTGCTTGGTTCCATGAGCTTCCATAGTGTCACAATGGTCTCCTTGTTTCTGCAGTGCCATGGTGGACCCTCGGTTCCATTTAGGTTCCTAAATGTCACAGATTTCCTTCGTTCCCTGAAGCCCTGCTGTGTCACCAGGGCCCCTTGGTTCCATGAGTTTCTGTGCTGTCAACAACGGTGCCTTTGTTCCAATGAGGGGCTGCAATGTCACACTGGACCCTGGGTTCCACGGAGCTCTTCAGTGTCACAGTGGCCCCTTGGATCCATGAGGTCCCACAGTGTCACCATGGTCTCCTTGGATCTGCATTGTCACAATGGACCATTGGTTCCATGTGATATTGATGTGTCATCATGGTCTGCTGGGTTCCACGATTCCCCTCAGTGTCACAATGGAGCCTTGTTTCTGTGAGGCTCTGAACTGTCACAATTGTCTCCTTGCTTCCATGAACCCCTGCTGTGTCACAAGGCTCTCCTTGGTTCCATGAGGATACAAAAGCTTTGTATAAACATTGAGCAACATCTGCTTAACACAACTGGGAACATCTGTCTGCATTCAAAAGAGGGGTTAAAGGTGAGGGTGGCACCAGCAGCTTCCATGTGCAACAGAGATCCAGGGAAAGAACAGAGAATTCAGCTGAAATATTCAGAGAATTCTGTTTACAGAGATCATTTCTGGTCACACTGTGCCTTGTAGGAGGGTGACATCATTCCAGGCAGCCTATACTGAGCATGTGGTTCCTCAGTGGGGTTTGTTGTTTAGGAAACCTGCTCAGGCTTTTCCATTCTTTCCTCACAAACAGGAAAATTTCTCCTGGGCCTGTGTGCAGGCAGAGCCCTGAGGAGAGCAGGTGGGACATGGTGCAATGGGCTGGGACATCCAGCTGCAGAGCTCAGGGGACAAGGTTCTGCTGCAGGGCACAGGGATGTCAGTCCCAGGTGGGCGATGTCAAACATGGTGAGGCTGGGGGTGAGGAGCAGGTTGTCCAAACAGGGTCAGCCTGCAAGGGGCTCATTCTTCTGTGTGCCCAGACCTCTTAAGGAGATATTCAGTATCAACATCACCTAGGGAATGCTTCTATCCTCTCTTTTCTGAAATTAAAAATTTAAAAAATACTCACTTTATTAAAGAAAAAAAAGTTACAAGGTGCACTTGGAAATCGTTCCTCCTTAACAAAACTCCAAACGGACTCCAAGCAGCTGCACAACCCCTGATAACTTGAAGACAACTGGAAGAAGACAAGGTGCTCCTGAGGACTTTGTGTATTTTTATGATCTCCACAGTGGATTTAGGGCTGAGTCCAGGAACCTCAGGCATTGAGAGAAGGTTGAAGAACCTGCTCAAGGAGTCAGAAGCAAAACTCCAAGTCCCTTGGAGCATCAGTGGCCCCACTGGCCAAAGGCTCCCCAGGGAGTGGTGAGAGCAGATCCTTGAGGGCAGGATTGCAGGAGCCCGAGGCTGTGAGCAGGGAACTGCAATGCTGAGCAAGGCCTGGGCTGGCTGGAGGAAGCAGAAAGGCCAAGGCCTGAGCCCAGGCCTGGCCCAGCAGGGCCTGTCCCTCACGGGTGGCTCGGGGCTGTTGCTGGGGCAGTGGGATGGCAGGGGCAGCAAGGACAAATGTCATCAAGCTGCAAGCCCTGCCAGCCTCCTGAGGGAGGGCCGAGGCAGAAGCAAAGTGCAGCCCCTGCCAGGAAAGTTCCTTCTGTGGGGCTGCAGAGGCCCTGCCCGAGCCCAGGGCACAAAGGCCTGGGTGCCTCTGGCCCTGCCAGCCCTGCCCAGCCCTTGGCCATCTCTCCTGCAGGCTGTGCCCCCTGTGCGTGCTGCTCCTGTGCCCTGGCCGGCTGCACACGCCCATCTCGCTGTCCCCCCCAGCATTTCTCAGCCCAGCATTGCTGTGCCCTCCCTGGGCTCCCTGCACCCAGCGCTGCCGGCTCCTGGCACACAGAGCCATGGCCTGGCCCAGCCTCACGCTGGGACACCTCGGGCACCAACATTCTGCCCTGGGAGGGACTTTTCTGTCTCCTCACCTCCAGGCTGAACCTTCCAGGCTGCACTTTGGGGAGGTTTCCTTCTCTTCCTTCTTGCAAGGAAAGCTCTGTGTCCTGCTGTTCACAAAGAGAGAATGGCTGGTGGGAGATGTGTTGTTGACAGGCTGTTTGGGGTACAGTGACCATGAAATTTTGGAGATTTTAAATATTCTCTGGAAGAAGGAGAGGCATCTACAAAACTTCCACATTGGACTATGAGAGAATAGAATTTGGCCTATTCAGCATGCAGTTTTGGAGAGTACCAAATCAGTTACTGATTTCTTTTAAGGTAAACAGCCTTTAAAAAGCAAAGCTTCCCAGGAAAGATGGAGACAATTCAAAAAGAAATCTTGTAGGAGCTGCCTGTCCCTCTGTGCCAAAAAATCAGATAGAAAGGAAAATGACTGGCCTAGTAGGGCATGGAGCTTTTGCTGAAACTCAGGGTTAAAAGAAGGTGAATCACCTTTGGACAGAGGGGGACAGGCAACTCAAGAAGTATTTCAGAATGTCGCTAAGTCATGCAGAAAGAAAACTAGAGAGGTGAAAGCTCTATTAGGATTTAACCTGGCTGCTTCTGTGAAGGATAATAAAAATGATTTTAGAAATACATTAAAGGCAAAAGAAGGGAGAAGAAGAACCTCTATTGTTTATTAGGGGGGATATGGTTACCAAAGATGAGGAAAAGGCTGAGACACTTAACCCATTCATTGCCTCAGTTTTCAGCAATAGGACAAGTTGTCCTCAGGACAAGTGCTCTCCTAAGCTGGGAGATGGGGATAGGGAACAGAACAGACCCCTGTAATCCAGGAGGAAGCAGCTGGGGACCTGCTGAGCCACTCAGACACTTCCAGGTGTCTCTGGGACCAGATGGGATCCATCCTAGGGGGATGAGGGAGCTGCTGGATGAGCTGCCCAAGCTGCTCTCCATCATTTCTCATCAGTGCTGGCTCAGCAGGGAGGTGCCAGAGGACTGGAGGTGCCAATGGGAGCCCATCACCAAGAAGGGCTGGAAGGAGGATGTGGGGAAGTGCAGGCCTGTCAGCCTGACCTGGGTGCCTGGTGAGGTGATGGAACAAATCACCTTGAGCGCCATCACAGGGCACCTACAGGATGGCTGAGGGATCAGAGCCAGCCAGCGTGGATTTCAATATCTGCATTGATGATCTGGATGAGGGCATTGAGTGCAGCATCAGCAAATGTGCAGATGGCACCAAGGTGGGTGTGAGTGTGGATGTGCTGGAGGGTAGGAGGGCTCTGCAGAGGGACCTGGACAGGCTGGATCCAGGGCCCAAATCCAACAAGGTGAGGTTTAACAAGACCAAGTACCGGGTCCTGCACTTGGGCAAAACAACCCCTGCAGAGCTCCAGGCTGGGGACAGAGTGGCTGGACAGCAGCCAGGCAGAAAGGGACCTGGGGGCACTGATGGACAGCAGGCTGGACATGAGCCAGCACTGTGCCCAGGTGGCCAAGAAGGCCAATGACTCCTTTTCTGGATCAGGAATGGTGTGCCCAGCAGGAGCAGGGCAGTGATTCTGCCACTGTGCTCAGCACTGGTTGGGCAGCACCTCGAGTGCTGTGTCCAGTTCTGGGTCCTCAATTTAGGAAGGACATGGAGGGTCTGGAGCGTGTCCAGAGAAGGGCAAGAAGGCTGGTGAGGGGTGTGGAACACAAGTCCTGTGAGGTGTGGCTGAGGGAGCTGGGGATGTTTATCCTGGAGAAGAGGAGGCTCAGGAAGACAAGGTGATGTCAGGGCACAGATTGGACTTGATGATCTCCAGGGTCTTTTCCAGCCTTACTGATTCTGTGATTCTCTGGATACCCTGTGATTCTCTGTGATACCCCTGGAGTAGTTGCAGGATGAGCCCTGGGCCTCCTCTTCACAAGGTCCAGCAGCCCAGGTCCCTCAGCTTCTCCACACTGGCCCCAAAGCCCATCCTGTCAGTCCTGCAGAGCCTCTCCAGCCCCTCCTCATTGCCCACAACAGGGAGCCCCACACCCAGACACAGCAGCCCAGATGTGCCCCCCTGGCCTATGGTGCCTCTGGCAAGGGAACAGCACGAGGCACTGCAGGACCCTGCAGACAATTCTTGAAGCACTTGGAGGATGATCCTGCTCCCCAAGGGACGTTCCCATGGTTGCAATTTGGGAACAAAAATGGGGAGTGGGGCCAGAGAGGAAGTCGCAAACAGGGATGGGCTGTTTGCAGGAGAGGGGAGAGAACTGGGCAAGAGGAAGAAATCTGGATCAGGAAAGAGTAAAGAAAGGTGAAACCAAGGAAATGCTCAGGGCAGTTTGGGGGTGGCTGCCAGGCAGCCCTGGCTCTGAGCAACAACATCTGCAGTGGGACAGGAAACTCACAGCTCATGGGAACAAACTTTCTGGCTGACTTCAGAGGCCACGACAAAGCTGAGCGGTTTCCCTGCCATCCCCCAGCCCTTGCTGGCCCCAGGGGCTGATGGCATTTGTGCTCACTCAGCTCCATGTCCCCACAGCAGCACCATGGGGGTGCTGAGCCTGCTGTGTGCAATGCAAACAGGGGCTCCTGAGCCAGTGCTGCCGTGTGTGTGCCTGCAAGGATGCGGCTCCTGTGTGAGCTGGGGGAGAGGCCAGGGCTGCAGAGGGGGGATGTTGTTGGCAGGTGCATGAGGACGCTCTGGGACGCTGCCCTGGGGTGTCCAGCGCAGTGGGGATGGATCAGCCCCTGCTCTGCTGCTCCTTGCCAGGGTGTCCCCCTTGCAGGGAGCATGCAGAGCACCAGCCATGCTGTTTGCCCCCAGCCTGCCCACAGCCAGCCTGGGGCTGCTCCCGGGGCTTTTCTGTGCTCAGCATTGGGCTGGCCAAGTGTTGTGGAGAGAGCGTGGCCAAGGAGCCTGGAGCCCCCAGGCCCTGGCCTGAGGCGTCAGCGCTGCCCCAGCAGTGCCCATGGCCTGTCCCTGCTGCAGCCCCGGCACTGCCACCCCCAGGGCTGTGCCCGGCCCCGAGAGCACTCAGGCCCTGCAGCAACACGAGGGCCAGGAGGGCAGCGGGGCAGTGGCACGGGAGCAGCACTGGCAACACCAAGTGCTGCTGCTGCTGCTGGGCACAGCTGCTGTGCCAGCACTGATCTGCCCCAGCTCTGCACACAGACATTGCTGCTGCAGCTCCGGAGAAGGGAACAGAAGGGGCATCTCTGGAGAAATCTTTGCTGGGAGAATCTTTATTTTATTTTATTTAAAGTTACCAAGAGCGCAGCTCCTCATTGACACAGTCTCTGGGTCACAGAAAACATGGAGAAAATCAAAAGGAAATACAGCACAAATAATGACATTTCTTTGTGGACAATATTGAAAAGCTAAAACAAAGGAAAGGAAAGAACAAACCAACAAGCAAACCAACAAGAAGAATCAAATGTGACTTTTATTACAAGTGTTTTTCAGAAATTGGCCAGCAGTTTATTGTTTCTGAAACCATCTAGTGTTCAGTCTCCACACTGCAGCCTTGAGCTCCTGATTCCTCAGGCTGTAAATGAGAGGGTTCAGGGTTGGAGGCACCACTGAGTACAGAACAGACAGTGCCAGATCCAGAGATGGGGAGGAGATGGAGGGGGGCTTTAGGTAGGCAAACACTGCAGTGCTGAGGAACAGAGAGACCACAGCCAGGTGAGGGAGGCAGGTGGAAAAGGCTTTGTGCCGTCCCTGCTCAGAGGGGATCCTCAGCACAGCCCTGAAGATCTGCACATAGGAGAAAACAATGAACACAAAACACCCGAGTACTATACAGACACTAACAGCAATGATCCCAAGTTCCCTGAGGTAGGATTTGGAGCAGGAGAGCATGAGAATGTGTGGGATTTCACAGAAGAACTGGCCCAGGGCATTGCCATGGCACAGGGGCAGGGAAAATGTATTGGCCGTGTGCAGCAGAGCATTGAGAAAGGCACTGGCCCAGGCAGCTGCTGCCATGTGGGCACAAGCTCTGCTGCCCAGGAGGGTCCCGTAGTGCAGGGGTTTGCAGATGGACACGTAGCGGTCGTAGCACATGATGGTCAGCAGGGAAATCTCTGTTCCGAAAAAGAGGAAAATCAGAAAAACTTGTGCAGCACATCCTGAGTAGGAGATGTGTCTGGTGTCCCAGAGGGAATTGTGCATGGCTTTGGGGACAGTGGCGCAGATGGAGCCCAGGTCAGTGAGGGCCAGGTTGAGCAGGAAGAAGAACATGGGGGTGTGCAGGTGGTGGCCGCAGGCTACGGCGCTGATGATGAGGCCGTTGGCCAGGAGGGCAGCCAGGGAGATGGCCAGGAAGAGGCAGAAGTGCAGGAGCTGCAGCTGCCGCGTGTCTGCCAATGGCAGCAGGAGGAAGTGGCTGATGGAGCTGCTGTTGGACATTTGCCATGTCTTGGCATGGGGATCTGTAAGAAAAATAAAGATGTAATAGTTCAATTTGGAGAGGATTTTAAATATCCCAGCCCAGCTTGGTGGCACTTTCCCCCCACTGCCTGCCCAGGGCTCTGCTGCCTGGAGCTGTCCCTGCCAGCAGCTGCTTCCCTGTGCCCAGGGCTGGGCCCTGCCAGTGCTGCCAGAGCCCAGCCCAGCCCTGGGGGCTCAGCTCTGCCCTGCAGACCCCTCCCAGCACAGGGCACTGCCCAGGACCAGCTCTGCCTCTGCAGTCTGTGTTGGCATCGTTACAGCAGCCTGAGGAGGCTGGAAAAGCAACACTGATGCTCCCTGTGAGGGACCTTGTGCTGATTTCTGTGACTGACTGCTTTATTAGGATCTCAGAAATAAATTTCTTATTTCTCCGTACATGAACTGAGAGATAAATATCTGTATGCAATTTCCCATCTAGGCAACCCAGAGCAGTAAACTAAAAAAAAACAGCATTTTCCTTTTTATGTAGCCCCTGAATTGCAGTGCTCCCTATATAATCTCCTTGGAAGTGGTCTGGAGTTAAATGTTATGCTGGGAGCAGCCCTGAATAATACAGCATCCTCACAACACAAGAACACTTCCAAGCTTTACCAGCTGTCTCCTTCCACCCAGACCTTGTCCCCCAGTGCTGGGAGCAGCTCCCAGGGCTGGCTGAGAGCTGTCCCTGGCAGGCAGCAGAGTCCCTGCCCCAGCACAGCGCCCTGGGCTGCAGGACCCTGCTCTGCACCACAGCCCCGGGCACCCCTGGCTGCTCTACACAAGAGATCATCAGAGAATGTACTCACACAGTCTGCAGGCATTGGGATGTTCCAGCTTTAGGAGATCACTGCAGGAGCTGCAGCTGCATTGTCCTGCAGCCAGAGGCTTCCTGTGTCAAGGGCTGGGAGTGATTCTGCCCCAGGCACTTCTCAGCATCTTCCCAGCCCTGACTGATTGAAGCTCTCTGTGCCTCTGTGCTGTGCCCGGGGTGGCTGCAGGCAGTGCCCCAGCCCTGCTGAGCTGTGCACAGGAGCTGCTCATCAAGAGAAATGTGTTTTTGAAGCTCTTCTTGGTTGCCAGGATTGCCTTCTGATCTAGGAGCCTGGCCCAGCTCATCAGCACAGACACAGCACAAGGACTTTAATGACCCTCTTGGGGATTGGGGCTGAGTCTCTGAGCATCAGTCCCTGAGTGGGAGCTGAAGAAACCTCTCAAGAACTCCAAGTCACAATCAAACTTCAAAGTTTCCTAAAGTTTTAATGGTTCCCTCTGAGGGACACAACTGAGAAAGTGTCCCCAGGTTCCAGTCAGAGCAGGAAATTGGAGGCAGTGATGACAAGTGAAGACAAAGAGAAGGCAAGTCTCGGTGCCCTGGGGCACAGCAGGGTCTGTGCCACCAAGGGCTGGGAGGAGACACCTTGTCCTGAGCCACTGGGGCCTCCTGGCACAGCCCCAGCAAGGCTGGCCACTGTCACCCCTTGTCCTGCCCTCAGCATCCCCCCACATCCCAGTGGCCTCAGGGATGTGCTGGGACGAGTCCCTGGGGAGCCTTGGTCAGGAATGGCCCTGGGGGCTCCTTCATGCTCCCAGGGACTGCAGGTTTTTCAGAGCACTTTGGGTTTTGCTTTTGCCTTGGAGTCTCTGAGAGCTTTGTGCAATCATGGCCTCCAATTATCTGCTTTAATTAATCTCTTGAGAGCCTTTGTCAGTAACAACACTCAGTGGGGCTCATTAATGCTTCAAGGTACTCCGTTTTTTTAAGGTACTCTGAGTTTCTCTTTTGACAGCAACTCTTTTAGTACTTTATGCAATCATGGCCCCAATTATCTACTATTATGAGTCCCTTGAGAGCTTTGTATTGACACTCAGTGGGGCTCATTAATACTTTGAGATACTCAAGGTTTTAAATGTACTTTGTGGTTTTCTTTCCTCTCTGAGTCTCTGAGAGGGTTTTGGGCGATCCTGGCATCCAGTTCTTTCCTCCAAGGAGTCCATGAGGAGCCTGTGTTGGGGATGGACCTCAGTGGGACTCATTAATGCTTTGAGACACTTTGGGTTTTTCTTCTGACTTGGACTCCTGGAAAGGTTTGTGCAATCTCCTCTCAGGTCCTGAGGTTCAAGGGCTCAGCACCAAATGCACCACGGTGCTCATTGGGATCAAGCAAGTCCTGACAAAACATGGCTCTGCCTTGATTTCCCTCTTGTCTGGGGCAATTCTTTAGGAAGTTTTCCTACTACACTTATGGAGAAATAATTCAAACGGCTTCTTAGAGATATTTATTATTATTTTGAAGTGTGTTTTTTATTAATGTTCTCTTTAGAGCAGAGGTGATTACAGCATTCCCTGATTGATATTGATCCAGGTTCTCTCCTCAGGAGGTCTGACCTGCTCAGAGAAGCTGTGCCTTGAGATTTGACCCAGTGTGGACAACTTTGCTCCACATTCCCCCACCCCATCCTGTCTGTCCTCACTCACCTGGGACCTGCTTTGCTTGGAGAGCTGACTCCACTCAGGTGAAAAGGAGATTTTTTTCCCCTCTTTTTTTTTTATTTTGAAGCAATTGAAAACTCCTGAATTTCCTCATTGAAAACAGACACTATCTCTTAGTGTGTGCCAGTGCAAGGTAGAACCAAGCATCTTCCCCTTCCCCAAGTCAGAAGCCTGCAAGGAATGTTTGAGACCTTTGGACTCCTTGGTTCCACAAGGCCTTGCTGGGTCACCATGCACTCTTGGCTCCATGACGTTCTGCACTGTCACAATGGAGATTTGGGTCCATGGGGCCCCACAGTGTCACAATGCTCTTTTGGGTTCCATGGGCCTTGATCTGTCACAATGGACTTTTGGCTCCTCGAGGTTCCATACTCTCAGCAATGATCTCTGTATTTCCAGGGTGTCACAATGGACCCTTGGTTCCATGAGGTTCTTCAGTGTCAAAATGGAATTCTTGATTCCACGGGGCCCCACAGTGTCACCATGGTCTCCTTGGTTCCACAAGGCTGTGCAGTGTCACAATGGCTCACAGGTTCCATGGGGTGCCACAATGTCACAGTCCATGAGTTCCATGGACTGGGTTCCATGAGTTTCCCCAGTGTCACAATGGTTCCTTGGTTTCACCTGGCCCCGTGTGTCACAATGGACTCTTGGTTCCATGCGGCCCCGCAGTGTCACCGGGGTTTCCTTGGTTCTGTGAGGTTCTGTGGTGTCACAGTGGATGTTTGGTTCCATGGAACCCCACAGTGTCACAGGGGTCTCCTTTTTCCTGTGGCACCCAGCAGCAAACCCCACTGGCAGGGCTAAATGCCTGGGAAGAAGGAGAAGGGGACATTTGGAGTGATGGTTTTTGTCTTCCCAGGGCACAGTGACGTGGGCTGGGGCCCTGCTGTCCTGGAGATGGCTGAACACTGGCCTGCCCATGGAAGGGCTGAGAGACAACAACCTCTGTGCATGGAACTACAACAGCAGAGAGCTCAGGCTGAAGGCTGGGTTTAACAGACTGTCACCAGCACAGGAACCATCAATGTGAGAGGAAAGATGTGTGTTCATGTCTTTACAAATCATTTGGTGGGTGAAGGGATGGGTGTTCAGGTGTTTGAAAGGGGTCGTAACATTTCTACTGACTTTGGGCAGCAGGTTTGTTACCGGGCCCAGCCAGCTTGGCTCCTGACACAGACAAGGGTTTTCACTGGTTTGTACTGGTTTTTACCTGTTTTCCTGGTTTGTAGTGATCCATACTGGTGTTTTCTGGTCCACACTGGTTTGTACAGCTTACTACTGTTTTGCATTACACAGTTGGTTGCAGTTTTTTACTGGTTTTTACAACTTATACTGGTCCATACTGGTCCATACTGGTCCAGACTGGTCCAGACTGGTTTATACAGGTTTCAGGGTGCTGTCGAAGCTGTCATTCATGGGACAGTACCTGGGGGTGAACCCCAAATCCTATGGGGTGTGGCACCACCAGTGCTGGGTGCTGGGCCACGCTGCAGCGCCCCCTGCTGGCCGGGAGGACCTGGCACTGTGCGAGCACCTCCTGGTGGCCGACCCCTGCAACTGTGAGTGAGTTGTACTGGTTTGTATTGGTTTGTACTGGTTTGTGCAGGGATGGGGTTCAGGAGGTGCTGGGACAAGGCTTAGGTCACTGGATTATACTGGATTATACTGAGAGAGTGTGTGTGAGTGTCCAGGAGGACCTAACACTGTGTGTACTAGTTGTACTGGTTTATACTGGTTTATACTGGTTTGTACTGAGATGGGGTGCTGGGGTGTTACTGGTTTGTACTGGGTTATACTGGGAAAGGGAGCAGGGGTGTGTGAGTGCTCCCTGATGGCTGGGAGGACCTGGTGGCCGACTGTGAGTTATACTGGGTTATACTGGTTTATACTGGGAGGTGGTTCTGGGGGTGACTGGTTGTAATGGTTTATATTGGGTTATACAGGGATATTCTGGATTTTACTGGGTTAAACTGGACTGTACTTGGTTATCCTGGGAGAGGGTTTAGGGATGCTTGGCACTCCACTGGAAGCAACTTCTGGGGATGCTGGCCTTACTGATTTATACTGGGAGCTGCCGCTACGGGCTCAGGGGCTCAGGGGTGGCTCCCAGTGTTTACTGGTTTATACTGGTGCCTTCCCAGTCCACACCTGGGAACACTGGTAGGCACTTGCAGCCAGGCAGGACCTCAAGGCCGAGCTGGCCTTCACCAGGGTCTTGCTGAGCCAGAGCTTCTCCAACTTCTCGGCCTGGCAACACTGCCTGTGGCTGCTGATGCCCACCAGGAACTACGGCAAGGGCACTGCTCCTGGAAGGCTGAAGGAAGGTGAAGGATTCCCCAGAAAAACTCACACAATTTTTTGGGATCCCCACAATTTTCCAGCCCCTCCCTCGCCTAAAGTGGGAGCTGGTGGGTTCTGTTGGGTTGAATGGGTAGAACTGGCTTCCCTAAATCCCCTTTGACTTTAATGAGTAGATCTGGTTTCCCTAAATCCCCACTGAATTTAATGGGTAGACCTCAACTCCTGGATACCTAGGGGCCCCCAGTGAGATATTGGGATTTCCCCCAGCGTCCCCCTGAGATTTTGGGGTGCCTCCTTTGCCCACCCCAGAGCTGGAGCTGTTGCAGAATACCATCTTCACCAACCCCATGCAACAAAGCACCTGGCTGTACCTGTGCTGCATCCTCTCCCGAGGTAACTCAGGGTTCCCTCCCACCCCGATGTCCTCACCTGGACTTTTGGGGTACCCCTGAATGTTGGGGTGCCCCCTGACAGCCCCAAAGCTGCCAGGGGTCACCTGTGTCCACGTCGACTGGAAGGACAGTGGCCATCATCTTCTCCTGGTCTGTCATGGTGAGTCAGGGCACTTGGGTGCCCCAAAAATCACCTGGGTACCCCCAGAAATCACCTGGATACACCTGGGTACCCCTTGCACACCTGGATCACCAAAACCCCTTGCAGCCCCCCCGAAAACTAGTGTCTCAAACATCCTCATTGCTTTGACAGGGTAGACCTGGTGGCCCTAAATTCAATGGGTTAGCTCTGGAGTCCTCTTTATCTCCATTTATCTCTACAAATCCCTCCCAGTTGTCCCACTTTTTTTCAGTGGTCTTAGTAACCCCAGTGTCCCCTCTCAGCCCTTCCCAGTGCTCCCAGTTTAAACATTAACTCTTCCCAATCAAGCCCTCTCAATGGGTAGACCTGGTGTCCCTAAATCCCTATTGACTTCACAGGGGTAGACCTGGTGTCCTTCAATCCCCTTTGACTTCAGTGGGCAGAGCTGATGTCTCAGCTCCAGCATGGACAGCAGGTGAAGAATCAGGAATTCAGGACTGGCCTCCAGGAATTCATCCAGGACGTCCAGAGCATTGGCACTGCAATCCTGGAGTGGAAATTCCCAGAATTCAGCCCAAAATTTCCTCCAAATTTACTCAAATTTCCCTATATTAAGGCCAAATTTCCTCAAACCCCATTGACTTTAATGGATAAACCAGGTGTCCCTACGTCCATATTGACTTTAATGGGATACACCTGGTGTCCATAAGGCCCTATTGATTTCATTAGTCATTTCTGATGTCAAAAAAATGTGCATTGGGAGATTGACATTACAAGAGATGAGGCAACTGAGAGATGTTGTAAAAGATGGTTTATGGCCTCATGGTGTCAGTCTCATAGAAGGGTGAGACATTAAAAGTGTTACATCCAACACCATAATACCAGAACCTGCCTCATTCTTAGTTACAATGCTTTATGTTCGTTTTTAGCCAATCAAATACTTCTGTGAAGTTTGCCAGCATCCTTTTACACCAATCATTACTTCGTTTGCTTCTCATGGCTTTGTCACAATGTGTCATTTTTACAACCAATCATAAAACACTTCACAAACTTACATTGATGCATCTTAAAATTGTAGTTAATTTTATAACAGGTTCTACTGCTAAACTTTAAGATTTTTGCTATATAACTTATCATACTACTTTTCTTACATAATACATATTTCTGTTTGCTTAAAACATATTTCTACTTCAAGTACAAACTTACATTCTTGTTTTATATCTATTTTACTTTTAATGCTCGGATTGTCCAAGATTTCTCCAAGGTCTTAGGTCAAACCTTGGATCCATCTCAATCTCTGAGCCTGTATGCACAAGGCCCTGAGAGCTCTCTGTGCCTGCATTTCCCACACCACCTGTCATCTCTGCCTCCAATTTCCTGCTCACACTGGAACCTGGGGACACTTTCTCAGTCGTGTCCCTCAGTGGGACCCATGAACGGCATCAGAAATATTGGAGTTCGAATATGACTGAATTCTTGAGAGGTTTCCTAGAAAACAACGGTTCTGCCTTGATTTCCCTCTGGTCTGGTCCAGTTCATTTGGAAGTCTTTCAACTCCAGTTATGGAGAAATATGACTAAGAGCTTCTTAAAAATATCCATTCCTATTTTCAAGGTGGTATTTTATTACTGTTTTCTTTAGAGCAGAGGTGATTGCAGCATTCTGTGACTGATATTTGTGAGAAATGGATTTGTAAAGGATTCTCAAAGCCTGACTGAAAGCTCACACATTCTTGTCATCTGGATGCAAACTCTGAGATAAGGTGTGCTGACTCAGAAAGGCCATGGAATAGAGAAGGCATTGTTGAGAGAGAGATTGAACTAGAAACAAGTTTCAAACTATGGCCTTGCTAAAAGATCAGATATTTTGGAGAATTAGAACTGTGAAAGATGCATTGTGGCAAGACTACATGGAGCAAAATACAAGGTGATTGGTGTTAGAATTATTAGTACCATTGTGTGGCAAAAGCTAATAGGCTGAAATATATTTATAAAGTATAGTAACCAGGAAACAAGTTGGCTTTGGATAGAATGGCATGGAGTTTTACTTCTCTTATGTTTCACCCTTCAATGAGACTGATAATGGAATAAAATATTTTTAAAACCCCTCTTAGTTGCCCCATCTCTGTAGAGCTGGGAATTTCCAACAGTGCTGAGCCCCTGGACATCAGTCCCTGAGAGGAAGCTGAAGGAAAACTTCTCAAGAACTCAAAATTAAATTGAAACTCCAAAGTTTATAGAAGTTTTAATAGAGGGATATGACTCAGAAAATGTCCCCAAGTTCCAGTTAGAGCAGAACACTGGAGGCAGTGATGACAGGTGGTGACAAACAAGGGAAAGGTGTCTCTGATGCTGAGCAAACCTGGATGTGTTTCTGGAATGCCAAGGGCCAAGGACTGAGCCCCAGCCCCTGGCAAGGCAGATCCTGTCCCTCCCTCATTGCTCAGGGCTCTTCCCGGGCCACTGGGCTCTGGGCATGTGCAATGCCAAGGGCAGCACCATGGGGCGGCCCCTGCCAGGCTGCTGAGCAGGGACAAGGAGGCAATGAGGCCCCAGCACAGCAAGGCTCACTTGTCCCCTGCTGGCCTCAGGCCCAGGGCCAGCCTGCATGGCCCAAGTGCTGCAGGAGTTGGCTGTGTCAGGGCCTTTCAGCTGCTGCCCATCCCTGTGGCCTCTGCAGCCCAGGCTGTCCTACGGTGTCCATGCCCTGCGCCTCTGTCCCTGCAGGCTGTCGTCATCCCCCGGCTGCCCCACCTCGCTGGCCCCTTCCTTTGCTGACAGCTCTGCCTCCTGCCTGCCTCTGCCTGGACACACAGAGCCTTGGGCTGCTCCAGACTCCTTCTGGGGGATGTGCTGCACCACAGCCCTTACATAGGAGGGAAATTTCTCCTGGTGTTCAGTCTGGGCCTCCTCAGCTGCCTTTGGCATTAATTCTTTCTTTCTCTGCCTGTTTTCCACTATGTCAAAAGGATCCACCATCTCTGAAAACACTGTTCAATCCCTCCCAGGGCACTCTTCTGCTGTCCTCAGTTTCCACTCCACTGAGCACAGAGCTTCTTTGTCCCTAGATAGTGGTCAATTGCTTGAGCCCAAGAGCCCTTGGACAAGAGGGATTGCTCTTTTCCATAGGAAGGAAACCACAGAACCCCAGGGTTTTGAAGGCAGATGAGAAGCACTCACCAGAGGCCAAGGCAAGCCAGACCTGTCTGTCCTTACAGCTTCTGTCTGAAAGCAACCTTTGGATATATGGGGAGTTTTGGAGGTAGATTCCATTTCAGCCATGGGTTCCTGGACTAGAAAGACAGTTCTCCATAGGAAGGAAAGGGTAGAGTCCCAGTGTTTCAAAGACTGATTAGACGCAGCCCCAAGGAGGCCAAGGCCAGCCAGACCTTTTGTCAGGGAGGAATCCTTGAACAGACAGAATTTGGGAGGCCAAATCCCACTTTTGTCTGTGGACATCTGGATGAGAAGGACAATTCTTTTCCCTAGGAAGGATTGTAGGGAGCCCTGGTGTTTCAAAGGCAGACAAGAGCTGGCCCACAGGAAGCCAAGGGAACCTAGACAGTCCTGGCAGCTTTTGTCTGGGACCTATCCTTGGAATTTTGGAGGTGGATTCCCAATTTTGGCCATGGATGCCTGTACTTGAAAGATGTTTTTTTCCATGGGAAGAAAAGCACAGGTCCCCAGTGTTTTGAAGGCAGATAAGAGGTGGCCCCCAAGAGGCCAAGGCCAGCCAGAGCTGTCTGTCCTGGCAGGTTTCATATGGGAATAATCCTTGGATAAAATCAAATTTGGAGGAGGTATCCCAATTTTGGCCATGAACCCCTGGAGGAGAAGGACAGCTCTTTCCCACAGGAAGGAAAGCACTGAACTCTAGTGTTTCAGGGGCTGATGAGAAATAGCCCCCAACATGGCAAGTCAGCTGGACCAGTCAGGCAGCCCTCAGGAGGCCCAGCCAACCAGACCTGTTCCATGTTCTTTTACCCTTGGGGCCCTGACATCACAACTGCCCCTTGGTGTTGTGTTCTGCTGCAGTGAGGAGCACAACAGCTTCCCTGGGCCCTGGAGTCTTGGACCTCAGGCAGCCATTAATGACCAACAGGAAAAGACGTAAACAGGATGGGTCTTGGTTTAGCAAAACCCGGGATCCTTTATTGAACCAGGGACCAAGACAAGAATGAGGGTAGAGTCATGGGTTTTATATGCCAGGGTACAGGTGGAGTTTAGGTTAAATTATGAGAAAAGCAGGGGACTGTAAAGGGGTGGGTCAAGGAGGACAATTAATGGGAAGAACTAAGGCGGGAACACTACAGTCAAATTTAAACCAATGAGGGTACAGGAAAAGAAGATCATTCTGGGGCCATTCCTTATCTGACAAAATGAGTGGAGTATCTTTTCCTGGGCTTGCAGGAGCATGCCCCACAGGGTGGAGAGGCCCAGAAGTACAGAATGGCCCCTTGATTCCATTGGGCCCCTCTGTTACATGAGTTCTTAGTTCTATGGAGCCCTGTAGTTTCACAATGGTCTCCTTGGTTCCATGGTGCCACACAGTGTCACAACAGCCCCATGATTCCATGAGGCTCTGTGATGTCACAATGGTTTCATTGGTTGCACGAGGCTCAGCAGTTCCACAATGGCCCTTGAAGTATAAAAATAGTGTCAGCGGGTTCCCCTGCTGGTTCACAATGGCCTCCTTTGTTCCATGATGCCTCACAGTGTAACAATGGTATCCTTGGTTCCACAGAGTCAGAATGGTCCTGTGGTCTCATGGAGCCTGTCACGATCCACTATGAATACAGAGAGGGGGTCGTGATGGTTCTTTTGATCTTAAAGGTGCAAACAGGCAAAGTGCAGGGGACAAAATCAGTTTATTAACAGCAGAAAATCAGTTTATTCAACAACAGCAATGCATTTCATCAAATGCCAACAACTCAGTTACGGTAAAGGGGAGAGGTATAGGAAACAAAGTATAGGGAGAGGGGAAGGAAAGAAAGGGATGGGAAAATAGCTACCAACAGACGAGACAGGCGTCTTCACGGGTCATCCAATAGACGAGTCTCCGTCCGTGGGGATATCTCAGGGGTCTTCTCCAGGGGGTAGACGGGTCTTCATCAGTGGAGAGATCTCAAAGGGTCTTTCCCAGAGGGTCGCTCTTTTATAGTCCTTCTCCAAAGCGAGTGGCCTCTGGCCAAGAGGTGGGAAGATTTATGGACCATTGTGTGGTGCTGCAGGAGACAGGTACGGACAAGCAGTCCTCAGTTGGTACAACACAGTCTCTGGTTGGTGCCATGACAGCACAGTCCAGTGAACACAATACACCAGCACACAGTCACGAGCATCCACCTTGGCCAGGCCAGGAAACCATTGTTCGGAGTCAGTCTGGGTGGGGGTCCTCGAGGTCTCCTTGTGATGGTCGGGAGGCAAAATCGAGGGGAACTTGGGACCGAGTCTTACAGAGCCCCACAGTCCCCTTATGGTGCCCCACGGCCCCTTATGGTGCCCCACAGTGTCACTATGATCCCCTTGATTCCATGAGGCCCTACCGTGCAACAGTGGTTGTACCCCTCGGTTATACAAGGCCCTCCATTGTCCCAACGGCCCCTTGGTTCCAGTGGATCCTGAAGTGTCATAATGATCTCCATGGTTCCACGAGGTCCCACAATGTCACAATGGACTTTTGGTTCCATGAGGTTCAGTAGTGTAGCATGGATGCCTTGATTCCATGAGGTTGTGTAGCATCACAATGATCTCCTCGGTTCTGCAACCCTGCTGTGGCTGCCGTGTAACAATGGATCTGTGGTACCATGAGGTTCCATAGTGTCACCATGGTCTCTTTGGTTCCACAAGGCCTTGCTGTGCCACAATGGCCCCTTGGTTCCATGAGGTGCCTGGCCTCTCATAGCTGTAATAATTGAATCAATTGAAATAGGAGACATAAACCTGAGACCCTGGCAAACCGGGCACTGTGAGATGTTAATTAGCACATTCCAAAGTAAATTTAATTTGTAGCCCTGATTCTCGGTTGGTCTGAGACCTTTGCCATAAAAAGCCAAGTCCTTCGGGATTGGACCTCTGCCCTCAGGTATTCCCTGTGTATTGTGAACCCAATCCCCTGACCCTTGTCTTTGGTTCCTGCTTATCCTTAGATAACATCACTTTTGGAAACTGCTTCATGGACCACGTGGATTAAAGGATATCCTGGCAGACCACTGAACCCCTCCCTTTATTATTTTACAGCCATGCTATCATTTATTTAAGCTGGTAATGTTGTCTCAAAGGGGAGAATCCCCGAGGAATGCAACACACAGCCCCTCACAGACCCTTATGGCCCTCATTGCTCCTCACAGTTCCCCATGGTCCCTTGTGGGCCCTCACAGCCCCAGGCATGGGGCCCCTCCCAAAGGAGAAGGGGTCGGGCCCTGCTTGTTCCCCTTTTATTTTGGTCCCTTCACAGCAATGAGTAAAGAAAGGCTGAAATGGAGCCTTTCCCCAGCGTTTCCCTCGGGGTTCATTGCAGGCTGAAGCTCTGTGCTGGCGCTGCCCCAGCACCAACATCCCTGCAGCCCCCAGGGCCTTTGCTGTCCCCCCGTGTCCATTCCCTGTCCCCGAGTCCCGCCCGGCTCTGGCAGCAGCAGCAGCCGCAGCGCAGTGGGCGCCGGCCCGGCCCAGCCGGGGCTCCCGGGCAGGAGCAGCAGCAGCGCCGGCCCCTTCCCACCTGCTCCTGCCTCGGCTTCCAAGGCCTTTGTCCAGGGCAATTCTGGAGTACAGCAACAATCACCCACACCCAGCCCTGATTCCTCAGGGCCCGCCTGTGCTGCCCTGACCCAGCCTGCAGAGACAGAAAGGATCGGGTTCCAGCGCTGCTTTCAGACCTGTTTAACTCACCCTGAGCTGACAGCAGGAGGCTGTTGTTGCCTTTGCCTTGGGAATTGTAGATCATGGCTGCTCTTGCCCCTCTTCTGTTTGCCACTTGAATTTTATCTGTAAAACTGCAATTGCCTTTTCAGTCAGTACTACCCAGAGTGCTTTGGTGATGGGGAACTCAGGCCGTTTGTTGCAGTCATCATGAGTAGCAGATCTTGAAATGTTCACAAATCCCTGAGCACAAAGTCAAGGAGAATTAAAGCCACACAGGACACTTTGGCAGCACTCAAACACAGCCCTGTTGCTGTTGCTGCTGAAATAGAATCAGCTGACAGAGGCCATCACAGAAATTGCCTCTGGACTGTCAAATAAAATGAGAAATCCACCAAGACAAAGAGAAACCAGAACTCCTCAACTCGCTTCATTATTCCTTCTGAGCAGCAGCAGAAAATGGAGATGCCCAGAGGTATTTCCAGCTGCTGCTGATGCCAGTGGGAGCCCAGCCTGCTGCCCAGCCCCAGCGGGATCCTGAGCCCAGCCCGGGCAGCTCCCGCAGTGTCGGGAGCTCAGCGCACGCGGGGCCAGGCCCAGAGCCCCGGGCACGGCCGCCCATTGCGGGGCAGCGGCGCAGGCGGAATGTCCTGAGCCCAAACCTCCTGCTCCTGCCACACAGCGCCCAGCCTTCTCCCCCTGCTCCTCCTCTCCCAGCACGGCACAAATTCCAGCCCCGAGGAGGCTTCCCCACACAGGCCTCAGGCTCCTGTTTCAGCCTGAGTGTCCCTGCAGAGGAACAGGGCATCTCTCAGGCAGTTCCACAAGCTCAGGGTTCTCACTTCATGGTGAATCTGGGATGGAAATGGCCTTGCTAAGAAAGCCAAAAGCCAAGGGAATGGATTAGTAATTATTAGAAAGAATTACCCTTCTACTGGGTGTAATATATGATGTAATTCATGTAAAGTCGTAAATTAATGAACAGTGTTTGTATGAATAAAATAAACTCAGAAACCAAAAAGAAAACCACAAACAACAAAAAAAAACCCCAACACAGATTGCTTCACCACAACATTGTAACAGCCAACAAAAGCAGGACGGCCCAAATTAACAAGTGAATGGACGTGGCCACAAGGAGATGGCTCTCTTCAAAAACAGTCCAGAGAACACCCAGACACTGAGCACCAAGCACCCAGGATTAATCGGGAAAAATACATCTCAATACCAGCTTCCCTAAACCAAGGCCTGCCTTCATCAGAATTCATGGTCTCCCAGAATATGGTTTTGTCCAGCCCCATGCAGAGAAAGGAAACTACATGAATAAAATACATGAATATGCGAAGCAATGAAAGGAGACAAAGACCTCTGCTCCAGGCTATGAAAAACTGTATATAAACTGGACTGACCACAGTGGTTTTGTGAACATTGGGCAATTCGGAGCAGTAGAGTTTGGATCACAGTGTGTTTACCCGGCACTGATCCCGGGCTCAGCGTTGCTCTTTGTGATTTTGGCTGTCGTGGACTGTATCCTGGCCACGAAATAAATTATCACTTATTTCTGATTATACTCAATTCGGCTAAATCTTTTTATTATCTATAACATAGGCAAGGTTAACCAAGCCATTCCCTACATTTCCCCTGTTCAGATTCTTTTAGTTGGCTGCTTTGAGAGGTCCAGGTTTTTCTGGTGCTTATCATGAGCGGATTGTACTCTTGATTTATGCACCAATGCACCAGATGTGGAATCGTCTACACTGAACTCAGAAACAAACTCCCTCTGTCAGACCATTTTCACATTCCAGATAATTTTCAAGACGTCCACTGAGAGGTTGGAATGATTATCACACAACTCTCCACTTCTGCCTGCAGGCCCTGGAGATTCTTTCTCTGAATTCAGCCAGGCTTGTATTCCCTAGCAAGTCCTGGTACCACCTCCTGTTTTCTTAGATCAGAACAGTAACAGTGAAAACCTTACCCACGGCACAACTCCCCAGCCCACCAGCAAAAGAAAGGACAAGTTTTCAAGTTCTCAAAACCTTTGTCCTGCTTTGCTGAAGGACAGTGCAGCACGCACAGTGTGGAAAGCTAAGAGACTCTGCAGTTGGTGGCACGTCTTGTGACAGGAGCTCGTCCTCCAGGAAAAGTTTGTGAAAAGAGCAAACACCACTGTAGAGAAAATGCTTGGAAAAGTGGAGCAGCTTTCCAGAAGTGAAATGACAATGGAAGGAAACAACCCAAGATGTTCACATATACTATTAATTCCTTTCCTTATACGCTCCCCTTTTCTGTGTTGCACTGGTTCTACATCAACTGATGTTACCTTGAAGACCTAGGACTTAGCAAGTTTGATGCACTCTGCAGTATCATTAGCTACACACAGTTTGCCTTCTCCCTGTTTTGCTTTGAAAGCAATGCTGGAGACATCAGAAACCTGCAAATGCAAGATTTTAAAGCACAGCACTTAGGTTAGCTATGGGTTCTAGAGACAGGGCACGTGCTCTCACAGTATTTCACCCTCAGCAGTGACAATACACAGCAGCAACAATGGTGATTCCTAGGACATCGTGCAGGGGTCAAGACTCCGTCTCTTGGCTTAACATGGCAAAGTTCACATGTTTTGACAGACTGAGGATCCAAACTAGTTTGCTTTTCTAGCTGTGTCGATGAACAGCAGGGCAAATAAAGCAGCCAGCAGTTTCTTTGCAGAGAGGGCCTTTGCTCCAGGCTGAAAGGGCTGGATTGGCAGGGAGGAGGCAGGCAGCTGAGCTGCTGTATTGGACTGGCATCCAAACTCGGCAAAAATAGCAGTTTCATTCTTTTATTTTAATTCTCCTGTCGGCAGTCTGCGATTTTCACCCGGAACTGAACAAGAAAATAGGAACAGCCCTGGGGACGAGGGCACCGCGCCGGGCGTGGCCCCTCTGCTGCCGCTGCCCACCCGGAGCGGCCGGAGAGCAGCGCTGCCCTGCAGGGGCTGCATTTCTCACTCCTCATGTGCTGCTCTGCCCTCCCACGGGGCTGGCTCTGCCTGGCCCTGGCAGGCTCCTCCTTCGGCACTTTGCTCTGCTCCAGAGGAAAGTGCGGACAGCGCTTTGCTTGCTTGTGAGGAACAGACTGCAGCGCGGGGCGAGCGGGCGGGATAGGGCCCGGGGCATGCGAGCACAGGGGACAAGTTGCAATCCAGAAGGAAAAAGAAGTTCTGTTGTGAATGATATTCTATTTTTCCAATTTATCAAGCAACGAGATTAAATGTAGCAGCAAATTTTTAATAGTAACAATTAAAAATGAATCCAATTAAAGTACTGGAGATGACTACAAAAAATATCAAAGTATTGTAAATTAATACAATCAAAGTATTAAAATGAATATTGAATACATATATTTCAGGAAAAGTAAAATTTGAGAGTAAGCAATTTAGTATAATTGAGGTTTGTATAAAGCATAAGCATAACTGACCGGGGAGGGGACCCTCCCCCTACCAGGGGTACGAGGAGGGGCTCGCCCTTCCTCACGTACCAAAGCATCAAGGCTGACAATCCCACTTATATACTGTATGCTATAGAAGTTTTTAGAAAACTCCTCCTAGTTTCTATTCCTAAAATCTATGTCACTGTGTGTATGGCGCATGCTCTACTAATGGGTTAGGGGGTCTCTCATCCTTTTGAGGGTCTTATTTCCAATGAAGGCTCATCGTCTTCCTCAGTGTCTGCTGTGTAACCTGCGGGAAGCGCATGGCCACTATGTGACTGAGCAGATGTTTTCCATAGCAATACTTTGAGTCCTATGCCTGGAATCATCCCATTTTGTCCCATTTCAAGGTCGAAACTTTGTATTTCTAGATGCTGCTTGTCAGACCTACGTCCTTCTACTATTCCCTTCCAACATCTTTCTTCGACTCCCAACATCTGGAAGATGTCCTTTGCCCTGTGTCACCCATCTCCCCCCTCACTCTGTAGCAATTGTCTTCTATTGATCTAAATACAATTTTGCTAATATAATTACAATTTAATTGTCACGAATCACATTTATCACAGTTCCAATCTAATGAAGAAGCAGCTAAACAAGACGGTGGTTTTGAGTGGGTGCAGGAGGAAGAGATGCTCTGTGACTTCAGTTTGGCCCCGGTGCGGAGCGGCCCGGGCTGCCCCAGGGCGCACGGGGCGGAACGGACACACGGGGAACGGACACACGGGGAACGGACACACAGGGAACGGACACACGGGGAACGGACACACGGGGAACGGACACACAGGGAACGGACACACAGGGAACGGACACACGGGGAACGGACTCGCGGAGAACGGACTCTCGGACAAACGCTCGTGGCGCTTCGGCAGCAGCAGCAGCAGAGAAGAAGCGATCCCGCAGACCCTCGACGTCCCTTCTCTTGTTCCTCGTCTCACTCTCCCGCTGTCCCACACTCTGTCGCGGTGTCCCGCAGCCTCTCCCAGTACCCCTTTCCCGGTCTCCCCCTCCCCTCTCGGTGTCCCTGTCCCGGCCCCTCCTCTCCCCGTGCCAGGCCGGGCCATGTCCCCACCCCACTCCCGGCCCCGGGCGGGGCTGCCCCGTCCCCGCCCCCGGCCGTCCCGCCGCGGCCTCGCCTCCGCCCGGCTCTGGCGGTATTGGCGCTGGCGCTGCTGGGCGGGCATCAGTGCCTGGGCCGGGGGCGGCATCGCCGCTCTTTGGCTCCGCCTGTCCCGAGCGCGGTGCCGGCCCCGACGCGGAGTCCAGTCGCGGCTTCGGCGCCGGTGCCGGCTCCTCCCGGGGCCCGCGGAGGACACACGCGGCGCGGCCGCTCCCGCCGCCTCCGCTGCGGGTTCCCCGGCCCGAGCTCCGCCGCTCGGCAGCGCGGCCGCCGGCCCTGAGCCGCCGGGGCCCGGGGCGGGTGGGGATGCCCGGCCCGGGACGGTCGGGGGGCGCTCGGGGGCCGTGTCTGGCCCCGGGCCGAGCGCTGACGGCCGCGTGTCGCCCGCAGGGAAGGCGCAGGAGGCCTTGCAGGAGCGGTACCGGCTGGGTTCGCTGCTGGGCAGCGGCGGCTTCGGCAGCGTCTACTCGGGGACGCGCCTCGCGGACGGCGCCCCGGTGAGTGGCGGGGCCGGCGGCGGGCAGAGGACGAGGAGGAGGAGGGCGGGGGAGGAGGAAGAGAGGCAGAGGAGGAAGAGGAGGAGGCCGGGGCGCGGCGGAGCGGGAGGTAAGCTCAGCCCGCTTCTACCCCTTGCTCGCAGGTGGCAATCAAATGCGTGCCACGGGATCGCATCCGGCACTGGGGCGAGCTGGTGAGTGAGCGGGGCCAGCGGCCGAAGCCGGGGCGTGCCGGGCGGCGAGGAGCTGGGGCCCGGCAGGGTGGGAGCCGCCGGGAGCCCTGCAGGGAGAGCGAGCGGGGGATACAGAGCGTCCCGGGCTGGCTGAGGGGTCCCAGAGCCCTGGCACGGCCTCAGCCCCACTGACGGCATCGTGGTCCTCGCGCAACCCCACGGCGCCCGTGCGCCCCTGGAGATCGTGCTGCTGGACAAGGTGTCCTCTGGGTGTGCTGCTGTCATTCAGCTCCTGGAGTGGGTTGAGCTGCCCAACAGCTTCTTGTTGGTGCTGGAGCGTCCGGAGCGGTGCCAGGACCTGTCGGGTTTGCTGGCGGAGCGGAGGTTCCTGCCGGAGGAGGAGGCGCGGGGGCTGTTCCGCCAGGTGCTGGAGGCCGTGCGGCACTGCAGCAGCTGCGGGGTCCTGCACAGGGACATCAAGCCCGAGAACATCGTGCTCGACCTGGCCACCGGACAGCTGAAACTGATCGACTTTGGCTGTGGCGCCTTCCTCCAGGACACAGCCTACACCCAGTTTGCAGGTGAGCCCTCCCAGGGGATGCTCCTGGGCATCTTATGGCCCAGCCGGGCTGCAGCACCGAGGCTTCTGCCTATTGGAGCGGGGATGGGATTAATGCTTGAGCCAAGTTGATTTGGGTGGGGGTGTGAGGTGGGCCAGCTCCCAGCCCTGCTGACAGCCTTCATCACCCACTCTGCCCTGGTCTGGGGTTGGAGCTGGGGCAGCCAGGCTGACAAAAACCCCATGGGGGTAGCAGAGGGGGGGATCTGACTGCGTGCCCTGGCTGGTTTGGTGTGCAGGCGAGGAAGGGCTCGAACTGCACCTCTCCCCTTGTTTGCCTTGGCTTACTAACATTTTCTGAGGGCCGTGCAGGCGGGGAGGAGAGTGGGTTTTCTCCACCCCTGGTGGGTTTTTCTTTTGCGTGTCATGGTTGGGCCTTATCAAGGCTTCTGCTGCCCTCTTCCAGCACCAGTGGCTTCTTTTCCAGCCCCGAGTCTGTGCACAAGTCCCAAGTGCTGGTGAGAGGGCAGCGAGTCACCCCGTGTGCCACTGGGGCAGCCCCTGCATGCCCAGGGATGCTGGGGCGAGGCTCTGGGAGCAGCAGCATCCTCCTTCTGAACTCCATCTGTATTCCATAGGAACCCTGTCCTACAGCCCACCAGAGTGGATCCACCACCAGCACTACCACGGCGAGGCAGCAACGATCTGGTCCCTGGGCCTCCTGCTGTACCACCTGGTCGTGGGGAAGCACCCGTTCAGGAGGGGCCAGGAGATCATCTGGGGACGGATCTTGTTCCCACAAAGGCTCTCTCAAGGTGGATCCTCATCCCTGGGCAGGGGGGAATAGCAGTGCTGGGAGACAGCAGCGGGGTCGTGAGCATCCTGCTCTGGCAGCTGCTGAGGAGGTGGCACAAGTCCTGCTCTCCTGCTCTCCTCTAAACAGTAAATCCATGGGGAAGTTTAGGCACAACCCTGGGTACACCCAGCATGGCCTGGGCACGGGAAAGGGGGGAGGGGGGGAGGCAACTTCTGCAACGTACTGGTGATTTCTGGTTTCTCTCTTCAGAGTGCCAAGATGTTATTAAGAGGTGTTTGTCCATACAACCGTTGGACAGGCCATCCTTAGAAGACCTTTTCCGCGATCCTTGGATTCAGGGTGTTCATCTGCCCTAGAAGATGGGAGAGATCCACTGGCACAGCTGGATCCAGGAGCCTGGCAGGTAACAGCTGCACACATCTCTTGGCAATCAGTGGCAAAGCAAACCAGAGTGCCTGTAGCTCTGAGCAGGGATCATCAGAAGGGAGCATGCAGCTCTTGGGCTGGAGCTGAGCTGGAGACCTGGTGTGGCAAGCACTGGTGGCCACCATCCCCCTTAGGTTTGCTTGTTTGGTTCACTGATGGCTGGGGCCCTGGGCAGAACACTGACAGCCTGGTCTGGCCCCCAGGGAAGGAGAAGGAGCCCCTGGAGAAGCTGTTCCAGGTGGGGCTGCTGCCAGAGACACCAAGGACACCCTCAATGACAAGAATCTCTTCCTCGACCTGGCCAGCTGAAGATGATCGACTTTGATTCTGGCACCTTCTTCACAGACACACTCCACACCCAATTTGTGGGTGAGTCCACAGCCAGGGGGATGCTCCCAGATCTGGGCACAGTGTGGCCTGGCTGGGCACCAAAGGTTTCCCCAATTGCTGGGGCAGATGCAATGAATTCTTCAGTTGGCTGCCAAGCTGCTTTTTGGCTCTGGGCAGCTGCTGAGGGGCTGGATGTGCCATGGCTGGCTGCAGGCTGGGCACAGTCCTGCCCTCCTGCTCTACTCCCAGAGGCAGCAGTGATTGGGAGGTTTGTGCCCAGCTCTGGGCACGGCCAGAATGGCCTGGGCACGGCGGGAGCTGGGACAAGGGGGACAGGAGCCTTCAGCTGACGGGCGGTTTCTGGTTCCTCTCCTTGCAGCCGGGCTCTGCAGATGCTGAGGCTGCTCTGGGCTCTGCCAGGGCTCTGCTGGGCTCAGCCCTGGGCACGGCTGGGCCCGCTCTGCCCTCACATGGCTCTGAGAGCTTTGCATCAGACGAGCCCATTCCGAGCACAGCACCTGAGCTTTGTGCTTCTGCAGGTGAGTGAGACTCTCCTGCAGGCCAAGACATTGCAGTTAGGGACACACGTCCAGTTGGCAAGAACCCAAACTCTCCACAGTCCCAGCTGAACGCCTGGATCTCCACAAGATGTTTATTCTGTCCCACTTGTCATTCCTTTTTGGTTAGAATTGTGCAATTGCACTTTCTTCCTCCTCTAGAAGTGCCACGAGTGGGCAAAACCTGGCGAGGGGGCCGTGTTCCTAAGGCAGTGCAGTCTGGAGCTGATGGATGGAGAATTGCCCTTCTGCACTTCCAAACCAAGCAAAAAGCCGTAAGTGGGACTTTGTGTCTTTAAGAAGCCTCTGACAGTTTCAAAGGGAATGTGCAGCTCATTCACAGGCTGAGAAGGAAGGGCATCTTCTAAAAGATTTGGGCGGTGACAGAGTTGAGATTGCCAGTCCTGCCAGGAGCTGGCAAGGCACAAAGCAATTTCTTCTTGCTTCCCACCAATTTCACCACAATTTAAAAGAACAGTATTGGAAACAAATCCCAAAATCTTTTTTAAAAAGGTTACAGAGGCCAGTAAGATGCATCAATGCCATTGACTCATTTGCAAAGTGAAGAACTGAGTTTTCTGTTGCAAAAGATCAGTTACCTTTTAAAGTTACAGAAGATTTTTCACTGCACACTTGGGTTTTGCTTTTATCTTTCACATTTTATAGAGGTTTTTTTCTTTTCTTTTTCCTTAAAACAGAAAATATGCCATAAAATAGCAGCGTCCTCTGCTCCTGGTTCCCGTGTTGAGCATCTCCTTCCCGCTGGCTGAGCTGCTCAGGCAGAGCCCGGCAGCTCCTGGCCCTGCAGGGCTGAGGCTTTTCCCCATTGCTGGGCACAGACTGATGGAGCAGCACTGCTGAGCACGGGGACACACAGAGGGACCAGGAGCAGCTGCCTTTGTCCACCTGGAGCTCCAAGGCCCAAACTCTGAGCAGACAGGGCTGGAAGGGACTGACAGGCTCCCTGTTTGCTGTGCTGCCCCACTTGTGCCCGGCCCAGCTCTGTGTGGGGCAGAGGGAGAACAAGGGGCAGCTTCCCCTCTGACCCCAGGGCTTTGGACACTGTCAGCACCAGCTGCTCCAGCCACCGTCTCTGCTGGCACTGACAACAGCACCCAAATTGTGGCTGATCCCGAGGGAGCAGCAGCAGGGCCTGGATCTGATCCCTGACTCTGGGGCAGGGCTGGACAAATGACCCCCACAGCAGCAGCAGCAGCAGCAGCACATGGACCTGACTTTCAGCACAGCCCCTGCCACTCTTCCCTCCCGTGTGCAGTGGTGTCACAGCAGCCTGGGCCACCTGGGAGCCCCCAGGGCCAGCAGGGACTGGAGATGGCAGCCCTGGGCTCCTGGAGGTTGTGCAAGGAACAGAGGTGAGGACTCCCTGTCCATGTGGAGCTTCCAGATGGAAAAGGCTGCTGTGAGCAGGCAGCTCCAAGGGCACAGAAAGGAGGGGCTGGAGCCCTTGATCTGTGCCAGTTCCACAATCCTGGGCAGCAGCCACCAAGCACAGGGGGAACAGAGGGCACAGCAAGAGGGACAAAACCAGTCAAGGTCAGAGACTGGGAAAAGCCAGAGCTGGGAGCAGGAACAGCTGCTCCATTGCACCCTTGGAGAAAGCTCTTGGCTGGTTCAAAGTGCTGAAAGGTGTGAAGGGCAGGGAGGAGAGCACAGCAAACAATGCTCCTGTTTCCACAGCCTCCCCTCTCAGTGTCCCAGGAGGAATTGGATGAACTGTGTTCTTCTCCCTGAGTCATCTCGTTCAGCATGAGCAGCTCAGCACCAGGAGCTAAAGGAGCTGAAGCCTTAGGCCACAAGAGCTGAACAAGAGGGAACTTTTGACCAAAGTAATGCTGCTAACATGGACCTAGCTGAATGCAGCAGATGGAATCCTTTCTGTAGGGAAAGACCTCTGAGCTCATCCAGTCCAGCCATTCACCCAGCAGTGTCATGTTTAGCACTAAACCCAGTCCTGAAGTGCCAAGGCCTGAGTGAGGCCTGAACAACAGGCCCTGAGCCAAAGGTGACCTCTCGATGGACCTTCCAACCAAAGGTTATCTTTGTATCCACTCATTCCTGAAATATGCAGGATCATTAGCATTGTGATAGATGTATCCACTCTTTAGCGAAACATGGATTGACCTTTTTGCATTTAAAACCGGACAAGGCCACGAAATCCGACATCTGGCCTTGTTTGGGGCTGTATGGTCAAAGTCAGCTCCCTTGGGTCCTCCTTGAGCCCTGGCCAGGCTCTGGGAGGGACCCAAGAGGAGAATGAAAGCAGCTGTTCCCTCACTAGAAGTGCTGTCAGTTTGTTTATTCAGCACTATCAAAGCATCCAAAAATTGCATCTCAGAAAAGGAAAAGAACTTGTGGGTTTGGGAAGACAAGGATGGATTTTGTTTAGAGCACATTGGAAACAGCACCAACAGAAGGAAGAATCGGTTTTGGAACACTCCCACATGGAGTGACAGAGGAGGGTTTAAATCTTGAGCTCAGGTTCATTTGTTCAAATGAAATAGAATATTATTATTCATAATAATGGTTATATAAAAATATAACATGATCTTTTTTTTTAGATATCATTAAAAATTGATAATGTGAAATAATGCTGACAATGCTAATATGTCAGCTTTGGCTGCTCACTGTGACACTAAATACCCTACAGAAAAGGACTAGCCAAGACCCAAACATCAGTGGTAAACTTTGCAAATTGTATCCAAGGAATAAAGGAGGAAGGGATGAAATTGGCTATTTTTATGGGGTTTGCTGGTACTGTGATGTGGAATGCTTTGTGTGTTCCTGTGAAAAATGCAGTGAATAAGACATAAGGGTTTTTCATATACCAGATTATCCACAAGCTGCAGGATTGTTAAAAGAGTAGTTGAAGATATGAGGAAATTGGGAACCTGTCCCAGTGGAGAACCCATCTCCCAGATATGCTCCATACCCTTAGCAATGGGCCCACTGGGAAATGGAAACCTCCTGTCTGTGCATGGCTGCACCCAATTTGCAAATACAGCCATGGACAGTGACACTGTGACTGCCTGGGAAATTATTCCGGGTGTGATGGCCCCTGACAGGGCCCCCCCAGAGGCTGCAGGGCTGGGCCTTCTGCATTGGAATTAATTAGGATAAATCAGAAACAAATGAGACTTAACAATACAGGAACAGGAATTCAGATTCCTCCAGGACACTTTGGTTTGATAACTGCTTGCTGGAGCTTGGCCTTACAAAGCATTCATGTCATGGAAGGAAGAACTGATGCAGATTATCTAGGAGAAATTTAAATAATTCGGTTAAGTAATAGTGAACAAGATTGGATTATTCAACCCCATGGCAGGGTGGCACAGTTACTGATATTGCAGTTTTAACAACAATTGTGAAAGAAGGAGATCCACCTCAAATCCACCTCTGTTTGTAGAGACAGAGTGTTTGGATGCAGCAGTCCTAATAATGGAGCCAGAGTGTGGGTGCAGAGGCCAAATGGCCCTCCCAGGCCAGCTGAAGGAACAGCTCTGGGGAAAGACAACACTGTTTGAATCCTGAAACCTGGGCAGAAGCAATGGGAATGTGTCCCTGCAGCCAAGTGCTGTGTGCCAGAACAAGTGGATGTTATGGGATATTGTTTTACAGATCCTGCCAGACCAAATCTCCCTGTTTGCCCCAACGCCCCCTTTGGAAAATGCTCTGATCCACGGGGCTCCATGTGAAGGCTGATGTGACACTGAGGGACCTCCACACAAATTCCATCCAGGAGCCTGGGGGCCCCTCAGGAGCTGGGACCCAGCGTCTCTCCAGCCTGAGGGGAAAGGACCCCACCAAGCCTTGTCAGCCACAGGCAGTGCAGTAAAGCTGGACAGCAAAGGACCTTGGGGACATTAGTGTGGAATTAAAAAGGTGCCAACTCCATGGACAACAGAATTATTGTTCTTAACCCGAATGAGATTGAGGAAAAAGAATGAATAACCTTGTCACTAAAGTACTGTCTTGTTCAAGTTGTCTTGAGAGTCAGCCAGAATCTTTGCTTGCCAGAAACACCTCTAGAGTTTCTCCAAGGGATGAGTCATGAAATTCTTATGAAAATTTAAAGATCAAAGTAACCAAAATACTCAGTTTACCTAATTGCTGGAAATGTTGTCAACTGATGTTGGGAGGAATGGGGTTCCCTTGGAGGGCTCACTCAGTGGGGTGGCCAGAACTCTGTCACTGGGCTCTGACTCATAACTCATAACAGAAACTGCACTGTGGAACAAGGGAATACAATTACCAGTTTTACAGGATTCACTATGATTTCCCTTCAGGAGAAACCAAGCCCTGTTACAGTTAGAGGCCACAATGTGAAAGGATTTCTGTGCTTTACCATCGCTCCCAATGTCAGTAGAACTCGGGGTGCTGGAGCTGGTCAGGTCAGTGTTACAGCACTCCCAGCTGCAGGGCCACTGTGAAACTCCTGTGTCCCGAAGGCACCAGGGACACAGCAGGAGCACAGGGAGGAGCCCTGGATCCATCAGCAGCCCACAGTGGGAAACAGGAAATCAGACCTTTGGTACTGGGAATGGGAGCTGCTGGGTGTGTGGAGACATCCTTTAGGAAGCCGTTTAGAGGCAAGTTTGGGTTCTGTTTCCAGGCAGTATTGATGCCTCCCTTGAAGGTACTTTGGCAACAAGCACGAGGAAGAATTGGGGCTGGAAAACATTTTCCACCCAATGGGTGCCTTTGATTTCAGAAAGCCAAAGACTCTGTATCACCCTGTGCCCCATGTGCACTGCCTCGTCCTGTGGAGTTTACATTAATGAGCTAAATCAATTATTAGAAGAAGTAAAAAGTGATGCTGTTAACATATCCAATAGCACATCCTCTGACTTCCAACAAACACAAATTGGGGCTCTACAGAGCCACATGGCCGTGGATTATCTGCTTGCTGGCCAGGCAGGAACCTGTGCTTTTCTAGGACAGGAATGTTGCAGGAGTGTCTATCAGTGCTGGGTTTGAAGTCCAACAATCTGGAATCACCTCGATAGAAAGAGCAGCAGAAGAGTGGCAGAAAGAAGAAAATTCTTCATGGTGGGATTGGCTTCCAAATTGGAGGCTGCTGTGAAATGAATTTGTGGCAGTCACTGTAATCATTGCAGCGTGAGCACTTGGTGTATTATGATTCCATGCTAGAGCTGTTGTGACACTTTGTGCTGAGAAATGGAGTACTGAGACTTTTCTACCAAGAGACAGTCTCAAGAAAAAGTGGGATTTGACAAAGAACCTAGAAAATAGCAACTAATTAGGCACGTTTTAAAAGGAATGCGAATTGTAGCTGTGAGTAATGAATTTGAACAACACTTAATTGAAGAACACGAGGCGATGCCTTTATGCCTAATATCTAAATCTAAGGTTCTGTATTATGGAAAGAATTGTTATGAAGGTTGTAGTTCATCTCTAAGTCAAAGCATGATTGAAGTACTGAGGCCTGAACACCCGGCACTGGGTGAGGCATCAACAACAGCCCTGAGCTAAAGCTGTCCTCTAGAGGAACCTTCCAACCAAATGTTGTATTTGTATCTGCTCATTAATGAAGCTTTGTTAGAAATATGATCTCTGTATATGTGCATTGGTGAAACATGGATTTATCTTTCTGTATTTAGAAACCAGACAGGGTCACATCTGGCCACGTTTATTTGGGCGTGTATGGTCAAAGTCATCTCCCTTGGTTCCTCTGTAAGCCCTGGCCAGGCTTTGGGAGAAACCAAATTGAGAATGAAACCAGGTGTTCCCACACTAGAAGTGATGTCAGTTTGTTTGTTTAACAGTGTAAAAGCTGGGCCCTCTCACAGCCAGGTTGGAGCCTCGTTGCCTGCAAAGGTGGGCGTACCTGCAGGAACTCCCAGTGTCTGGGAGGGGCTCTCCAGTCCTTGGCTGTGACAGCTTCCCCCAGCTGATGTGCACATCTGGGTGCTGCTAAAGTCGGGGGTAACTGGTGCTGTCTGTTTCTTCATCACTACAGGCAATCTTTGGTAGTGATGATTGGGTGCATTGCTGATCTTCTCCTTTTGTAATTATTTTCTAATGGTTATGTGCTTTGCTGAGCTTCTCCTTTTGTAATTCTTTGCACTTTTGCATTATATAAATTCCTCTGTTCCTGAAGTTGGTGTCTGTGTCTTTGGTGCTGACCCTGCCTACCAGCAAAGCAGGTGCTGTGGGCCCCATAGAACCAAAGATGCCTTGTGACACTGCAAGGCCTGTTGTGACCAGGGGACCATTGTGACACTGTGGGGCTCCACGGAACCATGGGGACCATTCTGACACTGCAGGGATTTATATTACCAAGAGTCCCTTGTTTTTCTCTCCCTGCCCCTGCCCCAGCCCAGCAGTGCAGTTGACCCAGTCATGGTAACCTCCTGCAGCAGGAACTGGAGGCACTGCAGGTCAGGGACAGCCACTCTGTGTCTGGAATGCTCAGGAGAGCCTCTGCTCGGGCAGCTGCTGCAGCCCCAGGGCCAGCCCCGCTGCCCAGCACAGCAGCAGAGAGTTGCCCCAGGACTCCTCAGGCAGCTGCTGCTGCCCCAGGGACAGGGCAGCCTCTTGCCAGGGCTCCTCTGCACTCCCACGGGCTCCTGCTCTGCTCCTGGCACATGCCAGCTGCCCACAGAGCCTTTGCCAGGGGAACACGTCTGTGCTGGCCTGAGCAGCCATTGCTGCAGCCCCTGCCCTGCTCCCCACAGCCCCGAGCTGGGGCTGCTGCTCTGCAGAGCACGGGGGCTGCGCTGCCCGGGGCCCTGGGCTGCCTCTGCTGGGCTCTGCTGCTCAGCCTGGGACACAGAGGCAGCTGATGGTGCTCCCTGCACTGACCCCCTCCCACACAGGCTCTGCTGGGGCCATGCAGGGGCTCAGAGCTGCCTGCCTTGTTCCAGGGCTGCCCCATGGCCTTGGGGATGCCCTGCATCCTCCTGGGGAAGCTCCCTGAGGCTCAGAGGAGTCAGTGCCCAGACTCCTTTCCCTGTGCCTGCTGCGTCCCTGGGGCTGCAGAGCTCTCCTGCCTCACAGCAGACATTCAGGCCTTTATCTCTGGGTGATCCCACCCTGGGCAGGATTCTGCTCCAGGCCTCCATTCACTGCTGGCCTGATGGGACGGGCTGTCCCTGCAGATCCTCTCTGCTCTCCTGGCACGTTCTGATTTCCTACAGAAAAGTGCTTGCCTGCCACCAGAGCCATCACAGTTTCAGAGCCCCAGGCGGGTGACTTGGAGATCATCTGTCTTCTCCATGGCTGCTGATCACTAACACAAAACATCTGACCCTGCCCTCAGTCCCTGAAGTACCACAGTGGGACTCTGATCTCATGGCACTGACTCCAGGGACAAAGAAACAAAGCAGTGAGACCGCAAAATCCATTCTTTGGGCTTCTCCTGGAGACTTAACTTAGTAAAAAGACCTAAGCCTTTGGGCACTGCACTGAGGAAATCCCCTTTGCTGATGGAACTGCTGAGCTGGAGCCCGGCTGTGTCCCAGCTGTGCCCATGGCCTGTCCCTGCCTGTAGTCACACCACGGACACACAGCAGGACAGGGACTGAACTGCAGAGCACTCAGGCCTCGGACAAGGATAATAAAGGGAATGGTGAAAGTGGAAAAATTGCAGCTCTCAAAAGACCAAGTGCTGCTGCTCCCTGGCAGCGCTGCTGTGCTGGGACTCTCTCTCGACCTTTGCACACAGACACTGCCCCTGTAGCTGAAGAAGAGGTAACAGAGGGAAGATTTTTGACAAATAAGCCTCTGCAAGAACATTTACTTTATTTAAACACACACAGAGCAGGAGGACCTAACACTATGTGTACTGGTTGTACTGGGTTATACTGGTTTGTACTGGGATGGGGTGCTGGGGTGTTACTGGTTTGGACTGGGTTCCACTGGGAAAGGGAGCAAGGGCATATGAGTGCCCCCTGCTGGCTGGGAAGACCTAGTGGCCGACTGTGTGTTACACTGGGTTATACTGGTTTGTACTGGGATGGGGTGCTGGAGGTCAGTGGTTTATACTGGGTTATACTGGTTTGTATAGGGATGGGGTGCTGGGGGTGACTGGGTTGTAGTGATTGATACTGGGTTATACAGGGATATTCTGGATTTTACTGGGTCAGACTGGGGTGTACTGGGTTATACTGGGAGGGGTCTTGGGGTCGCTTGGCACTCCACTGGGAGTGACTTCAGGTTGTGCTGGCCTTACTGGTTTATGCTGGGAGCTGCCACCATGGGCTCAGGGGCGGCTCCCAGTGCTTACTGGTTTGTACTGGTGCCTTCCCAATATAAACTTGGGAGCCACAGGACCACAGTAGGAGCCCCTAGACTACACTGGGAATGGGTTTGGGTGCATGAGGCCATACTGGATATACTGGGAACTGCTGCCATGAGCCTCAGGAGATCAGGAGTGCTTACTGGTTTATACTGGTGCCTTCCCAGTCCACACCTGGGAACACTGGTAGGCACTTGCAGTCAGGCAGGACCTCAAGGCCGAGCTGGCCTTCACCAGGGCCCTGCTGATCCTCAGCTTCTCCAGCTTCTCGGCCTGGCAACACTGCCTGTGGCTGCTGATGCCCACCAGGAACTACAGCAAGGGCACTGCCCCCTGGAAGGCTGAAGGAAGGTGAGGGATTCCCCAAAACAACTCCCACAATTTTGCGGGATCCCCAAAATTTTCCAGCCCGTCCCTCGCCTAAAGTGGGAGCTGGTGGGTTCTGTTGCGTTGAATGGGTAGACCTGGTGTTCCTAAATCCCTATTGACTTCAATGAGTAGATCTGGTTTCCCTAAATCCCCACTGACTTTAATGGGTAGACCCGAACTCCTGGATACCTGGGTGCCCCCATCGAAACATTGGGACTTCCCCCATGTCCCCTAGAGATTTTGGGGTGCCTCCTTTGCCCACCCCAGAGCTGGAGCTGCTGCAGAATACCATCTTCACCAACCCCATGCACCAAAGCACCTGGCTGTACCTGTGCTGCATCCTCTCCTGAGGTAACTCAGGGATCCCTCCTACCCCTGATGTCCACCTGGAGTTTTGGGGTACCCCTGAATGTTGGGTGCCCCCCTACAGCCCCACAGCTGCCAAGGGTCATCTGTGTCCACATCGACTGGGAGGGCAATGGCCATCATCTTCTCCTGGCCTGTCAGGGTGAGTCAGGGCACTTGGGTGCCCCAAAAATCACCGGGGTACCCCCAGAAATCACCTGGATACACCTGGGTACCCCTTGCACACCTGGATCACCAAAAACCCCTGGGCCCCCCAAAACTAGTGTCTCAAGCATCCTCATTGCTTTGACTGGGTAGACCTGGTGGCCCTAAACTTTATTACCTTTAAAGAGTAGACCTGCTGTCCCTAAATTCAATGGGTTAGCTCTGGAGTCCTCTTTATCTCCATTTATCTCTATAAATCCCTCCCAGTTGTCCCACTTTTTTCAATGGTTTTAGTAACCCCAGTGTCCCCCCTCAGCCCTTCCCAGTGCTCCCAGTTTAAACAGTAACTCTTCCCAATCAAGCCCTATCAATGGGTAGACCTGGTGTCCCTAAATCCCTATTGACTTCACAAGGGTAGACCTGGTGTCCTTCAATCCCCTTTGACTTCAGTGGGCAGAATTGATGTCCCAAAACTTTTGGCGCTAAAAATCCCAATTTTGGGCTTGAAATTCCCAGCTTTCAGGCTGAAAATGGACATTTTTTACCTTACCTGGAGGCACAGCTCCAGCATGGACAGCAGGTGAAGGATCAGGGATTGGCCTCCAGGAATTCATCCAGGACATCCAGAGCATTGGCACTGTAATCCTGGAGTGGAAATTCCCAGAATTCAGCCCAAGATTTCCTCCAAATTTACTCAAATTTCCCTATATTAGGGCCAAATTTCTTCAAAATCCCATTGATTTTAATGGATAGACTAGGTGTATCTAAATCCCTCTTGACTTTAATGGGATACACCTGGTGTCCATAAGCCCCTATTGATTTAATTAGTCATGTCTGATGTCAAAAAAATGTGCATTGGGAGACTGACATTACAAGAGATGGGGCAACTGAGAGACGTTGTAAAAGATGGTTTATGGCCTCATGGTGTCAGTCTCATAGAAGGGTGAGACATTAAAGGTGTTACATCCAACACCATAATATCAGAACCTGCCTCATTCTTAGTTACAATGCTTTATGTTAGTTTTTTAGCCACTCAAATACTTGTGTGAAGGTTGCCAGCATCCTTTTACACCAATCATTAATTGCTTTCCTTCCCATGGCTTTGCAGTAATGTGTCATTTTTCAACCAATCCTAGAACACTTCACCAACCTACATTGATACATCTTAAACTTCTAATTAACTTTATAACAGGTTCTATTGCTAAGAATTACAGTCTTTTACTATCTTACTTAACATTCTGCTTTGCTTACATAATGCATATTTCTCTTTGCTTAAAACATATTTTTACCTAAACTAAAAACTTATATTCTTGTTTTATGTCAATTTTCCTTTTAATGTTCTGATTGTCCAATATTTCTCCAAGGTCTTAGGTCAAACCTTGGATCCATCTCAATCTCTGAGCCTGTTTGCACAAGGCCCTGAGAGCTCTCCGTGCCTGCATTTCCCACACCACCTGTCATCTCTGCCTCCAATTTCCTGCTCACACTGGAACCTGGGGACACTTTCTCAGTTGTGTCCCTCAGTGAGACCCATGAGCAGTATCAGACACTTTGGAGTTCGATTCTGTCCAAATTCTTCAGAGGTTTCCTAGAAAACAACAGTTCTGCCTTGATTTCCCTCTGGTCTGGTGCCATTCATTTGGAAGTTTTTCAACTCCAGTTATGGAGAAATATGACAAAGACCTTCTTAGAAATATCCATTCCAATTTTCAAGGGTGTAGTTTATTACTCTTCTGTTTAGAGCAGATGTGATTGCAGCATTCTGTGATTGATATTTGTGAGAAATGGATTTGTAAAGGATTCTCAAAGCCTGACTGAAAGCTCACACAGTCTTGTACATCTGGATGCAAACTCTGAGATAAGGTGTGCTGACTTAGAATGGCCCTGGAATAGAGAAGACATTGCTGAGAGAGAGATTGAACTAGAAACAAGTTTCAAACAATGGCCTTGCAAAAAGAACATATATTTTGGAGAATTAGAACTGTGAAAAATCCATTGTGGCAAGACCATGTGGAGTAAAAGACTAGGTGGTTGGTGCTAGGATTATTTGCTCCACTGTGTGGCAAAAGCTAATAGACTAAAAATCATTTATAAAGCACTGTAAACAGGAAATAAATTGGCTTTGAATAGAATGTCATGGAGTTTTACGTCTCGTATTTTTCACCATTCAATGAGTCTGATAATGGAAGAAAATCTTTTTAACACACCTCTCAGTTGCCCCATCTCTGCAGAGCTGGGATTTTCCAACAGTGCTGAGTCCCTGGACATCATTCCCTGAGAGGGAGCTGAAAGAAAACTTCTCGCGAACTCAAGGTCAGACTCAAACCCCAAAGTTTCTAGAAATTTTAATGGATCCCAATGAGAGATATGACTGAGAAAGTTTTCCAGTTAGGGCAGAACACTGGCAGCAGTGATGACAGGTGGGGACAAACAAGGGAAACGTGTCTCTGATGCTGAGCACACCCGGATGTGTTTCAGGAATGCAAAGGGCCAAGGGCTGAGCCCCAGCCCCTGGCAAGGCAGATCCTGTCCCTCCCTCATTGCTCAGGGCTCTTCCCGGCCCACTGGGCTCTGGCCATGTGCAATGCCAAGGGCAGCACCATGGGGCAGCCCCTGCCAGGCTGCTGAGCAGGGACAAGGAGGCAATGAGGCCCCAGCACAGCAAGGCTCACTTGTCCCCTGCTGGCCTCAGGCCCAGGGCCAGCCTGCATGGCCCAAGTGCTGCAGGAGTTGGCTGTGTCAGGGCCTTTCAGCTGCTGCCCATCCCTGTGGCCTCTGCAGCCCAGGCTGTCCTACGGTGTCCATGCCCTGCGCCTCTGTCCCTGCAGGCTGTCGTCATCCCCCGGCTGCCCCACCTCGCTGGCCCCTTCCTTTGCTGACAGCTCTGCCTCCTGCCTGCCTCTGCCTGGACACACAAAGCCTTGGGCTGCTCCAGACTCCTTCTGGTGGATGTGCTGCACCACAGCCCTTTCATAGGAAGGAAATTTCTCCTGGTGTCCAGTCTGGGCGTCCCCAGCTGCCCTTGGCATTAATTCTTTCTTTCTCTGGCTGTTTTCCACTATGTGAAAAGGATCCACCATCTCTGAAACCACTGTTCAATCCCTCCCAGGGCGCTCTTCTGTCCTCAGTTTCCACTCCACTGAGCACAGAGCTTCTTTGTCCCTAGACAGTGGTCAAGTGCTTGAGCCCAAGAGCCCTTGGACAAGAGGGATCGCTCTTTTCCATAGGAAGGAAACCACAGAACCCCAGGGTTTTGAAGACAGATGAGAAGCACTCACCAGAGGCCAAGGCAAGCCAGACCTGTCTGTCCTTACAGCTTCTGTCTGAAAGCAACCTTTGGATATATGGGGAGTTTTGGAGGTGGAATTCCATTTCAGCCATGGGTTCCTGGACTAGAAAGACAGTTCTCCATAGGAAGGAAAGGGTAGAGTCCCAGTGTTTCAAAGGCTGATTAGACGCAGCCCCAAGGAGGCCAAGGCCAGCCAGACCTTTTGTCAGGGAGGAATCCTTGAACAGACAGAATTTGGGAGGCCAAATCCCACTTTTGTCTATGGACATCTGGATGAGAAGGACAATTCTTTTCCCTAGGAAGGAATGTAGGGAGCCCTGGTGTTTTAAAGGCAGACAAGAGCTGGCCCACAGGAAGCCAAGGGAACCTAGACAGTCCTGGCAGCTTTTGTCTGGGACCTATCCTTGGAATTTTGGAGGTGGATTCCCAATTTTGGCCATGGATGCCTGGACTTGAAAGATGTTTTTTCCATGGGAAGAAAAGCACAGGTCCTCAGTGTTTTGAAGGCAGATAAGAGGTGGCCCCCAAGAGGCCAAGGCCAGCCAGAGCTGTGTGTCCTGGCAGGTTTCATATGGGAATAATCCTTGGATAAAATCAAATTTGGAGGAGGTATCCCAATTTTGGCCATGAACCCCTGGAGGAGAAGGACAGCTCTTTCCCATAGGAAGGAAAGCACTGAACTCTAGTGTTTCAGGGGCTGATGAGAAATAGCCCCCAACATGGCAAGTCAGCTGGTCCAGTCAGGCAGCCCTCAGGAGGCCCAGCCAACCAGACCTGTTCCATGTTCTTGTACCCTTGGGGCCCTGACATCACAACTGCCCCTTGGTGTTGTGTTCCGCTGCAGTGAGGGGCACAACAGCTTCCCTGGGCCCTGGAGTCTTGGACCTCAGGCAGCCATTAATGACCAACAGGAAAAGACGTAAACAGGATGGGTCTTGGTTTAGCAAAACCCGGGATCCTTTATTGAACCAGGGACCAAGACAAGAATGAGGGTAGAGTCATGGGTTTTATATGCCAGGGTACAGGTGGAGTTTAGGTTCAATTATGAGAGAAGCAGGGGACTGCAAAGGGGTGGGTCAAGGAGGACAATCAATGGGAAGAACTAAGGCGGGAACACTACAGTCAAATTTAAACCAATGAGGGTACAGGAAAAGAAGATCATTCTGGGGCCATTCATTATCTGACAAAATGAGTGGAGTATCTTTTCCTGGGCTTGCAGGAGCATGCCCCACAGGGTGGAGAGGCCCTGAAGTACAGAATGGCCCCTTGATTCCATTGGGCCCCTCTGTTACATGAGTTCTTAGTTCTATGGAGCCCTGTAGTTTCACAATGGTCTCCTTGGTTCCATGGTGCCACACAGTGTCACAACAGCCCCATGATTCCATGAGGCTCTGTGATGTCACAATGGTCTCATTGGTTGCACGAGGCTCAGCAGTTCCACAATGGCCCTTGAAGTATAAAAATAGTGTCAGCAGGTTCCCCTGCTGGTTCACAATGGCCTCCTTTGTTCCATGATGCCTCATAGTGTAACAATGGTATCCTTGGTTCCTGAGTCAGAATGGTCCTGTGGTCTCATGGAGCCTGTCACGATCTGCTATTAATACAGAGCGGGGGTCGTGATGGTTCTTTTGATCTTAAAGGTGCAAACAGGCAAAATGCAGGGGACAAAATGAGTTTATTCAACAGCAGAAAATCAGTTTATTCAACAACAGCAATGCATTTTCATTAAATGCCAACAACTCAATTACGGTAAAGGGGAGAGGTATAGGAAACAAAGTATAGGGAGAGGGGAAGGAAAGAAAGGGATGGGAAAATAGCTACCAACAGACGAGACGGGCGTCCTCAGGGGTCATCCGATAGACGAATCTTCATCCATGGGGAGATCTCAGGGGTCTTCATCAGTGGAGAGATCTCAAAGTGTCTTTTCCAGAGGGTCGCTCTTTTATAGTCTTTCTCCAAAGCGAGTGGCCTCTGGCCAAGAGGTGGGAAGATTTATGGACCATTGTGTGGTGCTGCAGGAGACAGGTACAGTCAAGCAGTCCTCAGTTGGTACAACACAACCTCTGGTTGGTGCCACAACAGCACAGTCCAGTGAACACAATACACCAGCACACAGTCACGAGCATCCACCTGGCCCGGCCAGTAAACCATTGTCCAGAATCAGCCTGGGTGGGGGTCCTCGAGGTCTCCTTGCGACGGTCGGGAGGCAAAAATCGAGGGGAACTTCGGACTGACCCTTACACCACCCCGTGACTCACGATCGTCGTCAAGAGCGCCCCTTTGTAGAGTTGTAGTGAAGTCTTCAGTTGTGGTGTCTTCAGGACTCGTCCCCGTTGGTAGCATATCCCGGAAAACAGAGACAGGAAAGTAGGAAAAAGATAAGGGACAGGATAAGGAAAAGGAGAAAAGGGAAAACAAAACAGATTAATTATGTTCAATTTTGTTGATTGCTAACGCCTTCAAACGATTTAAATTTTTTAATTTTGATTAGAAATAAATCAATTTTTAAAGCAAGTTTTTGATTAAACAATTCTAATTGAAATTAGAAGATAAAAAAAAAGAAAATATTCATTTTTTATTTTATTTGAAACCTTGTGTCAATAACCCTAGGGATGTCAACAGTAGCCGATCTGGGTACATCTGTCACAGATGCCAATTGTGTTAATCGTTTCGTTATTCTCCAAGTCATGATGTATAGAATTGCTGACAAAACAAAACCAATTAAAACTAAAATCAAAAGAACAATGGTGGGATGACACAATTTGTTCAGGACACCTGGAGCAGTGGGTGACCACCCAAATAGAGTATCCCACCACCTGTGTTCAGCATCTGTCTTTACCCTTTCTAAAACACTGTGTATTTTTTCCACATTGTGATGAACAGCTATTAGAGTTTTCTGTCCGTTTTTCTTGATCTTCTCCAAAATTTCGATCAGATCTTGGTGGAGCAACAATTGCTTCACCAGAGAGATGTTAATTCCAATTGGAGTGGGCAATAGATAGTGGATCGGTGTGTAATTTGACTGCAAAAGATGGTGAGAAGTAACTGGGGCTACATAGGAAAAATCACATCCTGAAATCCTAGTAAAGTTGCAGACACAAAAGTTTGAATGATTTTTAGTATTCAGTACCAAATTTTCTATAAAAACACTATCACAAGCAGTTCTAAAGCATGCACATCCATTGCCTATATATACTAATACAGTTTCAGGAATCTCATTTGGATGGATTTCAAAGTTACAAACATTCTGTTCTGTGTCCAAGCAGATATCTTGAGCTCTGATTGCATTACTTTCACAGATAAACCCTTGTTGTTCCCGGACAATGCAAGTTTCCAAATTGACAGTTTGCCACCTCCCACCAGTTTGATGGGCCCATTCCCTATGCTCAAAAGGATGGAGAATAGCCCCATCATGATTCAACCCTAATGCAATGATGGGGAATATTGAATGGACTGAAGCATTACGAATCGTCAGTACAAAGGCTGTGGCAGTGTTTGTGCTGGGATCATAGGTAAAATTTACTAAGTTCCACCAGGACTGGAATTCTTTTTCAAAATCAGTGGCACTGTCCCAGACTATTTTTCGAATTTCAGTGGGAAAAGTGCCTTCCTCAGCTTCTCTTATAATTAAAGCAGCAACTGACTGCATCCACAACTGGGCCTGGATACAGCTGAGAGCCAAAGAGATGTTATTTTGTGTAGCAGCAAGTGCATCGATTATCAATTTGTGGTCATTTACATTTACCTTTTCCCAACTTGGTAATATGTTTGATAACAACCACTGTTGGGTTCCCAAAGCTGTTAAGGCTGTTTGCAGGGGCTGCTGTAATTTGGTTACATCTCCAACTGTGGCAGCCAATTTATTCATGAGTACTTCTGAATCGATGCTATTCAAAATTCCCAATCTTGTTTCCACAACACCAGTTATGTCTCTTGCCATTCATTTTTAGAAGAATTCTGTTTTTACAACCAGGTTGTCCACCCCTCAAAAGAAGTCTGCAAAAAGGGTGAACAAGCTGGCTGAACTTCTGAGATATTACATTGCATCAACAACTTGATCTCTTTAAGAGACCATGCCAAATTAAACAATATTTGTTGTTGGCCAGTTTTTCTAATTACATAAGGTCCAATTTGAAAAATCGTAGGACTTAACACAACCGGTGGTTGGGAGGTAGGTGTTACAACATTAACATCAAGTTCCCCCCAGTATTTTGCATTGTTTTTACCAAACACGATTTTATAGGAAAATTTTACAGCAGTTAAATTTAGCCAACAATTCTAATTTTGAATTTCACAATATAAAACATGGCCATAAAGTCCTGTGCCATAACTGTATGCAGGTTCAATGAGAGATTCAGCAATTAATTCATATGTTATAGTGACATCATTACCTTGTGTTACTATAAAGGGAGGAAAAACATTGTTTTTGTCAACCAACACTAAGGGGGTGCTTCTTCATGTCCCTCAGTGTTCTTCTGTGAAAAGTAAACACAAACAGAGTCTGCCTCCAGGAGGCTGGAGATTAAAATGATGGAACTATCCAGTGTGTAGCATGGACTGGAATTCTGTTAACTTGCCAATCATTCTGCTGCCGAAAAGGAAGCCACTCTGTACCTCCTTTAAACACAGCATAGGAGTCAGTGTAGATGTAAACAAGAGAGATATTCTGTACCTCAAGTCGGAAAACACTCCAAACAACTGTCAGCTCACCGGTCTGAGAGCTGCCTTCTCCTTCAGTAATAATTTGTTCACCAGCAGAAGTGGGGAGGGCCACTGCCCTGTATTTCCCCACCTTTCCCTCTCGTTTGGCAGAAGCATCAGTGAACCAAGAATTTACTGATTGTTCAGGGGAGAAAGGAGTGGCTACTTTACTTACCAAGGCAGGTTTGTCATGGCTATTAGCCAAGCTCTCCGTTTCTTGTATTGCCAGATTTTTTACAGCTCTTTCTATCACTGAGAAGATGTTACAGTAATGTTTTATCTGAGCATACCACTTTCTGACTGAGGATCTTTGGGCCACCCCGTCAGGGGGAGGGGTCTCAATAGTGACTGTGATGTGTTTTCTCCAGAACACTAGTAATTCTAGAGCCTTATGGAGCTCTTTCCTGGATTCAGGCATTTTAATTTGATCCAGGGAGGTTAGAGTATCAGGTAGAATACATGTCATACTTCCTTTCCACCAAATTCCCAAAAACTTCACCTCCTGAGAAGGTTTTTGAATTTTTTCTGGGGGAATTTGTGAGTCAAGGCTTTCCAGATGAGAGATTATTTTTTGCTGGGTATCCCCCACTACTTCTATTTCATCCCCTCCCACCAGAATATAATCAATGTATTGATAGACAGCTACATTGTCAGGTTTGGGTATCTTTTCTAATTCCTGGGCTAAAGCGTGGTGAGACAAAGTGGGGGAATGTTCATACCCTTGGGAAAGCCCAGTGCAGGTGTACTGCTTTGGCTCAACTCCCAGAGCCTGTGCAGGAGATTGATTTGGTTCATTGTTCAGAACTTGTGGAGAAGTTTGCTCTGGTACACTGCCCAGACCCTGTGGAGAAGGTTGCTTGGGGGGTGCATCACTGATATAATCATATCCTATTTTAATCACAGATTTCAAGTTGGGGCAGCAAAGTTCCCCATAATTTTTCATCAAAGTTAGTGTCTCGGTTTGAAAGACAGGTATGGTCTAAGGAAAGGCAGGAGCCCCTTTTCTGCGATGCAGAGTGCAATCCCCCTCCCTTTTAATTATTTTAGGTCCAATTCAGACACCTTCAGGCAGGAGATATGGGGATGAGAATAACAGTTCTTTACTGGTATTTAACAAAGCAGAAAAAAACAACAACAGCTATAAAAATTGGCAACAGAAACAGTCTAGCTCCGCTCCAGTCCCTTCTGGCCGCAGGCCGTCTCCCTGTGCTGTTACCGGTGCTGTGGGGGCAGGGCAGGTCCCGCGCAGTTGAAGAGGGCTGGGTGATGGCGGCCGCGGCCCAGGGGTGAGAGGGGATGGGGAAAGTTACTCCCCCCTCACGGTGTCGGTCGTGGCGCTCAGCAGAGTGTCCGGAGGTAGTAGGGTGAGCTGGGAGAGCAGCGGAGCGATGTCCAAAGGCAGGGAGCGTGGATCTCAGCGCTGGGATGACAGGGGAAGATGCCAGAGCAGAGCCCAGGTTCTCTTCCCACTCCAGGAGCCAAGCGAGAGCCAGTCCCCCGCTCCAGACCCCCCTATCCCACCTTTCCTTTTCCGGTTCCCCCCCCCCTCCCCCTCCAGCCACCCCCCTACGAGAGAACATTATCTGTCGTTTTAAGGTGTAGCCACAATTACTTAGCATAACAATGGGAGAAATTCCACAGAAAGAAAAGCAAAGCATTCAACCCCCAACATTATCCACCCCTGAATTTCTCCCATACTAATATGCTATATCAAATTAAACTGTTACATTATATATACATACATGCAGTTAGAGACATAGGCACAGTACTATAGGTATTTCACCCTAAAACAAGGTCTCCTTGGGGTATGCATCTGGTCTCTCCATTCTTTTGCATTACCCACCAGGTGCAACCTGGTCCTTGAGCGAATACAACTCCATGGATGGGATTGTCTTTGCTGGAGGCAGGATTCACCCAAACAGTTTTTCCTAGCATACCTCTCATGTGTACCACTGGAACCTTATCTCCATTCGATATTCCCAAGGGCTCAGATTGGGCAGGGCCTGCTCGGTTAGTGGAACCTCGGGTGTTCACTAACCAGGTGGCCTTTGGTAGATTAATCTCCCAGTTCTTGAAAGTTCCCCCACCCAGTGCCTTCAAGGTGGTTTTAAGCAGGCCATTGCACCGTTCAACTTTCCCTGCAGCTGGTGCATGGTAGGGGATATGGTACACCCACTCAATGCCGTGTTCTCTAGCCCAGGTGTTTATAAGGCTGTTCTTGAAATGAGTCCCATTGTCTGACTCAATTCTCTCAGGGGTACCATGCCTCCAAAGAACTTGTTTTTCCAGGCCCAGGATGGTGTTCCGAGCAGTGGCATGAGGCACAGGGTAGGTCTCCAACCATCCAGTGGTGGCTTCCACCATGGTCAGTACATAGCGCTTGCCCTGGCGGGTTTGAGGCAGTGTGATGTAGTCAATCTGCCAGGCCTCTCCATACTTATATTTGGACCATCGCCCCCCATACCAGAGGGGCTTCACCCGCTTGGCCTGCTTGATGGCAGCGCATGTCTCACAGTCATGGATAACTTGAGAAATACTGTCCATGGTTAGATCCACCCCTCGGTCTCGTGCCCACTTATATGTGGCATCTCTGCCCTGATGACCTGAGGCATCATGGGCCCATCGAGCCAGGAACACCTCTCCCTTGTGCTGCCAGTCTAAATCTATTTGCGACACCTCTATCTGTGCAGCCTGATCTACCTGCTCATTGTGTCGGTGTTCCTCATTAGCCCGACTCTTGGGGACATGGGCATCTACGTGACGGACTTTCACAGGCAACTTCTCTACCCGGGTGGCAATGTCTTTCCATTCATTGGCAGCCCAGATTGGTTTTCCCCTACGTTGCCAGTTAGCCTTTTTCCACCTTTCCAGCCATCCCCACAGAGCATTGGCTACCATCCATGAATCAGTGTAAAGGTAGAGTTTTGGCCACTTCTCTCTTTCAGCAATGTCCAGGGCCAGCTGAACAGCTTTGAGTTCAGCAAGTTGACTCGATCCACCTTCTCCTTCGGTAGCTTGTGCAACCTGTCGTGTGGGGCTCCATACGGCTGCTTTCCACTTCCGGTTCATCCCCACGATGCGGCAGGAACCATCAGTGAAAAGAGCATAGCATGTTTCATCTGCTGGCAGTTGGTTATATGGTGGGGCTTCTTCGGCCCGGGTCACCTGTTCCTGTTCCTCTTCGTCGGCAAGGCCAAAGTCTTCCCCTTCCGGCCAGTTGGTAATTATCTCCAAAATCCCAGGGCGATTCGGGTTTCCAATACGGGCACGTTGTGTGATGAGGGCAATCCATTTACTCCATGTGGCGTCAGTGGCATGGTGGGTTGAGGGAACCTTTCCTTTAAACATCCAGCCCAGCACTGGCAGTCGGGGTGCCAGGAGGAGTTGTGTTTCTGTGCCAACCACCTCTGAGGCTGCTTGGACCCCTTCATAGGCGGCCAAGATCTCCCTCTCCGTCAGAGTGTAGTTGGCCTCGGACCCTCTGTAGCTTCGGCTCCAGAACCCCAGTGGTCGGCCTCGCGTCTCACCAGGCACCTTCTGCCAAAGGCTCCAGGACAGACCATGGTTCCCGGCTGCAGAGTAGAGCACGTTCTTCACATCTGGTCCCGTCCTGACTGGGCCAAGGGCTACTGCATGAGCAATCTCCTGCTTGATCTGGGCAAAGGCTTGCTGCTGCTCAGGGCCCCAGTGGAAATCGTTCTTCTTGCGGGTGACCAGGTAAAGAGGGCTCACAATCTGGCTGTACTCAGGAATGTGCATTCTCCAAAAGCCTATGGCACCTAGGAAGGCTTGTGTTTCCTTCTTGCTGGTTGGTGGAGACATTCCAGTGATCTTATTGATGACCTCACTGGGGATCTGGCGCCGTCCATCTTGCCACTTTACTCCCAGGAACTGGATCTCTTGGGCAGGCCCTTTGACTTTGCTCTTTTTAATGGCGAAGCCGGCTCCCAGCAGAATCTCAATGATCTTTTCTCCTTTCTGAAATACTTCCATTGCCGTATCCCCCCACACAATGATGTCATCAATGTACTGCAGATGTTCTGGAGCTCCACCCTTCTCCAGTGTAGCCTGGATCAGCCCATGACAGATGGTGGGGCTGTGTTTCCACCCCTGGGGCAGTCGGTTCCACATGTATTGCACACCCCTCCAGGTGAAAGCGAACTGAGGCCTGCACTCTGCTGCCAGAGGAATGGAGAAGAATGCATTGGCGATGTCAATGGTGGCGTACCACTTTGCTGCCTTGGACTCCAGCTCGTACTGCAGTTCCAGCATGTCCGGCACGGCAGCGCTCAGCGGTGGAGTCACCTCATTCAGTGCACGATAGTCCACTGTCAATCTCCATTCTCCTTCCGATTTACGCACAGGCCAGATGGGGCTGTTGAAGGGTGAGTGGGTTTTGCTGACCACCCCTTGGCTCTCCAGCTCACGGATCATCTTGTGGATGGGGATCACGGCATCTCGATTCGTCCGGTACTGCCGGCGGTGCACTGTCGAGGTAGCAATTGGCACCTGTTGCTCTTTCACCCTGAGGAGTCCCACTGCAGATGGGTTTTCTGATAGCCCAGGCAGGGTGTTCAACTGCTTAATGCCCTCTGCTGCCACAGCAGCTATTCCAAAAGCCCACCTGAGTCCCTTTGGGTCTTTGTAATAGCCATTCCTGAGGAAGTCTATGCCTAGGATACATGGTGCTTCTGGGCCAGTCACAATTGGATGTTTCTGCCACTCTTTCCCAGTCAGGCTCACCTCAGCCTCCAGCAGAGTCAATTCCTGAGATCCCCCTGTAACCCCAGCAATTGAAACAGGTTCCTTTCCGACATGTCCTGATGGTATTAATGTACATTGTGAACCAGTGTCAACCAATGCTCTGTGTTCCTGTGGCTCTGATGTGCCAGGCCATCGGATCCACACCGTCCAAAAGATCCGGTTTTCCCGTGCCTCTCCCTGGCTAGAGGCAGGGCCCCTCTAGCCCTGGTTATTATTTCTCTCCTGGGCATACATACTGGAGGTTCCTTCAAGGGGATCTGACAGATCATCCTCCCTTCTGTAATACCCTGCACCTCCATGGGAGGCTGAGGCTACCCTCACTTTAGTGGAGTTCCCTCTGTTGGTGTTCCCCTCCCTGATTTGGCGCACCCGTGCTGCCAGGACAGAAGTGGGTTTCCCATCCCACCTTCTCATGTCTTCCCCGTGGTCACGTAGAAAAAACCACAGGTCAGCACGTGGGGTGTACCCTCTCTCCCTAGCTGGGGGGCGTTGGGCTCTACTTTTGGGGTCCATGACTCTCACTGGTGCTGCACTGATCTTCCTCACCTCTTCCCTTATCTCCTTCATCTCCTCCTTAAACTCCTCTCTGAGGTCCTTAGCCACAGCAGAGACATGAGCCTGCACTGGGCCAGCCATCATACTCTGATAATTCCTGAGCCTGTTGGCAACAGAACCCACTGTCACTTGGTTGGTATCAGCATCAATCATTGCAATAAAGGGGGTATATTGAGATGGGCCCAGGTTTGCCAGATTCCACAACATCTGCCCTGTGCACCTGACCTTGTCAGGGTCATTGTCATGCTGTCCATCCCTCCCAAAGAGCACCTCCAGTACTGCCACTTCTCTCAGCTTTTGGATCCCTTCCTCAAGGGTATTCCAACGTGTTCTCTGGTGGTACTCCTGCATTCTTTCCCTGTGGACAAATCTCTCTCTCACACTCATTAAAAGTCGCTCCCAGAGGGAAAGGAGACCTGTCTCCCTTACAAATACCTGGTCCACACCTGAGTCCTGGGTCAAGGCTCCCAAATTCCTTGCCTCAGTACCATCCAGTTGCACACCTGTACCCATAAGGTCCCAGACCCGCAGTAACCAGGTTGTAAAAGCCTCACGGCCCCGCCGTACAATGTCTTTTCGCAGGTTACGGAGACTCTCGTATGACAGGGACTCGGTGATGATCTCAACTTCTGGCTCCCCTGCTGGTTGTGAGGGGCCCCCTTCCTGACCCTTATTATCTAGGTGCCTTGTTTTCATCTTAGACTTCCTAGTTTCCACAGGGGCAACTGCTGCTGGCTGTGAGTGCCCTTGCAGTTCAGCTGGAACCTGGACAGATGTAACATCTGTGGGTCCCACTGCTGCACCACCAGAGTCTCCCTCTTTAAGGCAGGGGGAGGGTTTCTCACCAGCTGGGGAGAGGTACTCCTTCAGCATCTGGCCCATCTCACGTATCTCCTTTGCTAGCACCCCCACCCATTCTGGGTGGTTCCTTTCCGAGGTGGGCTGTGGAGCAGGGTCAAACTCTGGGGTAATATCCCTAGTCTCTGGGATAGGATCAGGCTCTGGGGTAACCTCCCTAGTCTCTGGGACAAGATCAGGCTCTGGGGTAACCTCCCTAGTCTCTGGGACAGGATCAGGCTCTGGGGTAACATCACTATTTCCTCGGGTAGGTATCAGGGTTGTTATCCAAGTCAATCTCCCCTTATCTCTGAATGTTAGATAGAACAGGTTTAACAGGGATATAAGCAACACTAGCCACAATATAATGTCATTAGCATTTAAAGTGGATTGGAACCCCTTGAAGACTGGTGGGGTGAACTTCAAAAACCCTGTGATGGGTTGAGAAAAAATTTCACCTGCTGCCACTTCCTCACAGTAAGTACCATTATTGAAGTAGCCCCAGAAACACACACTTAGAGTGTGATAGCTCTGAATCCATGTGGCCATCTTCCAGAGAAAATTAAAAATCCATGAATTCCTCAACTGATCAACCCACATAATAAACTGGATAATAGCCACAGTAACCTTGGTTATGAAACTCATGTTTAAAAAAGGGCTTGCAAATGGGAGAGATATAGCAGTGACCACATGGAGGCCAATCCAGGGTAAGCTGGACAGCATGGTGTCACCTACCACAAGCTTGGGTAATTTAAGAACTGTTATCCCCTTTTCTACCCCTCTCTCAATGCCCTCAGGCAATGCCCCACGTTCCGGGCGCCAAAATCTGTCTCGGTTTGAAAGACAGGTATGGTCTAAGGAAAGGCAGGAGCCCCTTTTCTGCGATGCAGAGTGCAATCCCCCTCCCTTTTAATTATTTTAGGTCCAATTCAGACACCTTCAGGCAGGAGATATGGGGATGAGAATAACAGTTCTTTACTGGTATTTAACAAAGCAGAAAAAAACAACAACAGCTATAAAAATTGGCAACAGAAACAGTCTAGCTCCGCTCCAGTCCCTTCTGGCCGCAGGCCGTCTCCCTGTGCTGTTACCGGTGCTGTGGGGGCAGGGCAGGTCCCGCGCAGTTGAAGAGGGCTGGGTGATGGCGGCCGCGGCCCAGGGGAGAGAGGGGATGGGGAAAGTTACTCCCCCCTCACGGTGTCGGTCGTGGCGCTCAGCAGAGTGTCCGGAGGTAGTAGGGTGAGCTGGGAGAGCAGCGGAGCGATGTCCAAAGGCAGGGAGCGTGGATCTCAGCGCTGGGATGACAGGGGAAGATGCCAGAGCAGAGCCCAGGTTCTCTTCCCACTCCAGGAGCCAAGCGAGAGCCAGTCCCCCGCTCCAGACCCCCCTATCCCACCTTTCCTTTTCCGGTTCCCCCCCCCCCCCTCTCCCTCCAGCCACCCCCCTACGAGAGAACATTATCTGTCGTTTTAAGGTGTAGCCACAATTACTTAGCATAACAATGGGAGAAATTCCACAGAAAGAAAAGCAAAGCATTCAACCCCCAACAGTTAGGTCTTTTTGAGAGTATATTGGATTAATGTGAACAGCCTCCTTCCCCTGTGTTTCTTTTGGTGAATCAGCATGCTTTGAATTTTTGTCCCGTTCTTCGCTTAAGGCAGCTTTTAACAAATTATTTTCATCTCGCATCAAATGTTTCTCATTCCTTTCTTGATCTGTAGTAAGACTTCCTTCCCCTGCTACAGACTACACACAACCTTGCATCCCTTCTGTCTGCCAGAAAATCCTGTCCGTGACACCAATTTAATGTCACGATCCGCTGTTTATACAGAGCGGGGGTCGTGATGGTTCTTTTGATCTTAAAGGTGCAAACAGGCAAAGTGCAGGGGACAAAATCAGTTTATTCAACAGCAGAAAATCAGTTTAGTCAACAACAGCAATGCATTTCATCAAATGCCAACAATTCAGTTACGGTAAAGGGGAGAGGTATAGGAAACAAAGTATAGGGAGAGGGGAAGGAAAGAAAGGGATGGGAAAATAGCTACCAACAGACGAGACGGGCGTCCTCACGGGTCATCCGATAGACGAGTCCTCATCCGTGGGGAGATCTCAGGGGTCTTCTCCAGGGGGTAGACGGGTCTTCATCAGTGGAGAGATCTCAAAGGGTCTTTCCCAGAGGGTCGCTCTTTTATAGTCCTTCTCCAAAGCGAGTGGCCTCTGGCCAAGAGGTGGGAAGATTTATGGACCATTGTGTGGTGCTGCAGGAGACAGGTACGGTCAAGCAGTCCTCAGTTGGTACAACACAACCTCTGGTTGCTGCCATGACAGCACAGTCCAGTGAACACAATACACCAGCACACAGTCACAAGCATCCACCTTGGCCTGGCCAGGAAACCATTGTTCAGAGTCAGCCTGGGTGGGGGTCCTCGAGGTCTCCTTGCGATGGTCGGGAGGCAAAATCGCGGGGAACTTCGGATGGACCCTTACACACGTGGAGAGAATGACTCCCTAAGCTGCAGAAAAGTATATCTAGCAAGATATTAGGAAGGTCTAAGTTTAGTATTGGAGCCCTGTGCATTGTATTTTAAGGCTTACAAATAGGTATTGTATTTGAAATAAGCAAGCATTGTTTTAACCAAAGGTATATGTGTACTTATAGTGGTTGGATAGAACTACTGTCAATATGTTTCTGCTTTTGTGATTGGTCAAAAACCTTTCAAACTGCGTTGTAACATCACGTTCTCTGGCTGTTGCTGAGGATGTGAGCTGCTGCCATCTTCCCACTGTCCCCACCTTGTAATGAGACTGATGCTTGGGAGGAAAAAATAATAGTAAAGCAGCTCAAGACACATTCCACAGCAGTACCCCGACTACCAGTGCTGGGCTGGATGTTCAAGGGAAAGGTGCCTTCCACACATCACGCCACTGACACCACATGGAGCAAGTGGATTGCCCTCATCACTCAGCGCGCCCGTATTGGGAATCCAAATCGCCCTGGGATTCTGGAAATAATTACAAACTGGCCTGAAGGTGAGACTTTTGGATTGTCTTCTGAAGAAGAAGAGGAGCAAGTGGCACGTGCTGAGGAAGCCCCACCATATAATGAGCTACCAGAGACTGAAAGACGATATGCCCTCTTCACTGATGGTTCCTGCCGAATTGTAGGCACTAACCGGAAATGGAAAGCTGCAGTATGGAGCCCCACACGACAAGTTGCACAAGCTACCGAGGGACAAGGTGGATCGAGTCAGGTCGCAGAGCTAAAAGCCGTCCAGTTGGCTTTGGATATTGCTGAACGAGAGAAGTGGCCAAGGCTCTATCTCTACACTGACTCATGGATGGTAGCTAATGCTCTGTGGGGATGGCTGGATCGCTGGAAAAAGCCCTACTGGCAGCGCAGAGGGAAACCCATCTGGGCAGCTGAGATTTGGCAGAACATTGCTGCCCGAATAGAGAAACTGACCATAAAGGTTCGACACGTGGATGCACATGTAGCCAAAAGCCAGGCTAATGAAGAACATCACAACAATGAGCAGGTGGACCGAGCTGCCAAAGTGAAAGTATCACAGGTGGATCTAGACTGGCAGCACAAGGGAGAATCATTCCTAGCTCGTTGGGCCCATGATGCCTCTGGTCATCAGGGGAGAGATGCAACGTACCGATGGGCCCGTGACCGAGGGGTGGACCTTACCATGGACAGCATCTCACAGGTCATCCACGACTGCGAGACCTGTGCCGCAATCAAACAGGCCAAGCGGGTGAAGCCTCTGTGGTATGGTGGACGATGGTCAAAGTACAGGTATGGGGAAGCCTGGAAAATTGACTACATCACCCTTCCCCAAACCCGCCAGGGCAAACGCTACGTACTGACCATGGTGGAAGCAACCACAGGATGGTTAGAGACCTACCCTGTGCCTCATGCCACTGCCCGGAACACCATCTTGGGCCTAGAAAAACAAGTCCTTTGGAGTCATGGTACCCCTGAGAGAATTGAATCAGACAACAGAACCCATTTCAAGAACGGCCTTATCAACACGTGGGCCAAAGAACATGGCATTGAATGGATATATCATATTCCTTACCATGCGCCAGCTGTCGGGAAAGTTGAACGGTGTAATGGACTCCTTAAGACTACTTTGAAAGCACTTGGTGGTGGAACCTTCAGAAATTGGGAAATGAACTTGGCCAAAGCCACCTGGATGGTTAACACCCGAGGGTCCATCAATCGAGCCGGTCCTGCCCCCTCTGAACCCCTGCACACAGTGGATGGGGACAAGGTCCCAGTGGTACACATGAAAGGTATTTTAGGAAAGACTGTTTGGATTAATCCCACCACAGGCAAAGGCAAACCAATCCGTGGGATTGTTTTTGCTCAAGGACCTGGTTGCACCTGGTGGGTAATGCAGAAAGATGGGGAAACCCGTTGTGTACCGCAAGGAGACCTAATTTTTAGTGAGAACTGTATGTAAGGTTTCATTTTGTATTATATATCTGTAAGAGGGTATTGGTTTGGGTGTGATTAGATGGTAATAGAATAAGGGGTGGATTATGTCCTGGGGTACAATGCAAAAATGTGTATTCTATCACCATCTGTTAATATGTGGGAGGGGTGGTGATCCTTATCTCTGTGGGAGATATCCTCTGCTGATGTGCCATCTGATAAGATGGGGGGATGATCATCATTATCTATTCACAACCCATCCTTCCTCCAGAAGATATATTCCGTTAACGGACCATTAAGTCCTATTGTGTGACTGATAAGATTACATCACCCCATTGGGAGATGCCCCAACCAGGGGCAGGAGCCAAGCCTTTCCTACCTAGATAAAAAAACTGGGGTTTGGGACCCGAGTGCAGACCTTTCTACTGGATCCCAGAGGAAAGTCGGACCTTTTTCCACATCATTGCTGGATCTTCGGAGGAAAACTGCACCTTCTACAGGAGCACTGCTTCAACAGAACCACATCTGTCATCCAGGAGGACTGCAGCCACCATTTATACGGACTGCTACCAACACCCTGACTGACAGGGTGTCAGGTTGTATCTCTGACTGTGTTGGTGGTTGTTTCTTTTATATTATTGCATGTATTTTATATTTTTCTCTTTTCTCCTATTAAATTGTATTACTGACTTGGAGTCTCGCACTGGTTTTACTTTCAAACCAACACACAACCCTTCTTGGGGATGGGCTCACATTGGCACCTCCAGTCCTCTGGCACCTCCCTGCTGAGCCAGCACTGATGAGAAATGATGGAGAGCAGCTTGGGGAGCTCATCCAGCAGCTCCCTCATCCCCCTAGGATGGATCCCATCTGGTGCCAGAGACACCTGTGAGCATCTGAGTGGCTCAGCAGGTCCCCAGCTGCTTCCTCCTGGATTACAGGGGTCTGTTCTGCTCCCTGTCCCCATCTCCCAGCTCAGGAGAACACTTGTCCTCAGGACATCCTGGCTTATTGTTCGAAACTGAGGACATGAATGGGTTAAGTAGCTCAGTCTTTTTCTCATCTTCAGTTTCTCTATTCCCCACAGCATCCAATAAAGAGCTGAGGTTCTCCTTATCCGACGGTTTGCTAATAACTTATTTATAGAAATATTTTCTATTATTTTTCACAGAAGTGGCCAGGTTACGTCCTAATTGAGTTTTCACTTCTCTCATTTTCTTTCTGCATGACCTAACAACATCCTTAAACACTTTCTCAGTTGCCTGCACCTCTGTCCAAAGGTGATGCAGCCTCTTTTCTCCCTGAGTGCCTGGAAAAAGCTCCATACCCAGCCAGGCCAGTCATTTTCCTCTCTAGCTCACTTCTGGCACAGTGGGACAGGCTCCTCCTTCTCATTCATGATTTCTTTCTTGAACTGTCTCTCTCCTTCTTGGAATACTTTGTTTTTAAGGACTGTTTCCCTCAAAACAGTCAGTTATCCCCAAATCTGTATCCTGAATAGGCTGAATTCTGCTCTCTGTAAGGGCAGTGTAGAAATTTTGTTGATGCCCCTCCTTCTTTCCAAGAATATTTAAAAACTCAATAATTTCATGGTCACTGTACCCCAAACAGCCTCTGACCACCACATCTCCCACCAATCCTTCTCTGTTTATGAACAGCTGGAGACAGAGCTTTCCTGGGCAGTGGGAGCGTTACCAAAAATTTAGTAAAATAAAATACTCCCAAACACCAATATAGCATTGAAAAGCAGCATTTTTTATTTGGCTGGATACACAGGGGACAGCTCCTCCCAAAGCCGTGCATGCTGAGTACTGGAAATTTCTGTTTATATTCTGTACTCTGCAAACTTATTCATTGACTGTCCTGGACTAAACACACATATGATAATCATTTCCCCAAAATCATGAACATATTTCCCCTCCCCTTTACCCATGGCTTCTTCTGTCCTGGGGGTCTCTCTGGTGGTCCCTGGTGGTCGTGGACCCCAATGTTCCAGTTCAGCCTGGCTGAGCAGGCAGGATACTGAGGCTGGGGAACTTCCAGTTCCCCTTCTTACACAACGGGCATTGTGCAGGTTCCAGAGGCCAGTGGTTTTGGAGAACAGGAATTGTGTTAGCTCACCTGGGGTAGGCAGTTTATCATCTGGTAACATGAGGTCACAGAGTGGGCTGTGACATCACAGAGTGGGGTATGTGAGGCCATTGAGCATCACAGGCAGTCTCTGTGACATCACAGGGCAGGCTGTGACATCACAGGACAGAGGTCTGACATCACAGGGCAGGCTGTGACATCACAGGAGGGGCTGTGTGACATCCCAGCAGGGCTGTGTGAGGTCACTGGGTTGGTCACTCTGCCCCAGCCCCCCCTCACAGTTTCCCCAGACAAGTCCAATGCTGTTCATGCCCAGCAGGGTCCCCTGTCCCCCGGGATCCCCCTGCTCCACCTGGAGCCACAGCCTCCCCCAGGGATGTTCCACAAATCAACCCCAGAGCCTGACACGGGGACAAGGGGCCAGGGCTGTGTGACCAGGACATCAAGGCCGTGGATTATCCAGGTAACTGGGGCCTGGTTTGGGTTGCACAGGGCAGGAAAGATGTCTGGCAGCTGGATCAGGGTGAGGGAAGGGCCTCCAAGGTGGGGCTGGAGCCCTTTGGCTGTGAGGAGAGGCTGAGGGAGCTGGGCTTGTCCAGCCCAGAGTAGGGAGGGCTGAGGGGCTCCTCATCCCAGCAAGGACAGGAGGAGTTTAAATGACTCAGGCTGGTTTCAGAATTTCCACAACACAAAACACAGCATGAATTCCCTTGCTCCATCAACCTTGAAAGTTTTGCAAATAGAACATTTTTTCAAGCTTTTTTAATCCCACTCCAGGCAGAGCATCCTGATACAACATCTTGATATATCTTATATCTATCACAGCATCATCTGTGTCTAAAATCAATTTTGTAGAGAAATCCCCTATGGATGGTGGACCTGTCAGATGCTGCTCGGATGTCTCACATTGTTGTGGGAAGAGTTTCAATGTTTATTAAATTTTATGATGTTTACATTTTTATGTCACCAATGAAGAGAAACCTTTCCCAGCCTCTCAAGTCCTACCAGTTCCTGACCCCCAAAGCACAGAAACCTGATGAGGCAGTGGGGATCAGGAAAGGGCACAGGCAGGGATTTGGGGTGGTTGTGAGCCCAGGGCAGGAGCCAGCCCTTGGCCTTGGTGAACCTCATCCAATTGTCCTGGGCCCATGGCTCCAGCCTGTCCAGATCCCTCTGCAGAGCTTCCTGCCCTGCAGCACAGCCACACTCCCACCCAGCTTGGCCTCACCTGGACACTGACTCAGGGTGCCCTCCATGCCCTCGTCCACATCAGCAATAAAGAGATTTCACTGCCCTGGCCCCAATCCTGAGCCCTGGGGACACCCCTGGATGTGGCTCCATTGCCCAGAACTCCTTGGGCTGGACTTCTGTTTTTTATGGAGCTGTGCCTGCCTTTGGTTTTGTTTGCTGACATTAAATGAACATCCCTCTGTGTCTCGGGCAGCTTCTTCTCCAAGGAAAGCAGGTGGGAGCTGGAGCCAAGGAGCTGAAAGCTGCAGGCACAGCCTGGAGGGGAGGGAGATCAGATTTGCACAAGACTGCTCTGAGTGCCAGGGGTTGGATGGAGGACATGGTGGGGTGGGGGTAGGGACAGAGTCTGACTGATTGTCAGCCATAAAGGGTCTTGATTTCATACCTATTCAGACTGCATTAGGAGGGGCTGGGGATCAATATCAACTGCAGATCGCTGATATCAGTGTATAAACAGGAAAAGAATAAATGGCAAAAAAAAGTCCTGCCTTATGCTCAGGCAGTAGCTCTTTTTCAGGCGACCTGTAACCCAAATTTCTCTTGCTCACAAGTTCTTAAGAATGGCAAATTAGGTCTATTATTGAACAGACTCAAGATTAACAAAAAAGAGACTTTAAATGGACTACTCCCTACAGAGGATAAAAGAAGTACAGGTAGATACAAACACAGTGCACAATAAAGTTACCTACATTACAGCTAGTGAAGAAATAGCAGAGATCAGGAGTCAATGTAACTTAGCACCAAACTGATGAGGGAGTAACATGGAGCCCTTTCACTCAGCTTCCACAAAAGGAACCACCAAGATGCATCCAGACTTGGGGGACGAGCCCTACCCATTTCCAGGGACTATGCAGAAGATTTCTGCTTGGTGAAAGTTTTGTGTGGCTTTTATAGTTTGTAAAGTGAAGTGTGTGTCACTCAGAAATTCAAGGCTCATCTCCCTTCAGGCTGCTCTCAAGGCCAGATGTTCATGGCCAGCTGGGAATTCCACCTCCCTGGCACCAGAGAGAACTCAGGACAGGACAGATGTCCAGCCTGGGTTATCTCAGCAATTCCTGAGAGGGGGAAGATGCCCTGAGTGATGGCCCAGCTGATGGACAGAACAGATGAGCTCTGCTGGGCCATAGGGGAAGTCCTGCTGCAGGAACCTCATGGAACCAAGGGTCTGTTGTGACATTATGATGGCTCCTGGAACCAAGGAGACCATGGTGACACCAATGAACCTCATGGAACCTAGGGTCTGTTGTGACAGATCAAGTCACAAAAAATGGGGCCTCTTGGAACCCAGGACAACATTGTGGGACAATGGTATCTGATGGAGGCAAGTGTCAATTGTCAAAATAGAGAGGCCTCATGGAACCCAAGTGACCCTTGGGACTCCATGGATTCTCATGGAACAAACTGTCAGGTGTAACACAGCAGGGTGTCATGGAACACAGGTGCCACTGGGACACTGCCACTGCTCATGGAACCAAGTGTCCATTGTGACACAACTGGGCCGAATGGAACACAGGAGACCACTGTGACACAAGGGAATCTCAAGAAACCAAGACTTCATTGTGAGACAGCAGGGCATCAGGGAACTATGGAGACCATTGTGAGGCAATGGATTGTCCTGGAAGAACTTGTAGATTTTCAAGAGAACAGGACTTAATGGAACCCAGGTGCCAATGGGACATTTCCAAGGCTCATGCAAGCAAGCATCCATTGTGACAGAGCCAGACCTAATGCAGCAAAGAAGAACATGGTTACCCAATGGAATCTCATGGAACCAAGTGTCCACAGTTTCACAGTGCAGCCTGATAGAGTGGTGGAGACCATTGTGTTGCAACTGAATATCCTGGAACTGTTGTGACAAATGTGGGCTTTATGAAACCAAGGAGACCATTGTGATGCAATCAAATCTCAAGGAAACAAGGGTCAATTGTGAGCACATCAGATGCTCAGGAAAATAAGGAGAACAGTGTAACATAGTGGAATCTCATGGAACCAAGGCTTTATTTTGACAAAGTGAGACTCAATAGGAGACAGGTGCCATTGGGACACTGCCAGCTCTTGTGGAATCAAGCGTCCATTGAGACACAGGGCAGGTCATGGAAACCTAGGGAGCGTTGTGATGCAACGGAACCAAGGGTCAATTCTGATAGAGAGGGGCCACATGGAACACAAGGGCCATGGAAATATTGCCAGGCCTAGTAGAAACAAAACTCCACGGTGGCAGAACAAGGCCTCGTGAGATCTGGGAGAGCACTGTGGCACAATGGAATCTCATGGAAGCAAGTATCCATTGTGACATGGCAGGGCCTGGGACTGTGCCAAGGCTCGTGCAAGCAAGGCTCCACTGTGACAATGAACAGCCTCATGGCACTGTGGAGAACATTGTGGCACAGTGGAATCTCATGGAACCAAAACTCCATTGTGACAAAGAGTGGCCTGATGGAAACCCAGTGCCACTGGGACATCTCCAGCCTTGAAGGAAGCAAATGTCCATTTTGACACAGCACAGCCTCGTGAATCACAGGAGAGCACAGTGACGCCGTGGAATCTTGGGGAACCAAGTGTCAATTGTAACCCCATGGAAGCCAGGAGACCATTGTGACACCATGGAATCGCATGGAAGTGTTATAAATGAGAGACAAAAGTCTCGATATTCAGCAAAATTTTAGATTGCTTTACTTGATATAGAAAGAGCAAGCAGTGTGCTGGGGAACGTGAGGGGTCACCGCCCACTCCACGCTCCACCAAACCTTGGTTTGCAGCCTCTTCTTATACTGTGGGTTCTCGTTGTTCACAAATTCACAAAGCCTTTGGGTGATAATCAGTCACAGATAGCCAGGTCCTTGTAGATGACCACCAGGGAAGTTCCGGGAGTCTGGTTTTTGGGATAGTCGGTATTGACTAGACAAAGGCAGGAAGGGCTTTTTGGGAAGTCTGATTTCGCAAGCTGGTAGCAGATAAAACTTATTTGAAAAACATAACATAATATAACATAATGTAATGTAACATAATGCAACATAATATAACATAACAAGGTGATTTTAAACAGAAGTATTTAATCATATAATTTCCTTTATCTAGTGTCAATGCTTCACTTCAGAGCTTAGTATTCTGTTTTATACAAACCCCAATGCTTTTGTGATTAACACGAATCTTTTATCAATTGTCACAGAAACAAATGTCCATTGTTTCATTTTTCAAGTTGCAGCCTCATAGAGCACTGGAGACCATTGTAACAGAATAGAAAAATGGGGAGCAAAGGCTCTTGCAAGAGTTGGTCCAGAGTTTCCCTCATTTGCTTCATGACCGTCATGAGGATAGAGGCTGTCCCAAGGACCCCCACCCGCTTCTGGACAGGAGTTCTGGCCTGGCCGAGGTGGATGCTGGCCAAGGGACTGTTTGCTGGTGCTCTGTGCTTGCTGTGCTGCCCATGGTACAGTGCCTTTAAACAGGTACTGCACCTACAGCTGCTTCTCGGAGCACCACTGCATGTTCTGTCTTGAGCACCTCACAATGGCCCATAAATCTCCCCACCTCTTGACCAGATGCCACTTGCTTTGGAAAAGGACTTTAAGAAAGTGACCCTCTGGAGAAGCCTTTGAGATCTCCCCACAGAAGACGAGTCTATTGGCTGGGACCACGAGGACACTGGAGTCTATTGGGCCAGACCACGAGGACATCAGTCTCGTCTGTCGGTAGCTATTCCCTATTCCCCTCTTTCTGTCTCTCTCTCTTTACTTTGTTTCCTTTAACTCTCCCTCGATCGCAAAACTGAGTTGTTGGCACTCAATAAAAGTGCATTTCTGCTTTGAACAAACTGACTTGTCCCCTGCTGTTGTCTCTTGCGCCCCTGAGATAAAAACAAACCATCACTACTCCTGTCTGCATTAACAGCAGATCGTGACACCCTGTCCACCCCAGTATCACTCAAGTATCTCCCAATATCTCCCACAGTGTTCCAGTGTTCTCCAGTATATCCCAGTGCTCCCCAGTGTTTCCAAGGAAACTTGAACTTCTCCCAGTTTCCGTGGCACCCAAACCCAGCAGTGGGGTCAGTGCAGTGTCCATGGCCACAGCCCCTGGCAGTGGCCCAGGGCAGGTTGGGATGATGATCCACCCTCACAGCTGGCCCAGGGCAGCTCTGCAGTGGTTTTGGTGGCACCATGGGTTGGCACACACCTGAGGAGTGTGTCTGCAGTGTGGAACGTTATGAGTTTTAGATTGCTTAAAAAAAAAAACAAAACCAGAAATTCCTCTTTACCAGACCTCCTAAAGAGAGACCCTGGACAACATCAATCACAGAATGCTGCAATCATCTCTGCTCCAAAGAGAACAGCAATAAAATACCCCCTAAAAATAGGAATTGATATTTATAAGAATGTCTTTGAAGTATTTCTCATATCTGGAGTTGAAAATCTTCCTAACCAGACCAGATGGAAATCAAGGCAGAGCCATGGTTTGTCAGGACTTGCTTGATCCCAATGAGCCCCGTGGTGCATTTGGTGCTGCCAAGGAGCTCCAAATAATATTTTGGAAATATTGGCTCTCTCTCTGCCGTGCTACCTTTGCCAGGTGCCCGGCCCAGCTCAGCAGCACAGACACAGCACAAGGACTTTAATGACCCTCTCGGGGTTGGGGCTGAGTCCCTGAACATCAGTCCCTAAGAGGGAGTTGAAGAAACCTCTCAAGAATTCCAAGTCAGATTCAAACTCCAAAATTTCTCTTACTTTTAGTGAGTCCCACGGATAAACATGAAGAAGAAGGTTTCCCAAGGGTTGAAATACAGCAGAAAATTGATGACAATCGTATCAGGTAGGCAAAAATAGAGTAAAGGAGGAAAAGAAACCTCTGAAGAATCTCAAGAATTCGAAGTTAAATTCAAAGTCCAAAGTTTCCTGAAGTTCTAATGGATCTTGCTGAGGCACGGCTGAGAAAGTGTCCCCAGGTGCAGGTTTATTCGAAGTTATATTTTTAAAGTGTGTGGTTATTGTTTTTATGACATATTTTTTAAGTGTGGGCTTATTGTTTTTATGTTACAATTTTGGTGGGGATTTTTTCTTTTTCTGAATGAAGCAGAGAGATGGGACTTCTGAGTTGCTTTAGAAAGTGTGGTTTATTTTTTTCTTTTCTATCTAGGCAGAAAGGGTAAATTTATCTTACAGATGGTCACAGCATGGCTTAGAAGTCACAACGCTTACGGTTACAAGGTTTTTTAAGGATTAATTAAAAAATAAAACACTGCCAACAGAGATATTTCTCTTTCTAATTCAATACTAAGATATTTCGTTGTATTGACTTACAATACAGAGTGAACTTTCTTAGCCAATTATATTCTGAAACACAAACTTACAGTGCTGCACTCTAAAACTTCTTGTTACATTTGTAAGTACCTTTATTTCTTCTATATTTTAAATTCTAAAGCTAAATCTATCTCTGCTTAACTGTATTTAGTTCTAAGCTTTGCCTTACAGACCCTTGCAATTTGAATTCTAGCACAGCAATGAATTGACTTTGCTCTGGATGTTTCCTGCAGCCTCCATCAGCTCCAGCTGAGCTTTGCCTTTCCTAAACACATGAACACACGCTCAGGGCAGATTTCTGAATTCCTCCTGTGTAGCTTTTCCTCACTTCCACCTCCTGGTCGTTGTGTTGTGGCTCATGCCTGTCATTTGTCCCTGAGGCAGCACAGCCCCCCTGGCCAGCACAGGCCCCACATCCCCTCATCAGACACGGCACAGCACAGGGAGTGTTTTGGGTGGGCAAATGTTCCCCACCAGAGTGTCCACTCCACACCTCAGTGTCCAGTCCCACCACCCACATCCCGTGCCAGGGATCACAGAGAGCCCTGCTCTGGGCTCTGCCAAGGGCTGGCTGAGGAGGGAGCCCGGGCAGAGCTGATGCTGCCCCTAGAGCAGTGCTGAGATCGGCAGGAGGAAGGAGATAAGCACAGAACAAATAGACCAAGAAAGTCAGTTCAGTGCCCAGGTCTGGAAGTGGCTGATGGAAGAGGCTGGAGGGATGCTCAAAGTCCTGGGGCACCTTCTCACACTGGCCATGCCACCAAAGCCACAGACCAAGCTCCTCAGTGCTGCACCTGCCTGTCTGAGATCCCTGCCAGGGGACTGGCACAGCAGCACACACCTGCTGGAACGTGTCCTGGTCCTGCAGAGTCACACAGCTCAGCTGACACCAGTGGGTTTTATCTCCTGGGCACTTCCCAGTCTAGCCCAGCTTCTGCCCAGCTCTGCCCACCTCCCCTGCCCTCACCCCAGCCCAGCCCATTCTGGGTGAGCCCCATGGCAGTGCCCGCTCTGGGGTGCTCCAGCACTGGGGGCACTCACCCCACAGCCCTGGCCCCCTTGAAGGGCTCGGCAGCTGCTGAGGGGCAGAGAGGGAGCTCAGCCTCCACAGCAGCCCCAGGGCTGGAGCTCCCCATGGCAGGGGAAATGGAGCTCAGGGACAGTGCAGAACTGCTGGTCCTGGCTCCAGGAGATGCCCAGCACAGGCTGCCTCTGCCTGCTCAGTGCCAGCCCCTGTCTCTCCCCAGGCCAGCACAGCAGCCCTGGGCAGGGGACAGAGGGGCCTGGCCAGAGCTGGTGCCTGCAGCAGCAGCTTCCTCTGCATTCCTCCCTGCAGGCACAGAAACGCTCCCTTGCTCCTCTCCCTGCACATCCCTTTCCCCAGCTGAGCGTGTCCTGCCTGGCCGGGCTGGCTTGTCCTGCTGGCCCAGCCCCTGCTCCCCACAGGGCCCTGAGCTGGCCCTGCTGCTCGGGACACACCAGGTTCTGCTGCTGTCCATGGCCAGGGCTGCAGGGAAGCAGCAGCTCCAGGGGGAAGGTTGCAGAAAGGCTCTGGGCAGGGAGGCTGAAAGGGGCACCCCAGGGTCTGCAAGGTCTCTGTGTGGGAGCTGAGCCTGTGACCCCTTGAGCCCTCCCAAGTGCTGGGGCTGCACCTGCAGCTCCAGAGGAGATGTGACAGATGGGAGCAGAGATAAATGATTCCTGCTGGATTCTTTAGTGTGTTTGCTTCTACAGGTGACCTGGATCCATATGCACAGGAGGGAGGTGTTCTGTGTCAGATAACACTGCTAGAGTGATAAGAATAATAATTTTTAGCTGAAAATAATATTTAATTCTTAATACACAATGAGAAGTAAAAGACATATGATCAGAAGAGCATCTGAGTTTTTCAGAGGATGAGAGACTCATTGATGTTCCAGTGGTCAAACCTGTTCAAATACTTTCCTCAGGGCTTTTTGAGATGACAGGTGACCACCAGGAGCCAAACCCTGCCAGAGCTCTCTGTCTTGTCCTGGCAGCCTTTGTCTGGGAATACCGTTGCATATAGGGAATTTTTCAGGGGGAGTATGAATTCTGACTGTTGGTACCTGGAAGGACAGACAGTTCTTTTCCAGTAAGAGAGAAAGCACAGGGCCCCCGTGCTCCAGGGGATGATGAGAGGCAGCCCTATGACATTCCAAGATTAGCCAGATGGGTGAGGTGGCCCCCAGGAAGTGAAGCCAGCCAGACCTGTTCCATCTCCCCTTGATTCCACAAGGCCCCAGAGTTTCACAATGTTCTCCTTGCTTCTGCAGTGTCACACTGGCCCCTTGCTGCCATGAGGCCCTGCAGGGTCACAATGGCCCTTTGGTTCCCCACAATGTCACAATGGTCTCCATGATTCCATGGGGCCTTGCAATGCCACAAGGGTCTCCATGGATCCACGATGCCCTGCAGGATCACAACGGCCCTTGGGCTGCACCAGGCCCTGTAATGCAACAATGGCCTTTTGGTTCCACAAAGCCCTGCTGCTTCACACCGGCCCCTTGGCACCATGGGGCCCAGCAGGGCCACAGTGATGTCCTTGGTTCCACAGGGTCCACACAATTTCACAATGGCCCCTTAAGTTCAGAAGGCCCCACAGTCTCACCATGGTCTCCACAGGAAGGAAATCACAGAGCCCAGTGTTTCAGGGGCTGATGGACTGCAGCCACCAGAGGCCAAGGTCAGACAGACATCTCTGTCCTGGAAGGTTTATCTGGGAGCAACTCTTGGATAGTCGAAATTTTGAATGTTGAATCCCAATTTCCGCCATTTTTCCCTGGAAGAGAAGGCAAGTTCTTTTCCAGAGTTAGGAAAGCACACAGCCCCAGTGTTTGGAAGGCAGGTGAGAGCCGGCCCTCAAAAGGCCAAGGCCAGCCAGACCTGTCTGTAATGGCAGCTTTTGTGTAGGAGTAATCCTTGGATCTAGGACTTTTGGAGGTGGAATCCCAATTTCGGTCATGGGCACCTGGGACGAAAGATGGTTCTTTTCTATACAAAGGAAGACACGCAGCCCCAGTGTTTCAGGGCAGAATAGAGGTGACCAGCAGAGGCCAAGGCCAGCCAGAGCTGTCTGTCCTGACAGCTTTTGTCGGGGAGAAAACCTTACAGATAGGAATTTTGGAGGAAAATTACCAATTTTTTGTCCATGGGTGCCTCTGGAGGAGGGATGATTCTGTTCCATATGAAGGAATGCACTGAGACCCAGGGTTTGAAGGCAGATGATAGCCAGCTCTCAGGAATACAGGTGCAGCAAAACTTGTTGGAAATGGCAGCTTTTTTCCAGTAGCAGTCCCTGGATATTGGAAATTTTGGAGGAGGAATCCCATTTTGGCCATGGATGCTTGAATGAGAAGGACGGTTCTTTTCCATTGGAAGGAAAGCCCAGAGCCTCAGTGTTTCAGGGACACACTAGAAGAGACTCTTGAAAGGCCAAAGGCAGTTGGACCAGTCAGGCCAAGCCAACCAGACCTGTTACCTGTTCCCTTGGATCCATGGGGCCCCGCAGTGTCACAGTGGTTGTGTCATATTGGATCCTTGGTGCCATGAGGCCCAGATGTGTCACACTGGCCTCTTGTTTCCAAGGGGTTCCACAGTGTCACAATGGTCTCTTGTTTCCATGAGGCCTTGCAATGTCACAGGGATCTCCTTGTTGCTGCAGTATTACAAAGGTCCCTTGGTTCCATGGAGACTCACAATGGCAGAAGGGTCTCCTTGGTTCCACAAGGTCCTGCAGAGCCCCTTGATTCAACGAGGCCTCAAAGTGTCACAAGGATTCCATGAGGCCCTGCAATGTCACATTTAACCTTAGTTTCTATGGGATGCTGCATTATTCCATGAATCCTTAGTTCCATGGGGCCCCGTAGTGTCAACAATGGACTCCTTGGTTCCATGGGGCCACAAAGTGTCACAACAGTCTCCATGATTCCATGAGTCCCTGCAGTGCCACAATGGTCCTTTGGTTCCATGAGGCCTCAAAGTGTCATCATGGTCTCCAGGGTTCCATGAAGCCCTGCTGTGTCACAACGGCCTCCTTGGTTCCATGATGCCTGGTACTGTAACAAAGTTCTCCTTGATTCCACAGTGTCAGAATGGCCCCTTTGTCCCATGGAGCCCCACGCTGTCACTGTGGTCCCCTTGATTCCATGAGGCCCTGCCGTGCTACAATGGCCCCAATGGCTACAATGGTCTCCAGGGAGACTCTCTACAACCACCTGAACAGAGGCTGTAGTCAGGTGGGGGTTGGTCTCTTCTCCCAGGCAACCACTGACAGAATGAGAGGACACAGTCTGGAGATGAGCCAGGGGTAGGATATGTTTGACATCAGGAAAAAATTCTTCACTGAAAGAGTGATTGGGCACTGAAATCTTCTGCCAAGGGAGGTGGTGGAGTAACCATCCCTGAAGGTATTTAAAGAAAGACTGGACATGGCACTCAGAGCCATGGTTTAGTTGATGAGGTGATGTTAGGTCATAGGTTGGACTTGATGATTTCAAAGATCTTTTCCTACCTCATTCAATCTGTGATTCTGTTTCATAATAGTCTCCATTGTTCCATGAGGCCCTGCAGTATCACAAGGGATCTTTGGTTTAATGAGACCCACAGTGTAACACTGGCCCCGTGGTTCCATGTGGCCCCTCTGCCGCAATGGATTTTAGTTCCATGAGTTCCCACAGTACCAAAAATCCCCTTTGTACCTTCAGATTCCATAGTGTCACAGTTGACACTTTGGTACTGTGAGGTCCTGCTGTCACCAAATCTCCAAAACATCAAAATAAGACTCCTTAACACTAATTTGGTGTAGGGCATGGACACCGTAGGACAGCCTGGGCTGCAGAGGCCACAGGGATGGGCAGCAGCTGAAAGGCCCTGACACAGCCAACTCCTGCAGCACTTGGGCCATGCAGGCTGGCCCTGGGCCTGAGGCCAGCAGGGGACAAGTGAGCCTTGCTGTGCTGGGGCCTCATTGCCTCCTTGTCCCTGCTCAGCAGCCTGGCAGGGGCCGCCCCATGGTGCTGCCCTTGGCATTGCACATGGCCAGAGCCCAGTGGCCCGGGAAGAGCCCTGAGCAATGAGGGAGGGACAGGATCTGCCTTGCCAGGGGCTGGGGCTCAGCCCTTGGCCCTTTGCATTCCTGATCCACATCCAGGTGTCCTCGGCATCAGAGACACCTTTCCCTTGTTTGTCCCCACCTGTCATCACTACCACCAGTGTTCTGCCCTAACTGGAACCTGGGTGTTGAAATTCAAAATGTAAGGAATTCTCCGAACCATGGGCCTGTAAGCCAAAGCTTACAATTATACACAGTTAAGTAGAGATAATTTTCATTTTAGAATTTAAAATATAGAAAAAATAAAGGTAGTTACAAACGTAACAAGAAGTTTTAGAGTGCAGCAATGGAAGTTTGTGTGTTGTGATATAATTGGCTAAGAAAGTTCACACTGTAGTATGAGTCAGTAAGGCAAAAATAACTTAGTATTGAATTTGAAATGCAAGTATCTCTCTTGACAGTGTTTTATTGGTTAATAAATCCTTTACAGACCTTGCAACCATCAATCTTTTGACTTCTAAGTCATGCTGTGAAGATCCGGTCGACAAAGTTATTCTTTCTGCCTGGATAGAAAATAAAAAAAATAAACCACACTTTCTAAAGCAACTCAGTTCTGTCTCTCTGCTTCATTCAGAAAATGAAAAAAAATCCCCACAAAAAATAACATAAAAACTATAAGCCCACACTTTAAAAATATATCATAAAAACAATAAAGCTGGGGATCAATTCACCTGGAGACACTTTGTGAGGCATGTCCTTCAGTGAGACCCATTAGAACTGAAGGAAACTTTGGAATTCAAATCTGACTTTGAATTCTTGAGCGGTTTCTTTTCCTCCTTTACCCTATTTTTGCCTACCTGACATCACTGTCATAAATTTTCTGCTCTAATTCAACCCTTGGGAAACATTCTCCTTCATGTTTATCAGTGGGACTCGCTAAAAGTAGGAGAAACCTTGGAGTTTGAATCTGACTTTGAATTCTTGAGCGGTTTCTTTTCCTCCTTTACCCTATTTTTGCCTACCTGACATCGCTGTCATAAATTTTCTGCTCTAATTCAACCCTTGGGAAACTTTCTCCTTCATGTTTATCAGTGGGACTCACTAAGAGAAACCTTGGAGTTTGAATCTGACTTTGAATTCTTGAGAGGTTTCTTCAACTCCCTCTCAGGGACTGATGTTCAGGGACTCAGCCCCAACCCCGAGAGGGTCATTAAAGTCCTTGTGCTGTGTCTGTGCTGCTGAGCTGGGCCGGGCTCCTGGCAAAGGCAGCGTTGCAGAGAAAGAGCCAATATTTCCAAAATATTATTTGGAGCTCCTTGGAAGCACCAAATGCACCACGGGGCTCGTTGGAATCAAGCAAGTCCTGAAAAAACATAGCTCTGCCTTGATTTCCATCTGGTCTGGTGCAGTTCATTGGGAAGGTTTTCAACTTCAGATATGGAGAATAATTCAAAGAGCTTCTTAAAAATATCCATTCCTATTTTCAAGGGTGTTTTTTATTACTGTTCTCTTTAGAGCAGAGGTGATTGCAGCATTCTGTGATTGATATTGATCCACGGTCTCTCCTTAGGAGGTCTGGCAATTTTGGTTTTGAAGCAATCTAAAACTCCTAATGTTCCCCACTGCAAACAGACACACTCCTCAGGTGTGTGCCAGCCCAAGGTAACACCAAAACCACTGCAGAGCTGCCCTGGGCCAGCTGTGAGGGTGGATCATCATCCCAACCTGCCCTGGGCCACTGCCAGGGGCTGTGGCCATGGACTGCACTGACCCCACTGCTGGGTTTGGGTGCCACGGGAACCAGGAGAAGTTCAAGTTTCCTTGGAAACACTGGGGAGGGCTGGGACATACTGGGAAGATGGGAAGTGCTGAGGGGAATCTGGGTGGACTGGGATGGACTGTGGGCTGCACTTAAAAATACAGGGACATCCTGGGACATCCTGGGATTGACAGAGCCCAACTAGAGCCAGGACTACAACGCCTCTCATGACCCATGTCCCACAGAACCCCAGTATCCATCCCCCACATGTCCCTTAAGTGTCCCCCAGACCCTCCAGGATTCTGAAGTGCCTCCTCAGTACTCGAGCACACTTCTCAGCACACTTGAGACCGCCTAAAACTATCCCCAGTTCCCCCGAATGCTCCCAACCCCACAGATTCCCGTTACAGTCACTTCTGGGAATTAATCTCCTGTAATCCCCCACGGCCTCAGAGTCCCTCATAACACAGTTCCGTATTAAAACTCCTGCTTGTCCCTGTGCCCTAAAGAGCCCGGTTAGAGCTCCCCAAGCTCCCCCCAAGTGCTCCCAAACCGTTCATGTTCCCTCCTGAGGATCTCAAGTCGCTGCTCGGACACAAAAGTGTCCCCCAGGTGCCCTCCCGGACCCCCAAACGCCTCAGCTGAGCCACTTCCGGGACTACAGCTCCCATCATGCTCCGTGGTTCCCATAGAGTGCTATTGCAGCCATGACTTCACCTCCCATCATGCACCGCGCCCCACTGAGAGACATTGTAGCTGCACCTACAACTCCCATGATGCTCTGCGGCCCCATTGAAACACATTATACCTGTGCCTACAACTCCCATCACCCCCTGCGCCCCGGAGAGCCCCGTTAGAGCCCCCCAATTGCCCGCCCGGACCCCAAATGGCCCCAGATTCTTCTCCTCCTTGACCCTCAAGTGCCCCCCTGGACTCCCAAGAGCTCCCCCGGACTCCAAAGTTTCTGTCAGAATCCTTAAATGACCACCCGGCTCCCTGAAGTGTCCTCCAGACCCTCAAGTCCTCTCTAAATTCCCTCCCCAGACTCAAAACTTCCTGAAATGTACCCCAGAAATGTCTTCATGGATCCCAAAGAGGCCCCGTTTTATTCTGTCTGTGAAAATGATTAAAAAGATGAGAAAGAGATTAAAATAGGACGAATTTTCATAAACAGGGAGAAATCAATGGCCAATAGTGGTCAATTAATTAATGATATGAATTGTGTTACTTAGAACCAATGACCATTAATTTTTCTGCTTGCTTGCTAAAAATGTATCGATCTTTTCATATAAATAAAAAAATCAGGTATAAAAAAGAATAATACTATTATTAAAATAAAAGCATAATTATATTTTTATTACTTAAGTAAATCACAATATTAATAATAAATTTATAGGGGGTTTTAATGTTTTAGGATGTCAGCCCCAGATAGGCAATGTCAGATATGGTGAGGCTGGGGGTGAGGAACAGGTTGTCCAAATAGCATTGGCCTGCAAGGGGCTCATTCTTCTGCATGGCCAGACCTCCTAAGGAGACATTCAGCATCAAGATCACTTAAGGAATGCTCCAGTCGACCGTTCTCTCAAGTGAAAAATAAAAATAATATGCCCTTGATTAAAACCTAAATTCCTTCTCTTCTCACTTGCAAGGAAAGCTCTGTCTCCTGCTGTTCACAGACAGAGAAGGGCTGGAGGGAGATGTGATGCTCAGAGGCTGTTTGTTTCAGTGATCATGAAATAAAGCAGTTTTTCAATATTCTGTGAAAGAAGGTGGAGAATCAACAAAACTTCTACACTGGACCTACGGAGAGCAGATTTTGGCCTATTCAGAATGAAGATTTGGGGATAATTCAGCTGATTTATTTACAGGAAACATCTCTTAAAGGATTCCAGGAAGAATGGAGACACTTCAAGAAAAGAATCTTGAAGGAGCAGAGGCAGTCTGTCTCTTACGTTACTCACAGAGGAAAGTGAGCTAGTGAGGAAAATAACTGGCCTGGCTAGGCAGGGAGCTTTTACCAGGAACTCAGGGAGAAAATAAGGTGCGTTACCTTTGGACAGAGGGGCAGGCAACTCAGGAAACGTTTAAAGAAATTCTTAGGTCATGCAGAAAGAAAATCAGACATGAAAGCTCAAATTAGGAGTTAACTTGGGTGCTTCTGTGAAGGATAACAAAAATGGTTTTATAAACTCATTAATGGCAAAAAGAGGGACAAGGAAAATCTTCATTCCTGATGGGGGGGATATGGCTACCAAAGATGAGGAAAAGGCTGAAGTATTCAACCTCTTTGTTGCCTCAGATTTCAACAATAAGACAGGTTGCCCTCAGGACAAGTGTTCTGAACTGGTAGATGCGGACAGGGAGCAGAACAGACCCCTGTAATCCAGGAGGAAGCAGCTGGGGACCTGCTGAGCCACTCAGATGCTCACAGGTCCATCCTAGGGGGATGAGGGAGCTGCTGGATGAGCTCCCCAAGCTGCTCTCCATCATTTCTCATCAGTGCTGGCTCAGCAGGGAGGTGCCAGAGGACTGGAGGTGCCAATGTGAGCCCATGCCCAAGAAGGGCTGGAAGGAGGATGTGGGGAAGTGCAGGCCTGTCAGCCTGACCTGGGTGCCTGGTGAGGTGATGGAACAGATCACCTTGAGTGCCATCACAGGGCACCTACAGGATGGCTGAGGGATCAGAGCCAGCCAGCGTGGATTTCAATATCTGCACTGATGATCTGGATGAGGGCATTGAGTGCAGCATCAGCAAATGTGCAGATGGCACCAAGCTGGGTGTGAGTGTGGATGTGCTGGAGGGTAGGAGGGCTCTGCAGAGGGACTCAGACACCAGTGTGACACTGACACTGCAGGGTGTCATGGCACCAAGAATCCATTGTGACACTGCAGGATCTTGTGTCACCAGGGGTCCATTTTGACACCGTGCAAACGAGGAGTCCATTGTGGCACTGTGGAGCTTTATGGAATTCGGGGGCCCCTGTGACTCCATCGGGCCTCATGAAATCAAGAAGACAGTTGTGACAAATTTTTCCTTGTGGAAACAAGGAGACCACTGTGACACTGCTGGACCTCATAGAACCAAGAGGCCATTGTGACACTGCAGGGCCTTGGGGTGACCAAGGCGCCATTGTGACACTGTGGGGCACAAGGATCTAAGAGACTTGATGACATCCAGGGGCTCCATGGAACCAAAAGTAAATTGTGACACTGGGAGGCCTCATGAAATTGTGACACCCTAGGGCCATATGGAACCGTGTTGACATTAAGCTGGGTGTGAGTATGGATCTGCAGGAGGGTAGGAGGGCTCTGTACACAGGCCTGGACAGGCTGGATCCAGGGCCCATATCCAAGAAGGAGAGGTTTAACAAGACCAAATGCTGGGTCCTGAACTTTGGCCACAACCACCCCTGCAGTGCTACAGGCTGGGGACAGAGTGGCTGGACAGCAGCCAGGCAGAAAGGGACCTGGGGCACTGATGGACAGCAGGCTGGACATTAGCCAGCAGTGTGCCCAGGTAGCCAAGAAGACCAATGGCTCCTGGCCTGGATCAGGAATGGTGTGGCCAGCAGGAGCAGGGCAGTGATTCTTCCTCTGTGCTCAGCACTGGTTGGGCAGCACCTCAAGTGCTGTGCCCAGTTCTGGGCCCCCCAGTTTAGGAAGGACATGGAGGGGCTGGAGCGTGTCCAGAGAAGGGCAAGAAGGCTGGTGAGGGGTGTGGAACACAAGTCCTGTGAAGAGTGGCTGGGGGAGCTGTGGTTGTTTATCCTGGAGAAGAGGAGGCTCAGGGAATCATGGTAGTGTCAGGGCACAGGTGTGACGTGATGATCTGCAAGGACTTTTCCAGCTTTTCTGATTCCATGATTCTCTGAAACTACCCCTGGAGCAGTTGCAGGATGAGCCCGGGGCCTCCTCTTCACAAGGTCCAGCAGCCCAGGTCCCTCAGCTTCTCCACACAGCCCCAAAGCCCATCCTGTCAGTCCTGCAGAGCCTCTCCAGCCCCTCCTCATTGCCCACAACAGGGAGCCCCACACCCAGACACAGCAGCCCAGATGTGCCCCCCTGGCCTGTGGTGCCTCTGGCAAGGGAGCAGCACGAGGCAGTGCAGGACCCTGCAGACAATTCCTGAAGCACTTGGAGGATGATCCTGCTCCCCAAGGGATGTTCCCATGGTGCCAACTCAGGAACTGAAATGGGGAGTGGATTCAGAGAGGAAAGGTCAAACAGGGATGGGCTTGTTTGCAGGGGAGGGGACAGGGATGGGCAAGAGGGAGAAATCTGGTGAAGGAAAGAGTAAAGGAAACAAAGATGAAGCCAAGAAAATGCTCAGGGTAATTTGGGAGTGGCTGCCAGGCAGCCCTGGCTCTGAGCAACAACATTTGCAGTGGGACAGGAAACTCACAGCTGATGGGAACAAACTTTCTGGCTGACTTCAGAGGCCACAACAATACTGAGTGGTTTCCCTGCCATCCTCCAGCCCATGCTGTCCCCAGGGGCTGATGGCATTTGTGCTCACTCAGCTCCATGTCCCCACAGCAGCACCATGGGGGTGCTGACCCTGCTGTGTGCAATGCAAACAGGGGCTCCTGAGCCAGTGCTGCCGTGTGTGTGCCTGCAAGGATGCGGCTCCTGTGTGAGCTGGGGGAGAGGCCAGGGCTGCAGAGGGGAGATGTTGTTGGCAGGTGCATGAGGACACTCTGGGACGCTGCCCTGGGGTGTCCAGCACAGTGGGGATGGATCAGCCCCTGCTCTGCTGCTCCTTGCCAGGGTGTCCCCCTTGCAGGGACCTTGCAGAGCACCAGCCATGCTGTTTGTCCCCAGCCTGCCCACGGCCAGCCTGGGGCTGCTCCCGGGGCTTTTCTGTGCTCAGCATTGTCCTGGCCAAGTGTTGTGGAGAGAGCCCGGCCAAGGAGCCTGGAGCTCCCAGGCCGTGGCCTGAGGCATCAGCGCTGCCCCAGCAGTGCCCATGGCCTGTCCCTGCTGCAGCCCCGGCACTGCCACCCCCAGGGCTGTGCCCGGCCCCGAGAGCACTCAGGCCCTGCAGCAACACGAGGGCCAGCAGGGCAGCGGGGCAGTGGCACGGGAGCAGCACTGGCAACACCAAGTGCTGCTGCTGCTGCTGGGCACAGCTGCTGTGCCAGCACTGATCTTCCCCAGCACTGCACACAGACAATGCGGCTGCAGATCCAGAGAAGGGAACAAAAGGGGAATCTCAGCAGAAATTTTTGCTGGGACATCCTTTATTTTGTTTAAAGCCACAGAGAGTATAGCTCCTCATTGAAACACTCTACAGGTCACAGTAAAGTTGGAGAGAAACCAAAGGAGGAAGGGGAGAATGAATGGCTCTTCTTTGTGGAGAGTATGAAGAAATTGAAACAAAAAAAAACCGCCCCACAACTAAACCAACAAGAAGAATCAAGGATTTATTTTGTTAGTAGTGATTTCCAGAAATTGACAAGCTTTCTAATGTCCCTGAAAACATCTAGTCATCAATCTCCACACTGCAGCCTTGAGCTCCTGATTCCTCATGCTGTAGATGAGGGGGTTCAGGGTTGGAGTCACCACTGAGTAGACAACTGCCAGTGCCAGATCCAGGGATAGGGAGGAGATGGAAAGGGGCTTCATGTGAGCAAATGTCCCAGTACTGATAAACAAGGAGACCACAGCCAGGTGAGGGAGGCAGGTGGAAAAGGCTTTGTGCTGTCCCTGCTCAGAGGGGATCCTCAGCACAGCCCTGAAGATCTGCACATAGGAGAAAACAATGAACACAAAACATCCAGAAGCTAAACAGGCACTGACAGCAAGAAGCCCAAGTTCCCTGAGATAGGATTTGGAGCAGGAGAGTTTGAGGATCTGGGGGATTTCACAGAAGAACTGGCCCAGGGCATTTCCATGGCACAGGGGCAGGGAAAATGTATTGGCCGTGTGCAGCAGAGCATTGAGAAAGGCACTGGCCCAGGCAGCTGCTGCCATGTGGGCACAAGCTCTGCTGCCCAGGAGGGTCCTGTAGTGCAGGGGTTTGCAGATGGACACGTAGCAGTCGTAGCACATGATGGTCAGGAGGGCAAGCTCTGCTGAGATGAAGAACACAAAGAAAAAGAGCTGAGCAGCACATCCTGCATAGGAGATGTGTCTGGTGTCCCAGAGGGAATTGTGCATGGCTTTGGGGACAGTGGTGCAGATGGAGCCCAGGTCAGTGAGGGCCAGGTTGAGCAGGAAGAAGAACATAGGGGTGTGCAGGTGGTGGCCGCAGGCTACGGCGCTGATGATGAGGCCGTTGGCCAGGAGGGCAGCCAGGGAGATGGCCAGGAAGAGGCAGAAGTGCAGGAGCTGCAGCTGCCACGTGTCTGCCAATGGCAGCAGGAGGAAGTGGCTGATGGAGCTGCTGTTGGACATTTGCTGTGTCTTGGCGTGGGGATCTGTAAGAAAAGTAATCATGGAATAGTTCAGTTTGGAGAGGATTTAAAAGATCCCAGCCCAGCTTGGTGGCACTTTCCCTCCACTGCCTGCCCAGGGTTCTGCCGCCTGGAGCTGTCCCTGCCAGCAGCTGCTACCCCTGTGCCCAGGGCTGGGCCCTGCCAGTGCTGCCAGAGCCCAGCCCAGCCCTGGGGGCTGAGCTCTGCCCTGCAGAACCCTCCCAGCACAGGGCACTGCCCAGGACCAGCTCTGCTTCTGCAGGCTCTGATGACAACATCACAGCAAGCCTGAGGAGGATGGAAAAGTGACACTGATGCTGCCTGTGAGGGACCCTGTGCTGATTTCTGTCAATGACCACTTTATTAAGGTCTGAGAAATCAATTCCTTATTTCTATGTACGTGAACTGAGAGATGAATATCTATATTCAATTTCCCATCTAGGCAACCCAGACCAATACATTAAAAAAGCAGAATTTTCCCTTTTCTGTATTCCCTGATTTGCTGTGATCCCTCTATAAACTGTTTGGAAATGTTCTAGATTTAAATGTCATGCTGGGAGCAGTAGTCCTGAACAATGCAGCATCCTCACCACACAAGGAGAACACTTCCAAGCCTTACCAGCTGTATCCTTCCACCCAGACCTTGTCCCCCAGTGCTGGGAGCAGCTCCCAGGGCTGGCTGAGAGCTGTCCCTGGCAGGCAGCAGAGTCCCTGCCCCAGCACAGCACCCTGGGCTGCAGGACCCTGCTCTGCACCACAGCCCTGGGCACCCCTGGCTGCTCTACACAAGAGATCATCAGAGAATGTACTCACACAGTCTGCAGGCATTGGGATGTTGCAGCTTGAGGAGATCACTGCAGGAGCTGCAGCTGCATTGTCCTGCAGCCAGAGGCTTCCTGTGTCAAGGGCTGGGAGTGATTCTGCTCCAGTCACTTCTGAGCATCTTCCCAGCCCTCACGGATTGAAGCTCTCTGTGCCTCTGTGCTGTGCCCTGGGGTGGCTGCAGGCAGTGCCCCAGCCCTGCTGAGCTGTGCACAGGAGCTGCTCATCAAGAGAAATGTGTTTTTGAAGCTCTTCTTCGTTGCCAGGATCGCCTTCTGTGCAGGGAGCCCAGCCCAGCTCATCAGCACAGACACAGCACAAGGACTTTAATGACCCTCTTGGGGTTTGGGCTGAGGCCCTAAACATCCGTCCCTGAGTGGGAGCTGAAGAAACCTCTCAAGAACTCCAAGTCACAATCAAACTCCAAGGTTTCCTGAAGTTTTAATGGTTCCCTCTGAGGGACACAACTGAGAAAGTGTCCCCAGGTTCCAGTTAGAGCAGGAATTTGGAGGCAGTGATGACAGGTGGGGACAAAGAGAAGCCAAGTCTTGGTGCCCTGGGGCACAGCAGGGTCTGTGCCACCAAGGGCTGGGAGGAGACACCTTGTCCTGAGTCACTGGGGCCTCCTGGCACAGCCCCAGCAAGGCTGGGCACTGTCACCCCTTGTCCTGCCCTCAGCATCCCCCCACATCCCAGTGGCCTCAGGGATGTGCTGGGATGAGTCCCTGGGGAGCCTTGGTCAGGAATGGCCCTGGGGGGCTCCTTCATGCTCCCAGGGACTGCAGGTTTTTCAGAGGACTTTGGGTTTTCCTTTTGCCTTGGATTCTGTGAGAGCTTTGTGTAATCATAGCCTCCAATTATCTGCTTTAATTAATCTCTTGAGAGGCTTTGTCAGTAACAACACTCAGTGGGGCTCATTAATGCTTCAAGGTACTTCAGTTTTTTTAAGGTACTTGGAGATTCCTTTTAGACACCAACTCTTCTAGTAGTTTATGCAATCATGGCCCCAATTATCTACTTTAATTAGTCCCTTGAGAGCTTTATATTGACACTCAGTAGGTCTCATTAGTACTTTGACATACTCAAGGTTTTAAAGGTAGTTTGGATTTTCCTTTCCTCTCTGACTCTCTGAGAGGGTTTTGGGCGATCCTGGCATCCAGTTTATTCCTCCAAGGAGTCCATGAGGAGCCTGTGTTGGGGATGGACTTCAGTGAGACCCATTAATGCTTTGAGACACTTTGGGTTTTTCTTCTCCCTTGGACTCCTGGAAAGGTTTGTGCAATCTCTTCTCAGGCCCTGAGGTTCAAGGGCTCAGCACCAAATGCTCCACGGGGCTCACTGGGATCAAGCAAGTCCTGACAAACCATGGCTCTGCCTTGATTTCCCTGTGGTGAAGTTCATTCATTAGGAAGATTTTCAAATCCAGTTATGGAGAAATATTTCCAAGGGATTCTAAGAAATACACATTCCTATTTTGAAGACTGTATTTCATTGTTATTCTCTTTAGAGCAGAGGTGATTCCAGCATTCTGTGATTGATATTGATGCAGGGTCTCTCCTCAGGTCTGGCCTGCTCACAGAAGCTGTGCCTTGAGGTCTGACCCAGTGTGGACAACCTTGCTCCACATTCCCCAACCCCATCCTGTCTGTCCTCACTCACCTGGGACCTGCTTTGCTTGGAGAACTGGCTGCACACAGGCCAAAAGGAGTGTTCCCCGCCCCCCTTTTTTTTTTTTCTGTTTTGAAGCAATCTACAACTCCTTAATGTCCCCATTGAAAACAGACACTTTCTATTAGTGTGTGCTAAAGCCAAGGTGCCACCAAGCAGCTTTCCCCTCCCCAAGGCAGAACCCTACAAGAAATGTTTGAGTCCTTTGGACTCCTTGGTTCCCTGAGGCCTTGCAGTGTCACAAAGGCCCCTTGGTTCTGCACTGTCACAATGGAGATTTGGGTCCATGGTGTCCCACAGTGTCACAATGCTCTTTTTGGTTCTATGAGGCCATGTTCTATCACAATGGACTTTTGGCTCCTCGAGGTTCCATACTCTCAGCAATGGTCTCTGTAGTTCCAGAGTGTCACAATGGACTCTTGGTTCCAGGTGGCCCCACAGTGTCACCGTGGTCTCCTTGGTTCCACAAGGCCGTGCAGTGTCACAATGGCTCACAGGTTCCATGAGACCCCACAATGTCACAGTGGCCCCTTGGTCCCATGAGTTTCCCCAGTGTCACAATGGTTCCTTGGCTCCACGTGGCCCAGGTGTCTCACAATGGACTCTTGGTTCCGTGGGGCCCCGCAGTGTCACAGGGGTTTCCTTGGTTCTGTAGGGTCACAATGGGCACTGCAGCTCCCCCTGCTGGCCGGGAGGACCTGGCCCTGTGCGAGCACTTCCTGGTGGCCGACCCCGGCAACTGTGACTGGTTTGTACTGGTTTGTATTGGTTTGTGCTGGGATGGGGTGCTGGGGTGTTACTGGTTTGTACTGGGTTCCACTGGGAAAGGGAGCAAGGGTGTATGAGTGCCCCCTGCTGGCTGGGAGGACCTAGTGGCCGACTGTGTATTATAGTGGGTTATACTGGTTTGTCCTGGGATGGCGTGCTGGGGGTGACTGGATTGTAGTGGTTTGTACCGGGTTATACAGAGATATTCTGGATTTTACTGGGTTAAACTGGGGTGTACTGGATTATACTGGGAGGGGTCTTGGGGATGCTTGGCACTCCACTGGGAGCAACTTCTGGGGATGCTGGCCTTACTGGTTTATAGTGGGATGGAACTTGGGACCTACTGGGAGTGACTGCAGGTTGTGCTTACTGGTTTATACTGGGAGCTGTCACCAAGGGCTCAGGGGCTCAGGGGTGGCTCCCAGTGCTTACTGGTTTATACTGGTGCCTTCCCAGTCCACACCTGGGAACACTGGTAGGCACTTGCAGTCAGGCAGGACCTCAAGGCCGAGCTGGCCTTCACCAGGGCCTTGCTGAGCCGCAGCTTCTCCAACTTCTCAGCCTGGCAACACTGCCTGTGGCTGCTGATGCCCACCAGGAACTATGGCAAGGGCACTGCCCCCTGGAAGGCTGAAGGAAGGTGAGGGACTCCCCAAAACAACTCCCACAATTTTGCAAGATCCCCAAAATTTTCCAGCCCTTCCCTCACCTAAAGTGGGAGCTGGTGGGTTCTGTTGCATTGAATGGGTAGACCTGGTGTTCCTAAATCCCTATTGACTTCAATGGTAGATCTGGTTTCCCTAAATCCCCACTGAATTTAATGGGTAGACCTCAACTCCTGGATACCTGGGTGCCCTCACTGATATATTGGGATTTCCCCTGGTGTCCCTCTGAGATTTTGGGGTGTCTCCTTTGCCCACCCCAGAGCTGGGACTGCTGCAGAATACCATCTTCACCAACCCCATGCACCAAAGCACCTGGCTGTACCTGCACTGCACCCTCTCCTGAGGAAACTCAGGGTTCCCTCCCACCCCTGATGTCCTTACCTGGAGTTCTGGGGTACCCCTTAATGTTGGGGTGTCCCCCGACAGCCCCACAGCTGCCAAGGGTCATCTGTGTCCATGTTGACAGGGAGGACGGCAGCCATCACCTTCTCCTGGTCTGTCAGGGTGAGTCAGGGCACTTGGATGCCCCAAAAACAACCAGGATATCCCTGAAAATTATCTGGGTACACCTGGATATTTCCCAAAATCAGCTGGATCCCCCCATACAATCACCTGGGTACACCTGGCTATCCCCAAAAATCACCTGGGTACCCCCAAAAATCACCTTGATACACCTGGGTAGCCCTTGCATACCTGGATCACCAAAACCCCTTGCGGCCTCCCAAAACTAGTGTCTCAAACATCCTCATTGCTTTCATTGGGTAGGCGTGGTGCTCCCAAACCTTATTGCTTTTAAAGGCTAGACCCACTGTCCCTAAATTCTTATTCATTCAATGGGTTAGACCTGGAGTCCTGTTTATCTCCATTTATCTCTACAAATCCCTCCCAGTGGTCCCACTTTTGATTCAGTGCTCCCAGTCACCCCAGTGTCCCCCTTTAGCCCTTCCCAGTGCTCCCAGTTTGAACAGTAACTCTTCCCAATCAAGCCCTATCAATGAGTAGACCTGGTGTCCCTAAATCCCTATTGAGTTCACCAGGGTAGACCTGGTGTCCTTCAATCCCCTTTGACTTCAGTAGGCACAGCTAACGTCCCAAAACTTTTGGCGCTAAAAATCCCAATTTTGGGCTTGGAATTCCCAGCTTTTGGGCTGAAAATGGACATTTTTTGGCTTACCTGGAGGCACAGCTCCAGTATAGACAGCAGGTGAATCATCAGGGATTCGGGACTGGCCTCCAGGAATTCATCAGAACATGCAGAGCATCAGCACTGCAATCCTGGAGTGGAAATTCCCAGAATTCAGCCCAAGATTTCCTCCAAATTTCCTCACATTTCCCTATTTTGGGGCCAAATTTCCTCAAAATCCCATTGATTTTAATGGATAGACCAGGTGTCCCTAAATCAATATTGACTTTAATGGGATAGACCTGGTGTCCATAAGGCCCTATTGATTTCATTAGTCATGTCTGATGTCAAAAAAATGTGTATTGGGAGATTGATATTACAAGAGATGAGGCAACTGAGAGATGTTGTAAAAGATGGTTTATGGCCTCATGGTGTCAGTCTCATAGAAGGGTGAGACATTAAAGGTGTTACATCCAACACCATAACATCAGAAGCTGCCTCATTCTTAGTTACAATGCTTTATGTTTGTTTTTTAGCCAATCAAACACATCTGTGAAGTTTGCCAGCATCCTCTTACCCCAATCACTAATTGCTTTTCTTCCCATGGCTTTGCAGTAATGTGTCATTTTTCAACCAATCCTAGAACACTTCACCAACCTACATTGATATATCTTAAACTTCTAACTAACATTATAAAAGGTTTTATTGCTAAACTTTACAATCTTTTACTATCTTACTTAACATACTGCTTTGCTTACAGAATGCATATTTCTGTTTGCTTAAAACATAGATCTAATTATACTAAAAAATTATATTCCTGTTTTATATCTATTTTACTTTTAATGCTCTGATTGTCCAAGATTTCTCCAAGGTCTTAGGTCAAACCTTGTTTCCATCTCAATCTCTGAGCCTGTATGCACAAGGCCCTGAGAGCTCCCTGTGCCTGCATTTCCCACACCACCTGTCATCTCTGCCTCCAATTTCCTGCTCACACTGGAACCTGGGGACACTTTCTCAGTCTTGGCCCTCAGTAGGACCCATTGGAGTTCGATTCTGACTGAATTATTGAAATTCAAACCATGGTCCTGCCTTGATTTCCCTCTGGTCTGGTGCAGTTCATTCAGAAGTTTTTCAATTCCAGTTATGGAGAAATATGACAAAGACCTTCTTAGAAATATCCATTGCCATTTTCAAGGCTGTATTTTATTACTGTTCTCTTTAGAGCAGAGGTGATTGCAGCATTCTGTGATTGATATTTGTGAGAAATGGATTTGTAAAGCATTTTCAAAGCCTGACTGAAAGCTCACACAGTCTTGTACATCTGGATGCAAACTCTGAGATAAGGTGTGCTGACTTAGAATGGCCCTGGAATAGAGAAGACATTGCTGAGAGAGAGATTGAACTAGAAACAAGTTTCAAACAATGGCCTTGCAAAAAGACCAGATATTTTTGAGAATTAGAACTGTGAAAGATGAATTGTGGCAAGACTATGTGGAATAAAATACAAGGTGATTGGCGTTAGAATTATTAGCACCATTGTGTGGCAAAAGCTAATAGGCTGAAAAACATTTATAAAATATTGTAACCAGGAAATAACTTGGCTTTGGATAGAATGGCATGTAGTTTTAAATCTCTTATGTTTCACCCTTCAAGGAGTCTGATAATGGAAGAAAATCTTTTTGAAACCCCTCTCAGTTGACCCATCTCTGTAGAGCTGGGATTTCCCAATAGTGCTGAGCCCCTGGACATCAGTCCCTGAGAGGGAGCTGAAGGAAAACTTCTCAAGAACTCAAAGTCAGAGTCAAACTCCAAAGTTTCTTTAGCTTTAATGGGTCCACTGAGGGATAGGACTCAAAAAGTGTCCCCAGGTTCCAGTTAGAGCAGAACACTGTTGGCACTGATGACAGGTGGGGACAAACAAGGGAAAGGTGTCTCTGATGCCGAGGACACCTGGATGTGTTTCAGGAATGCCAAGGGCCAAGGGCTGAGCCCCAGCCCCTGGCAAGGCAGATCCTGTCCCTCCCTCATTGCTCAGGGCTCTTCCCGGGCCACTGGGCTCTGGCCATGTGCAATGCCAAGGGCAGCACCATGGGGCGGCCCCTGCCAGGCTGCTGAGCAGGGACAAGGAGGCAATGAGGCCCCAGCACAGCAAGGCTCACTTGTCCCCTGCTGGCCTCAGGCCCAGGGCCAGCCTGCATGGCCCAAGTGCTGCAGGAGTTGGCTCTGTCAGGGCCTTTCAGCTGCTGCCCATCCCTGTGGCCTCTGCAGCCCAGGCTGTCCTACGGTGTCCATGCCCTGCGCCTCTGTCCCTGCAGGCTGTCGTCATCCCCCGGCTGCCCCACCTCGCTGGCCCCTTCCTTTGCTGACAGCTCTGCCTCCTGCCTGCCTCTGCCTGCACACACAAAGCCTTGGGCTGCTCCAGACTCCTTCTGGGGGATGTGTTGCACCTCAGCCCTGCCCTGGGACGGAAATTCCTTTCTCCTTGGGTCCATTCTGAATCTCTCCACCTACACTTGGTGTCATTATTTCTATCTCAGGCAAATTTCCACTCTGAAAAAGAGATCCTATATATTTGAATCCACATTTGTAATCCTCACAGTCTATTCTTGTTCTCTCCTCAGTCTCCATTCAAGTGAGCCAAAGACTTCCTAGCTCCCATAGAGTGATCCTTTTCTTGGGGCCTCTAAACCATGTCCTGGGAGATCTCTGCGCCCTCCCAAATTCTTCAGCCTTGACGATTTTGTGATTTAAGTCCAGGCATGATTGAGTAACCTTTTTCCTTAAAGTTTTATTGCCAGAATAATAGAGAATATCTTTAAACTTAATGAGGGGAGATTTAGATTTTCCATACCGATTAAATATTTATGATGAGGGTGGCAGGACATTGGCACAGGTTGTTGCCCCCTGAATAGAAACCCCATTCCTGGAAGTGTCCAAGGTCAGGAGCTTTGTATTACCCGAATGAGTGAAGGTGTCCCTGGGTAATGAACAGGGAGTTGGACCAGAGCCTCTTTTTGGTCTCTTCTCACTCAAACCATTTGACAATTTTTTTATTCTTATATCCCCCACTGCTTCTCCACAGGGTACAGCCAGGGGGCGGCTGGGCCCTTCTTCCCAGGGAGCAGTGACAGGACAAGAGAATACAGCCCTAAGCTGTTCCAAGGGAGGTTTAGGCTGGACATTAGGAAATATTCTTCACAAAAAGGGTGGTTGAGCATTGGAATGGGCTGCCCATGGAGGAGGGTGAGTCACCATCCCTGGAAGTATTTAAGGAAAGACTGGATGTGGCACTGAGTGCCATGGTCTGGGTGACAAGGTGGTGTTGGGTCACAGGTTGGGCTTGATGCTCTCAAAGGTCTTTTCCAGCCTGGGTGAGTCTGTGATTCTCTGATGATTGTGACACTGCAGGATTCTGAAGAAGCAAGGTCCCATTGTGACACTGTGGGGCTAAATGGAACCAAGGTCCATTGATGACTCTGGGTCATTGTGGAACCACGGAGGCCACAGGGACACAGTGGGCTTTGTTAAACTAAGGGGCCATTGTTACACTGCAGAGACTGTTGAAACTAAGGGAACAATTTTGACACCTAGGTGCTCCCTGGAGCTAAGGGCCCACTGTGATACTGCAGGGCTTCATGTACTTAGACACCACTGTGACACTGACACTGCAGGGTGTCATGGAACCAAGAATCCATGGTGATACTGTAGGATCTTGTGTCACCAGGGCTCCATTGTGACCCCGTTCAAACAAGAGTCCATTGTGGACTTCTGGAGCTTTATGGAATTCGAGGGCACCTGTGACTCTCTGGGGCCTCATGAAATCAAGAATACAGTTGTGACACTTTTTGGCCTCGTGGAAACATGAAATCCATTGTGACACTGTGGAACCTGATGTAACAATGGGGCCATGGTGACACTGCAGGGCCCCATGGTACCAAGGGGTCAGTGTTACTCTTTGGGGCCTTGTGGAACCATGGAGACCACTGTGACACTGCTGGACCTCGCAACAGAGCCCCAGTTTTTCAAAGGCACATGAGTGCCAGCCCTCAGGAAGCCACGGCCAGCCAGATCTGTCTCTCCTGGCTGATTTCGTCTGGGAATAATCTTTGCATATATGGAAATTTGGAGGACGAATACCAATTTTGGCACTGGACACCTGGAGGAGTTCTTTCCCATAGGAAGGAAAGCACTGAGCCCCAGTGCTTCAGGGGCAGATGAGAAGTGACCCTGGACATACCAAGATCAGCTGGACTTGTCAGGTGGCCCCCTGGAGGCCCAGCGAGCCAGACCTGTTCAATGTTCCCTTGGTTCCATGGGGCCCTGCAGTGTGACAATGTTCTCCTTGCTTCTGAAGGGTCACAATGGCCCCATGCTGCCATGACACCTTGCAATGTCACTGTGGGCTCTTGGTTCCACAAAGCCTTGAAGTGTCACAATGCCCCCTTGGCTTCATGTGGACTCACTGTGTCACAATGGCTCCTCTGTGACACTACAGGCTCCACAAGGTCACCATAAACCCTTGGTTCCTTGGGGCCCTCAGGTGTCACAATGGTCTCCTTAGTTCCATGAGAAACCACAGTGTCACCATGGTGTTCTTGGACCCACATTGTCACAACTGACCCATGGTTCCATGAGGTTCCACAGTGTCACCATGGTGGCTGTCAGAGGCTGGATGAGATCGATGTCCCAGACACCTCGGGGTGCTCGGAATGCCCGTGTGGGGCCAGGGCCGGGTCAGGCCTGGGATTGTGGTGGGACAGAGCCCCGCCCCCAGCCCCTGACTGGCACAGCTGCCAATCAATCACACAGCAGGGGCAATGTTAACCCAGCTCTGATTGGCTGAGCTGTCAATCAATCACACAGCAGGGGCAGTGTTAACCCAGCTCTGATTGGCTGAGCTGTCAATCAATCACACAATAGGGGTGATCCTTTCCCAGCCCAGATTCTCTTTCTATCGACCTTCTCTCCTGCTGTTCTTCTCTATTTCTTCTCCTTCTAATCTGCTTACCTGGAACATTTTTGGATACCTTAGAATCTTAATGGTTAAAGGTTTCTAGGTTAAATGACATGATGTTAATGATATGATAAAACACTTATTTTGAATTTGATCTTCTATTAAACCATTTGCCAATGTTCCTTGATTGTCTATATTTTGCCAGTAAAATTTTGTGTCATTTGGACCTCTTAGGTCAGTTGGTTGGAGCATGGTGCTGGTATCACTGAGGTTGTGGGTTCAATCCCTGTGTGGGCCATTCACTCAAGAGCTGGACTTAATGATCCTTGTGGGTCCCTTCCTACCAAGAATCTTCTGTGCATCTGCCCATGTTGAGAATATCTGTCTTGGGTATCTCCTGTGCATCAAAGTCGAGTAAAGGAACCTTTGGTTACCCCCAGCATTTCAGTGTTCTGGGGTGTTCCAGCCCTGCAGGCTCACCATGGCCTCTTGTTTCCATCAGGCCCTGCTGTGTCACACTGGCCCTTGGTTCCATGAGCATCTGGAGTGTCACACAGCTTGATGACATTTGTCCTTGCTGCCCCTGCCATCCCACTGCCCCAGCAACAGCCCCGAGCCACCCGTGAGGGACAGGCCCTGCTGGGCCAGGCCTGGGCTCAGGCCTTGGCCTTTCTGCTTCCTCCAGCCAGCCCAGGCCTTGCTCAGCATTGCAGTTCCCTGCTCACAGCCTCGGGCTCCTGCAATCCTGGCCTCAAGGATCTGCTCTCACCAGTCCCTGGGGAGCCTTTGGCACTCCCTGCCCTCAGTGGGGCCACTGATGCTCCAAGGGACTTGGAGTTTTGCTTCTGACTCCTTGAGCAGCTTCTTCAACCTTCTCTCAGTGCCTGAGGCTCCTGGACTCAGCCCCAAATCCACTGTGGGGCTGATTAAAATACACAAAGTTTTCAGGAGCACCTTGTCTTCTTCCAGTTGTCTTCAAGTTATCAGGGGTTGTGCAGCTGCTCGGAGTCAATTTGGAGTTTTGTTAATGAGGAAGGATTTGATGTGCACCTCATGACTTTTGTGTTTTTAATCACATGAGTATTTTTTTATTTTTCATTTTAGAGGAGAGGTGATAGAACTATTCCCCAGGTGATCTTGATGCTGGATGTTTCCTTAGGAGGTCTGGGCACTCAGAAGTACGAGCCCCTTAAGGGATGACCCTGTTTGGACAACCTGCTCCTCGCCCCCAACATCAACGTGTCTCAAATCACCCACCTCGGACTGACATGCCAAGAAAAAGATTATTAATTTACAAAATTAAAATAATATATTTTTCATAATAATACTATTCCATACTTTTATTACCTTAATTTTCTATTTATGTTAAAAAATCCATACATTTTTGGCAACCAAAAATTTTTTGGTCATTGCTTCTAAGTAACACAATTCCCTTCATTAATAAGTGACCACTATTGGCTACGGATTTCTCCAGCTTTATGATTATTAGTCCTATTTTTAGTACCATTGTTATCTTTTTAATCATTTTCTCAGACCGTATGAAAGGGACCCATTTGGGGTTCATGGAGACATTTCTGGGGTATATTTGAGGCCGTTTTGGGTCTGGAGAGGGAATTTAGACAAAACTTTAGAGTCTGGAGGAAACTTGGGGGACCTGAGTGGGCACTAGGAGGGGCACTGAGGGATTGTGATGGACAGTTCAGGGCCTGGGGGAGCTCTTGGAGGTCCAGGAGAGCATCTGGGGGTCAGGGAGAGGAATCTGGGGCCATTCGGGGTCCAGGGGGGCACTTGGGGGGTTCTAACGGGGCTCTCTGGGGCGCAGGGGGTGATGGGAGTTGTAGGCACAGGTATAATACGGTTCAATAGGGCCGTGGAGCATCATGGGAGTTCTGGGCACAGCTACAATGGCTCTCGGCGGGGCGCGGGGCATGATGGGAGATGAAGTCACAGCTGGAATAGCACTCTATGGGAACTGCGAAGCATCATGGGACCTGTAGTCCCGGAAGTGGCTCTGACGAAAAAAGAAAACTCCTCTTTGCCAGACCTCCTGAGAGACCCTGGATCAACATCAATCACAGAATGCTGCAATCAGCTCTGCTCTAAAGAGAGCAGTAATAAAATACACCCTTGAAAATAGGAATGGATATTTCTAAGAAGCTCTTTCAGCTATTTCTCCATAACTGGAGTTGAAAACCTTCCTAAAATGAACTGCACCAGACCAGATGGAAATCAAGGCAGAGCCATGGTTTGTCAGGACTTGCTTGATCCCAATGAGCCCCGTGGTGCATTTGGTGCTGCCAAGCAGCTCCAAATAATATTTTGGAAATATTGGCTCTTTCTCTGCAGTGCTGCCTTTGACAGGAGCCCAGCCCAGCTCAGCAGCACAGACACAGCACAAGGACTTGAATGACCCTCTCGAGGTTGGGGCTGAGTCCCTGAACATCAGTCCCTGAGAGGGAGTTGAAGGAAGCTCTCAAGAATTCAAAGTCAGACACAAACTCCAAAGTTTCTCTTACTTTTAGTGAGTCCCACAGATAAACATGAAGAAGAAGCTTTCCCAAGGGTTGAATTAGAGCAGAAAATTGATGGCAATGATGTCAGGTTGGAAAAAATAGGATAAAGGAGGAACAGAAACCTCTCAAGATTTCCAAGTAAGATTCGAAGTCCAAACTTTCCTGAAGTTCTAATGGGTCCGACTGAGGGACATGACAAAGAAAGTGTCCCCAGGTGCAGGTTTTATTGTTTTTATGTTACATTTTTAAAGTATCAATTTTTTCATTTTATGATTTAATTCTTAAGTGGGCTTATTGTTTTTATATTACCTTTTTTGGTCTGGATTTTTTCTTTTTCTGAATGAAGCAGAGAGATGGGACTTCTGAGTTGTTTTAGAAAGTTTGGTTTAATTTTTTTTATTTTCTATCCAGTCAGAAAGGGTAAATTTGTCTTACAGATGTTCACAGCATGGTGTAAAAGTCACAGGACTTATGGTTACAAGGTCTTTTAAGTATTTATTAAGCAATAAAACACTGTCAATAGAGATATTTAAATTTCTAATTCAATACTAAGTTATTTTGTCTTACTGACTCATGCTACAGTGTGAACTTTCTTAGCCAATTATATCCCGACACACAAAATTTCATTGCTGCACTCTAAAACTTCTTGTTCCCTTTGTAACTACCTTTATTTTTTCTAGATCTTAAATTCTAAAGCTAAACCTATCCCTACTTAACTATGCATAGTTCTAAGCTTCAGCTTACAGACCCAGTGTTCTGAGAATTCCTTGCATTTTGAATTTCAACACCCAGGTTCCAGTTAGAGCAGAACATTGGAGGCACTGATGACAGGTGGGGACAAACAAGGGAAAGGTGTCTCTGATGCTGAGCACACCTGGATGTGTTTCAGGAATGCAAAGGGCCAAGGGCTGAGCCCCAGCCCCTGGCAAGGCAGATCCTGTCCCTCCCTCATTGTTCAGGGCTCTTCCCGGGCCACTGGGCTCTGGCCATGTGCAATGCCAAGGGCAGCACCATGGGGCGGCCCCTGCCAGGCTGCTGAGCAGGGACAAGGAGGCAATGAGGCCCCAGCACAGCAAGGCTCACTTGTCCCCTGCTGGCCTCAGGCCCAGGGCCAGCCTGCATGGCCCAAGTGCTGCAGGAGTTGGCTGTGTCAGGGCCTTTCAGCTGCTGCCCATCCCTGTGGCCTCTGCAGCCCAGGCTGTCCTACGGTGTCCATGCCCTGCGCCTCTGTCCCTGCAGGCTGTCGTCATCCCCCGGCTGCCCCACCTCGCTGGCCCCTTCCTTTGCTGACAGCTCTGCCTCCTGCCTGCCTCTGCCTGCACACACAAAGCCTTGGCCTTGATGTCAAAATTTTAGGTCTATTTTTACTCTTCCTTTGAACTTTTAGCACATGAACAGGACATTCAAATGCTGGCTTCCCAGCTGTGATGTTTGGCAGCCTGAAGGAGACATCTGGCTCTAGGTTGTAGTGATACAAAAAAGACAACTGAATCTGGGAAATTGGGGTTGGTGTTACACTCATGGGTAAATTGTAATATGCATTTAGTGCCTGTATATAAGCAACATGCTGTAAATTTATATATAGAATTACATGTCCACATATGGTTAGCAGTTATCCCTCACTAAACCTCAGGCCTGAATAAATGATACCCTCTAAAATAGCAAATTAGTTTTAAGGAGTCTTATTCTGATATTTTGGAGATTTGGTGATAGTGAGGTCTCATAGAACCAAGGACTCACCTGTGACACTGTGCAAACTCATGGAACAAAGGGGCCACTGTGACACAGCAGAACTCCATGGAACCAAAATCCATTTTGGCACATTGGGGCCACATGGAACCAATGGTCCATTGTGATACTGCAGATCCAAGAAGATCATTGTGACACTGAAAACCTCTAGGAACCAAGGGGCCATTCTGACACAGCCTGGCCTCGTGGAGCCATGGGCCCATTGTGACACTGCAGAACCTCACAGAACCAAGGTGACCATGTTATACTACAGAACCTCATGGAACAAAGGGTCCATGGTTGCACTGTAGAACCAGGGAGAATGTTGTTGGCCATATGAAAGGTCATGGCACCAGAAATTCATTGTGACAATGCAAGGCCTCGTTGAACCAAGGGTCCATGGTTAATCTGTGTGGCCTCATGGAGCCATGAGCCATTGTGACACAGCGTGGCCACATGGAGGCGAGGGTCCATTGTGACACTGTGGATCCAAGGAGACCATTGTGACTGAGGAACCTCATGGAACCACAAGTCCATTGTTACACTGTGGGGCCCTATGGAACCAAGGGGACCACAGTGACATTGTGGGGCCTCATGGAACAATGGAGACCATTCTGACACTTTGGGACCCACTGGAACCAAGGGGCCGTTAGAGCATGGCAGGGCCTCAAGGAATCAAGGCCACTACAGTGAACAGTGTGGGTCTGCATGGGATGAAGGGTCCATTCTGAGACAATGGAACCAAGGAGACCATTGTGACACTATGGGGCACCATGGAACCAAAGGTGCATTGTGACACAGCAGGGCCTCATGAAAACATGGAGGCCATTTTTACACTTTGAGGCCTTGTGAAACCAAAGGGCCATTGTGGCACTTCAGAGCCTTGTGGAGCCAAGGGAGCCATAGTGACACTTTGGGGCTCAGTGAAACCAGTGGTCTGTTGGGACACTGTGGGGTCTCATGGAATCAATGGTCTATGGTGAAACTGCAAGGTTTCATGGAATCAATGATTTATTTTGACACTGCAGGGCCTTATGGGATCATGGAGACTATTGTGACACTACAGGTGATGCCTTGGAGTGGCTACCTAGAGCAGAGGCTAGCCAAGGTTAAGAGTATAAAGTGGGTATTTATTAAAGGCCTTCAATAGATTCACCTTGGGCAGGCAAAAGCCTCCCAGGGGCTACACTCAAGATGGATTGTGATGATGAGTTTTTCAGACAGATTTAAGTTTGGTCCATTTGCATATCAGGGGTTAATCCTGCAATTACAGCTTCAGGTAATGAAGCCATATTCCCTCAGTTTTCTCACCCCTGAATTCACTTTTGTTTATACTTTTCAGACCTTGAGACTGTAGGGTGTCATTGATTTTCAGGCCTAGAGGAATTGTTTTGTCTGACTGTCTTGGTTTGAAAGACAGGTATGGTCTAAGGAAAGGCAGGAGCCCCTTTTCTGCGATGCAGAGTGCAACCCCCCTCCCTTTTAATTATTTTAGGTCCAATTCAGACACCTTCAGGCAGGAGATATGGGGATGAGAATAACAGTTCTTTACTGGTATTTAACAAAGCAGAAAAAAACAACAACAGGTATAAAAATTGGCAACAGAAACAGTCTAGCTCCGCTCCAGTCCCTTCTGGCCGCAGGCCGTCTCCCTGTGCTGTTACCGGTGCTGTGGGGGCAGGGCAGGTCCCGCGCAGTTGAAGAGGGCTGGGTGATGGCGGCCGCGGCCCAGGGGTGAGCGGGGATGGGGAAAGTGACTCCCCCCTCACGGTGTCGGTCGTGGTGCTCAGCAGAGTGTCCGGAGGTAGTAGGGTGAGCTGGGAGAGCAGCAGAGCGATGTCCAAAGGCAGGGAGCGTGGATCTCAGCGCTGGGATGGCAGGGGAAGATGCCAGAGCAGAGCCCAGGTTGTCTTCCCACTCCACGAGCCAAGTGAGAGAGAGTCCCCCGCTCCAGACCCCCCTATCCCACCTTTCCTTTTCCGGTTCCCCCCCCCCTCCCCCTCCAGCCACCCCCCTACGAGAGAACATTATCTGTCGTTTTAAGGTGTAGCCACAATTACTTAGCATAACAATGGGAGAAATTCCACAGAAAGAAAAGCAAAGCATTCAACCCCCAACATTATCCACCCCTGAATTTCTCCCATACTAATATGCTATATCAAATTAAACTGTTACATTATATATACATACATGCAGTTAGAGACATAGGCACAGTACTATAGGTATTTCACCCTAAAACAAGGTCTCCTTGGGGTATGCATCTGGTCTCTCCATTCTTTTGCATTACCCACCAGGTGCAACCTGGTCCTTGAGCGAATACAACTCCATGGACGGGATTGTCTTTGCTGGAGGCAGGATTCACCCAAACAGTTTTTCCTAGCATACCTCTCATGTGTACCACTGGAACCTTATCTCCATTCGATATTCCCAAGGGCTCAGATTGGGCAGGGCCTGCTCGGTTAGTGGAACCTCGGGTGTTCACTAACCAGGTGGCCTTTGGTAGATTAATCTCCCAGTTCTTGAAAGTTCCCCCACCCAGTGCCTTCAAGGTGGTTTTAAGCAGGCCATTGCACCGTTCAACTTTCCCTGCAGCTGGTGCATGGTAGGGGATATGGTACACCCACTCAATGCCGTGTTCTCTAGCCCAGGTGTTTATAAGGCTGTTCTTGAAATGAGTCCCATTGTCTGACTCAATTCTCTCAGGGGTACCATGCCTCCAAAGAACTTGTTTTTCAAGGCCCAGGATGGTGTTCCGAGCAGTGGCATGAGGCACAGGGTAGGTCTCCAACCATCCAGTGGTGGCTTCCACCATGGTCAGTACATAGTGCTTGCCCTGGCGGGTTTGAGGCAGTGTGATGTAGTCAATCTGCCAGGCCTCTCCATACTTATATTTGGCCCATCGCCCCCCATACCAGAGGGGCTTCACCCGCTTGGCCTGCTTGATGGCAGCGCATGTCTCACAGTCATGGATAACTTGAGAAATACTGTCCATGGTTAGATCCACCCCTCGGTCTCGTGCCCACTTATATGTGGCATCTCTGCCCTGATGACCTGAGGCATCATGGGCCCATCGAGCCAGGAACAACTCTCCCTTGTGCTGCCAGTCTAAATCTATCTGCGACACCTCTATCTGTGCAGCCTGATCTACCTGCTCATTGTGTCGGTGTTCCTCATTAGCCCGACTCTTGGGGACATGGGCATCTACGTGACGGACTTTCACAGGCAACTTCTCTACCCGGGTGGCAATGTCTTTCCATTCATTGGCAGCCCAGATTGGTTTTCCCCTACGTTGCCAGTTAGCCTTTTTCCACCTTTCCAGCCATCCCCACAGAGCATTGGCTACCATCCATGAATCAGTGTAAAGGTAGAGTTTTGGCCACTTCTCTCTTTCAGCAATGTCCAGGGCCAGCTGAACAGCTTTGAGTTCAGCAAGTTGACTCGATCCACCTTCTCCTTCGGTAGCTTGTGCAACCTGTCGTGTGGGGCTCCATACGGCTGCTTTCCACTTCCGGTTCATCCCCATGATGCGGCAGGAACCATCAGTGAAAAGAGCATAGCATGTCTCATCTGCTGGCAGTTGGTTATATGGTGGGGCTTCTTCGGCCCGGGTCACCTGTTCCTGTTCCTCTTCGTCGGCAAGGCCAAAGTCTTCCCCTTCCGGCCAGTTGGTAATTATCTCCAAAATCCCAGGGCGATTCGGGTTTCCAATACGGGCACGTTGTGTGATGAGGGCAATCCATTTACTCCATGTGGCGTCAGTGGCATGGTGGGTTGAGGGAACCTTTCCTTTAAACATCCAGCCCAGCACTGGCAGTCGGGGTGCCAGGAGGAGTTGTGTTTCTGTGCCAACCACCTCTGAGGCTGCTTGGACCCCTTCATAGGCGGCCAAGATCTCCCTCTCCGTCGGAGTGTAGTTGGCCTCGGACCCTCTGTAGCTTCGGCTCCAGAACCCCAGTGGTCGGCCTCGCATCTCACCAGGCACCTTCTGCCAAAGGCTCCAGGACAGACCATGGTTCCCAGCTGCAGAGTAGAGCACGTTCTTCACATCTGGTCCCGTCCTGACTGGGCCAAGGGCTACAGCATGAGCAATCTCCTGCTTGATCTGGGCAAAGGCTTGCTGCTGCTCAGGGCCCCAGTGGAAATCGTTCTTCTTGCGGGTGACCAGGTAAAGAGGGCTCACAATCTGGCTGTACTCAGGAATGTGCATTCTCCAAAAGCCTATGGCACCTAGGAAGGCTTGTGTTTCCTTCTTGCTGGTTGGTGGAGACATTGCAGTGATCTTATTGATGACCTCACTGGGGATCTGGCGCCGTCCATCTTGCCACTTTACTCCCAGGAACTGGATCTCTTGAGCAGGCCCTTTGACTTTGCTCTTTTTAATGGCGAAGCCGGCTCCCAGCAGAATCTCAATGATCTTTTCTCCTTTCTGAAATACTTCCATTGCCGTATTCCCCCCACACAATGATGTCATCAATGTACTGCAGATGTTCTGGAGCTCCACCCTTCTCCAGTGTAGCCTGGATCAGCCCATGACAGATGGTGGGGCTGTGTTTCCACCCCTGGGGCAGTCGGTTCCACATGTATTGCACACCCCTCCAGGTGAAAGCGAACTGAGGCCTGCATTCTGCTGCCAGAGGAATGGAGAAGAATGCACTGGCGATGTCAATGGTGGCGTACCACTTTGCTGCCTTGGACTCCAGCTCGTACTGCAGTTCCAGCATGTCCGGCACGGCAGCGCTCAGCGGTGGAGTCACCTCATTCAGTGCACGATAGTCCACTGTCAATCTCCATTCTCCTTCCGATTTACGCACAGGCCAGATGGGGCTGTTGAAGGGTGAGTGGGTTTTGCTGACCACCCCTTGGCTCTCCAGCTCACGGATCATCTTGTGGATGGGGATCACGGCATCTCGATTCGTCCGGTACTGCCGGCGGTGCACTGTTGAGGTAGCAATTGGCACCTGTTGCTCTTTCACCCTGAGGAGTCCCACTGCAGATGGGTTTTCTGATAGCCCAGGCAGGGTGTTCAACTGCTTAATGCCCTCTGCTGCCACAGCAGCTATTCCAAAAGCCCACCTGAGTCCCTTTGGGTCTTTGTAATAGCCATTCCTGAGGAAGTCTATGCCTAGGATACATGGTGCCTCTGGGCCAGTCACAATTGGATGTTTCTGCCACTCTTTCCCAGTCAGGCTCACCTCAGCCTCCAGCAGAGTCAATTCCTGAGATCCCCCTGTAACCCCAGCAATTGAAACAGGTTCCTTTCCGACATGTCTTGATGGTATTAATGTACATTGTGAACCAGTGTCAACCAATGCTCTGTGTTCCTGTGGCTCTGATGTGCCAGGCCATCGGATGCACACCGTCCAAAAGATCCGGTTTTCCCGTGCCTCTCCCTGGCTAGAGGCAGGGCCCCTCTAGCCCTGGTTATTATTTCTCTCCTGGGCATACATACTGGAGGTTCCTTCAAGGGGATCTGACAGATCATCCTCCCTTCTGTAATACCCTGCACCTCCATGGGAAGCTGAGGCTACCCTCACTTTAGTGGAGTTCCCTCTGTTGGTGTTCCCCTCCCTGAGTTGGCGCACCCGTGCTGCCAGGACAGAAGTGGGTTTCCCATCCCACCTTCTCATGTCTTCCCCGTGGTCACGTAGAAAAAACCACAGGTCAGCACGTGGGGTGTACCCTCTCTCCCTAGCTGGGGGGCGTTGGGCTCTACTTTTGGGGTCCATGACTCTCACTGGTGCTGCACTGATCTTCCTCACCTCTTCCCTTATCTCCTTCATCTCCTCCTTAAACTCCTCTCTGAGGTCCTTAGCCACAGCAGAGACATGAGCCTGCACTGGGCCAGCCATCATACTCTGATAATTCCTGAGCCTGTTGGCAACAGAACCCACTGTCACTTGGTTGGTATCAGCATCAATCATTGCAATAAAGGGGGTATATTGAGATGGGCCCAGGTTTGCCAGATTCCACAACATCTGCCCTGTGCACCTGACCTTGTCAGGGTCATTGTCATGCTGTCCATCCCTCCCAAAGAGCACCTCCAGTACTGCCACTTCTCTCAGCTTTTGGATCCCTTCCTCAAGGGTATTCCAACGTGTTCTCTGGTGGTACTCCTGCATTCTTTCCCTGTGGACAAATCTCTCTCTCACACTCATTAAAAGTCGCTCCCAGAGGGAAAGGAGACCTGTCTCCCTTACAAATACCTGGTCCACACCTGAGTCCTGGGTCAAGGCTCCCAAATTCCTTGCCTCAGTACCATCCAGTTGCACACCTGTACCCATAAGGTCCCAGACCCGCAGTAACCAGGTTGTAAAAGCCTCACGGCCCCGTCGTACAATGTCTTTTCGCAGGTTACGGAGACTCTTGTATGACAGGGACTCGGTGATGATCTCAACTTCTGGCTCCCCTGCTGGTTGTGAGGGGCCCCCTTCCTGACCCTTATTATCTAGGTGCCTTGTTTTCATCTTAGACTTCCTAGTTTCCACAGGGGCAACTGCTGCTGGCTGTGAGTGCCCTTGCAGTTCAGCTGGAACCTGGACAGATGTAACATCTGTGGGTCCCACTGCTGCACCATCAGAGTCTCCCTCTTTAAGGCAGGGGGAGGGTTTCTCACCAGCTGGGGAGAGGTACTCCTTCAGCATCTGGCCCATCTCACATATCTCCTTTGCTAGCACCCCCACCCATTCTGGGTGGTTCCTTTCCGAGGTGGGCTGTGGAGCAGGGTCAAACTCTGGGGTAATATCCCTAGTCTCTGGGATAGGATCAGGCTCTGGGGTAACCTCCCTAGTCTCTGGGACAGGATCAGGCTCCGGGGTAACCTCCCTAGTCTCTGGGACAGGATCAGGCTCTGGGGTAACATCACTAATCCCTGGGGTAGGTATCAGGGTTGTTATCCAAGTCAATCTCCCCTTATCTCTGAATGTTAGATAGAACAGGTTTAACAGGGATATAAGCAACACTAGCCACAATATAATGTCATTAGCATTTAAAGTGGATTGAAACCCCTTGAAGACTGGTGGGGTGAACTTCAAAAACCCTGTGATGGGTTGAGAAAAAATTTCACCTGCTGCCACTTCCTCACAGTAAGTACCATTTTTGAAGTAGCCCCAGAAACACACACTTAGAGTGTGATAGCTCTGAATCCATGTGGCCATCTTCCAGAGAAAATTAAAAATCCATGAATTCCTCAACTGATCAACCCACATAATAAACTGGATAATAGCCACAGTAACCTTGGTTATGAAACTCATGTTTAAAAAAGGGCTTGCAAATGGGAGAGATATAGCAGTGACCACATGGAGGCCAAACCAGGGTAAGCTGGACAGCATGGTGTCACCTACCACAAGCTTGGGTAATTTAAGAACTGTTATCCCCTTTTCTACCCCTCTCTCAATGCCCTCAGGCAAGGCCCCACGTTGGGCGCCAAAAGTTGTCTTGGTTTGAAAGACAGGTATGGTCTAAGGAAAGGCAGGAGCCCCTTTTCTGCGATGCAGAGTGCAACCCCCCTCCCTTTTAATTATTTTAGGTCCAATTCAGACACCTTCAGGCAGGAGGATATGGAAATATGGAAATAATGGAATAACAGTTCTTTACTGGTATCTAACAAAGCAGAAAAACAACAACAGCTATAAAAATTGGCAACAGAAACAGTCTAGCTCCGCTCCAGTCCCTTCTGGCCGCAGGCCGTCTCCCTGTGCTGTTACCGGTGCTGTGGGGGCAGGGCAGGTCCCGCGCAGTTGAAGAGGGCTGGGTGATGGCGGCCGCGGCCCAGGGGAGAGAGGGGATGGGGAAAGTGACTCCCCCCTCACAGTGTCGGTCGTGGTGCTCAGCAGAGTGTCCGGAGGTAGTAGGGTGAGCTAGGAGAGCAGCAGAGCGATGTCCAAAGGCAGGGAGCGTGGATCTCAGTGCTGGGATGGCAGGGGAAGATGCCAGAGCAGAGCCCAGGTTGTCTTCCCACTCCACGAGCCAAGCGAGAGAGAGCCCCGCTCCAGACCCCCCTATCCCACCTTTCCTTTTCCGGTTCCCCCCCCCTCCCCCTCCAGCCACCCCCCTACGAGAGAACATTATCTGTCATTTTAAGGTGTAGCCACAATTACTTAGCATAACAATGGGAGAAATTCCACTGAAAGAAAAGCGAAGCATTCAACCCCCAACAGTCGCTCTTTTAGAGTCCTCCAAAGTGAGTGGCCTCTGGCCAAAAGGTGGGAAGATTTATGGACCATTGTGTGGTGCTGCAGGAGACAGGTACGGTCAAGCAGTCCTCAATTGATACAACACAGTCTCTGTTTGGTGCCACAACAGCAAGGTCCAGTGAACACAATACACCAGCACACAGTCACGAGCATCCACCTGGCCTGGCCAGTAAACCATTGTTCAGAGTCAGCCTGGGTGGGCTCCGCGAGGTCTCCTTGAGACAGTTGGGAGGCAAAATCGAGGGGAACTTCGGACTGACCCTTGCACCATGTTATACTGCAGAACCTCGTGGAACAAAGGGTCCATGGTGACACTGCAGAACTGTTGCTGAGAGTCTGAAAGCTCATGGAACCTGAAGTCCATTGTGACCAAGGGGCCATTGGGACACTGCAGATCCAAGGAGACCATTGTGACACTGAGGAACCTCATGGAACCAAAGGTTCAGTGTTACACTGTGGGGACTCATGAAACCAAAGGTCCATTGTGACATTGCAGGGCCTCATGGAACAATGGAGACTATTATGAAACAGAATCACAGAGGTAATGAGGTTGGAAAAGATCTTTGAGAGCATGAAGTCCAACCTATCACCTAACATCACCTCATCAACTAAACCATGGCTCTGAGTGCCACGTCCAGGCTTTTTTTAAATGCCACCAGGGGTGGTAACTCCACCACCTCCCTGGGCGGAAGATTCCAGTGCCCAATCACTCTCTCAGTGAAGAATTTTTTCCTGATGTCAAACCTATACTACCCCTGGCTCATGTTCAGACTGTGTCCTCTCATTCTGTCAGTGGTTGCCTGGGAGAAGAGACCGACCCCCACCTGACTACAGCCTCTGTTCAGGTGGTTGTAGAGAGTCTCACTGGAGACCATTGTAGCCATTGGGGCCATTGCAGCACGGCAGGGCCTCATGGAATCAAGGGGACCACAGTGACAGTGTGGGGCTCCATGGGATGAAGGGGCCATTCTGACACTGTGGAACCAAGGAGATCATTGTTACACTACAGGGCATCATGGAACCAAGGAGGCCATGAGGACACTTTGAGGTCACGTGGAACCAAAGGACCATTGTGGCAATGCAGGGCCTCATGGAAACAAGGACACAAGAGTGACACTGTGAGCTCCAAGGGACCGAGGGGCCATTCTGACACTGCAGAACCAAGGAGACCATTGTGACACTATGGGGCATCATGGAGCCGAAAGTCCTTTGTGACACAGCAGGGCCTCATGAACCCATGGAGGCCATTTTTACAATTTGAGGTTTTGTGAAACAAAAGGGCCATTGTGGCATTTCAGGGCCTTATGAAAACAAGGGGCCATTGTGACACTGTGGGGCTCCATGGAACCAAGGGGCCATTGTGACACTGCAGGGCCTCATGGAATCCTGGAGTCCATTGTGACACTACAAGACCTCACTGAAGCAAGGAATCGTTGTGACACTATGGAGTCCTGGCAGGCCAAGGGACAATTGTCACAATGTGCGGCACCATTGAACCAAGGAGTCCATTGTGACACTACAGGGCCCCATGGAACTGAGGATTCATGGAACAGTGCTGGACCCCATGGAACCAAAGGTCCATTGTGACACTGTGGGGCCTCATGGAATCCTGGAGGCCATGATGACACTTTGAGGCCTCGTTGAATCAAGGGGCTCTGCAGGACCTTGTGGAACCAAGGAGACCCTTCTGCCACTGTGAGTCCCCATGGAACCAAGGGTCCATTGGGATACTGCAGTGTGGGAAATGCAGGCACGGAGAGCTCTCAGGGCCTTGGGCATACAGGCTCAGAGATAGATACAGGGTTTGACCTGAGACCTTGGGGAAGGCTTAGAGAATTAGAGCATTAAAGTGAAACAGACATAAAACAAGAATATAAGTTTGTAGTTTAAGTCAAAATATGTTTCAAGAAAACAGAAATATGGATTATGTAAGCAAAGCAGTATCTTAAGTAAGATAGTAAAAGATTTTGAAGTTTAGCAAAAATAACTCGTTATAAAGTTTATTCGATGTTTAAGATGTATCAATGTAGGTTTCTGCAGTGTTATATGATATACTGGAAAATGATGCATTGCACCAAAGCCATGGGAAGCAAAGCAATTAATGATTGGTTTAAAAAGACACTAGTAAAGTTCATAGAAGTTTTTGATTGCCTAAAAACTAATATAAGCCATTTGTAACTAAAAATGAGGAAGCTTCTCATATTATGGCCCTGGATGTAACACCTTTAATGTCTCACCCTTCTATGAGACTGATGAAATAAAGCAATAAACCATCTTTGACAATGTCTCTCAGTTGTTCCATCTCTTGTAATATTCATCTCCCATTAGACATCTTATGGACATCAGGTCTACCCTTTGAAATCAATGGCAATGTAGCAATAGCAAGTCGACCTATTATAAAAAACCAAAGGGAATTTAGGAACATCAGGTCTACCTTTTGAAATCAATAGGGATTTAGGGAAACCAGATTTACCCATTAGTCAATGGGGATTTTGCAGAAATTTGGTGCTGAAATGGGGAAATTTGGGGGAAATACTGGGCTGAATTCCAGGAATTTCCATTTCATGGTCATGGTGCTGACACTCTGGAAGTCCCGGCATAATTCCTGGAAGCTAATCACAAATTCTTGATCCCGCACCTTCAGCCTCTGCTGGAGCTGTGCCTCCCCTTAAGCCCAAAATCGTTGTTTTCAGCCCCAAATCTGGGAATTCCAAGCCCAAAGTTGGGATTTTTGGCAGCAAAAATTTTCAGACGTTGGGTTTACCCATTGAGGTCAAAGGGGATTGAGGGATACCAGGTCTACCCATTAATAGGGCTTGATTGGGAAGGGTTAGGGGTTCAACTGGGAGCACTGGGAAGGGCTAAGGGGGGACACTGGGGTTACTGGGAGCACTGGGGCATAAGTGGGACCACTGGGAGAGATTTATAGAGATAAATGGGTATAAACAGAACTCAACATGTACCCTTTAAAGTCGATGGGGATTCAGGGACACCAGGTCCACCCAGTCAAAGCAATGAAGATTTTTGGACACCAGTTTTGGGGGCCCTCAGGGGATTTGGGTGATTTAGGTGTTCAAGGGTTACCCAGGTGTATCCAGGTGATTTTTGAGGTAATCCAGATGATTTGGGGGAGTACACAGGTGTACCCAGATAATTTTGGGGGATCTCCAGGTTATTTTGGGGGCACCCAAGTGTCCCGACTCTCCCTAACAGGCCAGGAGAAGATGATGGCCACTGTCCTCCCAGTCAACGCAGACACAGATGACCCTTGGCAGCCAAGGGGCTGTTGGGGGGCACCCCAACATTCAGGGAGTACCCCAAAACTCCAGGTGAGGCCCTCAAGGGTGGGAGGGAGCCCTGAGTTACCTCAGGAGAGGATACAGTGCAGGTACCATGGGGTTGCTGAAGCCAGTGTTCTGCACCAGCTCTAGCTTTGGGAGGGGCCAAAGGGGGCACCCCAAAATCTCTAGGGAGCAGTGGGGAACACCCCAATATCTGAATACTCAAGTGTACCAGAGTTCAGGTGTACCCATTAAAGTCAAAGGGGATTTAGAGACACCAGTTCTACTCATTCAACCCAACAGAACGCATCACCTCCCACTTTAGGTGAGGGAGGGGCTGGAAAATTTTGGGGATCCTGTGAAATTGTGGGAATTTTACTGGGGAATTGCTCACATTCCTACAGCCTTTTGTGGGGCAGTGCTCCAGCCTCACCCTTTCTGGAGTCCCTGGCAGCTGCAGGCAGTGGTGCCAGGCTGAGAAGTTGGAAAAGTCACAGCTCAGCAGTGCCCCAGCAAAGGATAGCTTGGCCTCAGGGTCCTGCCTGCCTGCCAGCACCCACTGGTGTTCCTAGGCATAGACTGAGAGGGCACCAGTATAAACCAGTAAGCACTGGGAGCCACCCCCGAGCTTCTGAGGCCCATGATGGCAGCTCCCAGTATAAACCTGTAAGGCCTCATGCACCCAAACCCATCCTCAATGTAGTCTAAGGGCTCCCAGGTTTATACTGGGAGGGCACCAGTATAAGCCAGTAAGCACTGGGAGCCACCCCTGAGCCCCTGAGACCTGTGGCAGCAGCTCCCAGTATAAACCAGTAAGGGTTGATGCGCCCAAACCTGCTCCCAGTGTCGTCTAAAGCCTCCCAGTGTGATCTAGTGAGATGGGGAACATAAATGGTTTTGAAAATTCAGAACTTTACAAGCCTATGATATGCTTAAGCAGGTAGAAAGGAAATAGATCACATAGCAGAAGCGGTATAAAAGAAACCATATATGAACTTACTTGCCAGGAAAAAGCTTTAAGATACCATATATTACAAAAACTCAGCAAAGCAAGACCTGGCTATTGTACAAACCCAACAAAACAGAAACCTGTGGCTCCAGAAACCAGCCAGGACCAGACAGGTGGTTTTGAGTGGGACAAGCTGACCTGAGGGAGAGCCAAACCTCCACTGCACCTGCCCAAAAGCAGAGCTCAAACAGCGATTACTGAGGAAGACATACAGCCTTCATCCCAAAAATCACCAAACACAACCACCAAGAGGGGTGGCAGCTAATTATAATACAAAGGGAGAGAAGGTGGAGATGGGCAGGCAGGGAGGTGTGGGCTTGTGGGATCAATGTGTATTTATACCTGGAACCTGTCTTGACCAGGTACACGTGGTTTGGAGGAAATATCCCCCCATGTGTCCCCCATGTGCTGGCAATGAAACACTCTCTACAATTGCAGTGTCAAGTGCTGATTCTCAAAATCAGTTGTTGAGCCAGCCAGAAGGTCTTCGTCTGTCTGCTGGAGCACAGGGGACATCGACATCCCAGTGCACCCCGGACTTTTTCTGGAGCTGACCTCTGCTCCCCGGTCACTCTCTGCAGGATGAGCAACCAACCTCCTATATGGCCTCGAGGAACGTTTGACCAAAATGTTTTGGGGGAGGCCCAAGGTAAGGTGAGCCTGTAAGACACGAGGGATGCCTGCACATGGCTAACAGTGTGTCAGAGATATCCGACACACAGAGCTGACAGGTTTGGGGAAGGTATTTGGAAGCTGGCAAAGGGGTCTCTGTTGACCACTTAGGGTGGCCACTAGCAAGTTTGGGGGTAACTTGAACGAACCAAGGTGTTCTCAGTATTATTAACAGCATAACCCACTGCTATAACCCTAACTGCCATAAATTGTGCTTGTTGTTTGTTGTAGGGTCGTGGAAGGAAGTATTTTATATGGTGGTTGGTGTTTTGTGTTTGCATCACTCTCATTTTGGTGGTGGAGAGTTTGGATTTTGGGGAATGTCTGCTCTGTTTTCTGTAGTGGACCTGTGCACTATCTGGTGTAACACTGCCCTCTTGTGTTATTAACTGTCATTGCAACAAGTTAAGATTTCTGTTCTTTTCTGAGGCGTGAGATTCTATTGTTTCTGATGTAATGCTGCCCTCTTGTGTCTGTAACTGTCAATGACAGCTCAGTGATTTATTTTTTGGAAACTGTCAGAGTTAAAAAGGTGGTGGAAGCTGGGAGTGAGTGCGGAGGGCTCGACCAAGCAAGGAGGAAGCCCTTTCTAGGTGGCTCCAGATTGAGCCCCCGGATTTCTTGAGGGATCAAGGGAAACTTGTACGGTTGGTACGGGAGGACGGGGGAGTAGGGCAGGTACACTTGGGAGGAATATTCTCAGATTCCATAGATAGTTATCTGGGTTTTGATTGGGAGCAACCTCTAATCGAAAGGGAACCTAGAAGGGTTAGACCAATTCCTTGCTTTGTGTGTGGACCAGCAATTTGGACACCAAGGTGGCATCCAGCCTGGGACCTCCTACAGTGTCATTGGTGCAAAAGGAAGTGGCACTGCAGATCTAGGAGGTGGACGCCTACATGCCCCAGGTGTACCCCGGACCCATGGCATCATATTCAGGAATTAATACAGGTTGAGTGTGAGATTGTGAATTTGATCTGTGCAAAGAGTCTTTCAGTTCCCAAGGACTGGCACGTTTTCGATGACCACTGGGAGGAAGTGAAAGAATATTGCCAGCAGAGGTTTGGGAGAGGAGATAAGAGAAATAAGGAGAGAAATCATGGGGACCCAGCAAAATAAAGAGGTGCCCAGGAGGAGCCCTTTAGGATGTATACTAACCCACTGGAAGGAAGTTGTGGGGACAGGAGAAACGGAGAGCAAAAGGGTTTTCATCAAATACTCGAATCAATGGTGGCCTCTCTATAAACCAGAAGATGGGGCAAAGTGGCCATTAAATGGAACATGGGACTGTAACACCATGTTGAAGTTAATGTTGTTTTTAAGGCGGGGAGGAAAAAGGGATGAGGCACCATAGGCAGATGTTTTTCACCTTACAGAACCACCCAGAATGGCAAAGGGATTGTGGTATTAACCCTCCACAAGACCCACTGATCCTAGCAATGGAAAGAGAAAATACAAGGGTCTCACATATATTAAAATGATGCTGCTCAGCCTGTAGTCTTGGTCAGAAGTGCACTAAAAATGACAAGGTATATAAGGAAGAAGACTCTGATCTGGATGATCTCCCCTCCTCCATCACTAGAGTTGGGTGGGAGCCCAGGAAGGGCACCAGATCAAACTCCAGCACCCCTGGGAAGTCCAGCATCCTCCCATACAAGGGCAAAGCTAGGGAACAACCAGCACCTTTGCAGGCACCTCTTAGAGAAGAAGTGGGAGCAGATGGAACAATGATGCTACTAAAGGTTCCCTTCAATACCAATGATCTGGAAATTTGGAAAAGGAATGTAAAGGATTACAGAAAGGACCCTCTAAGTAGAGCTGAACACTTTTGGTTAATAGTGAAATCACATAACCCGGATTGGAATGCTATACAGTTACTGTTCCATGCAATGACAGAACCAGAGAAACAGCTGATCCCAAAGGTACCCTGGGATTTGGCCCAGGAGCACTGTAAGACATGGGGGAGGATGTAAAGGAATTCTTTCCCCCCCAGGACCCAAAGTGGGATGTGAATAGAATGGCAGGAAGTCAGAAGGTACAAGAATATCAGGAGTGGATTGCAAAGGGAATAGAGAAAGCCATCCCCAAATCTATGAACTGCTCAGCTTTATATGCTATTAAACAAGGTCCCTTTGAGTCACCACCTGAGTTCTTAGACAGGCTGAGACACAATGCGTCGTAGCACACCTTTGGACCCAGATCAGATATCGGGATACAGCAGTTAGTGACATTATTTTTAGGTCAATCCACCGGTGATATGAGATGCAAACTTCAGAAATTCAGACGCACTGAAGGAAGAAACTTAGAAATATTATTGGATGAAGCCTGGAGGGTGTTTAGCAATCAAGAAGAAGGGAATAAGGGGAAACAAGGAAGGGTGATGGCAGTAGTTAAAAAGGAAGACGAAAATTTTAAAAAGGGGCTTCCCCCTCCGGGCCTTGGAAGAAAAGAATGTGCTCTATGTGAGCAATTAGGGCACTGAAAAAATGAATGCCCAGAACGCTAAGGACAGGGAAACAAAGGGGCACGGGTAGTGACAAATATAAATGAAGACTGACAGGAACCAGGGGGATCTTCCCTGGCTGATCCCTTGGTTATAATGAAGCTAGGGGAAAGAAAAGATCAAAAGCAAATAAAATTTTTAATTGATACAGGGGCAATGTGTTCGATTTTAAATACAGCTTTAACTCAGCTGGAAGAAGATTATATTATGGTTAAGGGAGCCACTGGCCAAGCTGAAAAGGCTTATTTTTGTGGACCACTAAAATATAAATTAGGAAAACTACTAGTAGGCTTGCATAAATTCTTATACATGCCTAATTCACCACATGCACTCCTTGGAAGAGAATTGCTTGAACAACTGAATGCAACAATCAGATTTGAAAAAGGGGAGATTACTCTGGAGGTGGATAGTCAAGAATATATTCAAATAATGAGGTTCCCATAGAAGGAAAAATCGGTGAAGATATCATCAACCAGGTGTACCCTGGTGTGTTGGCCACTGAGAAGCCAGGAAGAGCTAAGAATGCATCACCAGTAGAGGTAAAGCTTAAAGAGGGACAGTGACCAGTAAGGATAAAACAATATCCCTTAAAAAGAGAGGGTAGGGAAGGAATCCAGATGGGAATAGAAAAATTCTTGCAATGGGGTCTGTTAAGGGAATGTGAATCTGATTTGAACACTCCCATATTACCAGTTCACAAACCTGATGGAACGTACAGAGTAGTCCAGGATTTAAGAGCAGTCAATAGAATAGCAGAGGATTTATGTCCTGTAGTAGCAAACCCATACACTTTGTTAACAGTACTGACACCTTAACTAACCTGGTTTACTGGTTTAGATTTGAAAAATGCTTTCTTTTGCCTCCCTCTCTATGAAGCCAGCCAAAAGATATTTGCCATGGAATGGAAAAGTGGACAAAGGACCCAGCTCACTTGGACTGTACTGCCTCAAGGATTCAAGAATTTCCCCACCATATTTGGCAACCAACTCGCCAAGGATCTCGAGTCTTGGGAAACCCCACCCGGGAAGGGGAGACTGCTACAATACAGAGATGACATCCTGATCACCACTGAGACAGAAGACACTTGCATGCCTTGGACAGTGAGTCTCTAAAACTCTTTGGGGCTCCAAGGGCACCGAGTGTCTAAGAAGGAAGCCCAGGAAATGCAGCAGGAAGTCACTTACTTGGGGTATGAAATTAATGTGGGGCAAAGAATTGTGGGGCAAGCCTGACAAGAGGCTCTATGCCAAATACCAAAACCACAGACTGAAAAAGAATTGAAGACTTTCCTTCATGGACAGAAGCAGCAATGTCCTGAATGGCAAAAGGCATGCAGGATATGGCATCTCCATCAGCCATGAGGTAACAGAGTCAGAACCATTGCCTGTCAATGCCTCTGCACAAAATGTGAAAATCGCCTTGACCCGAGCCTTGGAATTGACCCAATGTGAGAATGTGAACATAGACATGGATCCAAAGAACACTTTTGGGGCTGTGCATGCTTATGGAGCAATGTGAAAGGAAAGGGGGCTACTGAACTCTCAAAAGAAAAACACTGAACATGCAGAAGAAATTCTGAAATTGTTGGAGGCAGTACAGCTCCCAAAGAAATAGCAATTATGCACATCAGAGCACATCAAAAGGCATACTTGGAGTCAGAAAAAGGAAATGTGTTTGCAGACAAGGAGGCAAAAGAAGCAGCAAAAAGAGAGGTACAATTGGAAGGAGCTCTAATCCCAGACAGGAAAATCTCCCTTGAGGGTAAACCAAATGATGACAAAGAGGATCTGAAGCTAATTCCAAATTTGGATGAGACATACAGTAAAGAGGGGTGGGCCCCTACCCCAGAAGGAAGGGTAATCATATCTGGCCATCTAATATGGTTTGTAATACGGGAGGAGCATAGGAAAAGACACTGGGGACCAGAGACTGTGTATGAACACTTAAATCACAACATCATGGCTAGAAATTGATACACTACAGTGAAGCAGGGAACTCAACAATGTGATCTCTGCCTCCAGACTAATCCTAAAAAAAAAGCCAGAAATGGGTGAAATTGAGAAGGGAAATGTACCTGACCAATTATGGCAAATGGACTTCACAGAACTCCCAAGAAAAGGGGGGTTTTGTTATTTACTGGTATGAACTGATACCTTTTCAGGATGGCCTAAGGCTTTCCCTGCTACTACTGCTAAGGCCAGAAAAGTGGTCAAGGCATTAGTAAACGAGATAGTATCACGATTTGGGGGTCCAGCTGCCATTTCTTCAGATAGAGGGCTCCATTTTGTTGCAAATGTGGTACATCAGGTTAGTAATACTTTAGGTAGAGATTGGCAGTTACATACCCCATATCATCCCCAGTCAAGGGGACAAGTGGAGAAGATGAATCATTTAATCAAACAGCAAATTGTTAAATTAGGACAGGAGGTCAATCTGCCTTGGCCTCAATCCCTTCCTTTAGCCCTTTTACACATCCCAACTAAACCAAGGGCAAAGGAAAGGCTGAGTCCTTTTGAGATCCTGTATGGGCGACCTTATGCAATACAGAAGGGAACATCAGCACAAATAGGGGAAGAAACTATCACAGAAAACATGGTGGCCCTGGGGAAACAACTCAGCAATATCAGGAAACATGTAGAAAGAAGCTGGTGTAGGGGATTGGATGGACCAGTACATAATGTACAACCTGGAGATTGTGTGTATGTGAAGTCTCTCACAGAAAAGACTTTGGAACCACAGTAGGAAGGACCATACCAGGTGCTCCTCAGCTCCTTCACTGCCATCAAGATCAGAGAACAAGCAGCATAGAGACATCACACTGGAATTAAAAAGGCTTCACAGTCACCATGGAGAATCAGGCAGCTGCAGCCTGGAAAGCTGTGGCTCTGATGATCATAGCCATGGCTATGGCAGACATGTGGGCAAGACCTCCTATATACAATGGGACTGGCATTTATGTGTGTCAGGGAAAGCTTCTGACTTTGACTCTCCTAAGTCTCTGTGGCAGGTGTTACAAATATCAAACGCAACTGTCTGGACAGGGAAAGATGTCTGGGGATGCAAATTTGCATTTGTTCAGGACGGATTCCATCAGGGACTTCTAAAACCCATTCAAATTGGTACTGAATGTTGTGACACATGCCTCACTAACTGTTCTGAATTCAGGCTTAAAATAGAGGGATGTGAAACCAAGGCTTTTAGAATTAAACCATGAGGGAACTGTGGCACAACTATCTGAACACAGAACATGGGCACAAGAGGTTAAAGGGAAGTGGCAGATTATTAACATAGAGCTATGTGCCACAAGAAAACAACTGAGGTTTGGATGTGAAGGAAATGTCAACCATGACCGAGATATCTGCCTGGATACACAACAAAGCATCTGTCTCTTCAGAATCCATTCAGTCAACCAGACAACCTTGCTGGTATATATAGATCAGGGTTGTGTATGCCTCAGAACAGCATGCCCCACCATAAGAGTGGACGAGCTCATTATAAAGGAAACACAATCTGATTTGTGCATTTGTAACTTGGTCAAAACTGAGGGGTGCAATTTCTCCTATTGGGCACCTGTTGTATCACATCAGTATATAAAGGCAAACATGACAACTGTGCAGGATGTATTGTCTGTGCCCAGAAGAATGAATCTCACTCTAGTTATAGAGCTACTAAAACACAGAGATATTCAGGAAATTCTGAAAGAAATGAGAAGTATGGGAACGAAGATCTTGATCACAACACACCATGAGACAGACTATAAGGAGACCATAGAAGGTTGGAGGGAGACACATCTCACCACACGTGGGATGTATTTTTTGGGTGGTCTCATACTTCAGCAGGGTTTCTACACTGATTGTGTCATCTGATAGTAGTTTTGTTAGTTCTGATCAGTTTAAGTACTGTTCTTGGTTATGATTTCCTGGAATTTGAAACAGTCACAAAGAAGGGCTACAATGCCTATCCTGTTATCGAATCAATTAGGTAAAGGCAGTCATAGAGAGTATGACAGGTATCTTAGAAAGCAAAAGAATTTGCATCATTTAGAAGAAAAGGGGGGAAATGAGATGGGGAACATCTATGGTTTTGAAAATTCAGAATTTTAAAATCACATAACATGCTTAAGCAAGTGGATGGGACTTAGAACACATAGCAGAAATGGTATGTAACAAACCACATAGGAACTTAGTTACCAGGAAAAAACCCTTAAGATATATTGCAAAAACTCAGCAAAAAAAGACCTGGCTATTGTACAAACCCAACAAAACTGAAACCTGTGGCTCCAGAAACCAGCCAGGACCAGACGGGTGGTTTTGAGTGGGACAAGCTGACCTGAGGGAGAGCCAAACCTCCACTGCACCTGCCCAAAAGCAGAGGTTAAACAGCGATTACTGAGGAAGACATACAGCCTTCATCCCAAAAACCACCAAACACAACCACCAGGAGGGGTGGCAGCTAATTATAATACAAAGGGAGAGAAGGTGGAGATGGGTGAGCAGGGAGGTGTGGGCTTGTGGGATCAATGTGTATTTATACCTGGAACCTGTCTTGACCAGGTACACGTGGTTTGGAGGAAATATCCCCCCAGGTGTCCCAGCTGTCAATGAAAGACTACAATTTCAGTGTCAAGTCCTGATTCCTGAAATGAGGAAAGGTCCAGCAGCTGTCTTGGTTCTGCAGAGCAAAAATGGCCCCTGGTTCCATGGGACCCCAGTGTCACAACTGACTCCTTGCTTCCATGTCACCCCCTCAGTGTCAAAATGGCCCCTTAGCTCCAACAGAACACAAAAGTTGTGCATAAATATTGAGCAAATCCTGCTTAACACACCTGGGAACATCTGTCTGCATTCAAAAGTGACATTAAAGGTGAGGGTGGCACCAGCAGCTTCCATCTAAAACAAAGACCCAGGGAAAGGACAGGGAGAGGGAATTCAGCTGAAAGACTCAGAATTCTGCTTACAGAGATCATTGCTGGTCACTCTGTCCCTCGTAGGAAGGTGACATCATTCCAGGCAGCCTGGACTGAGCATGTGGTTCCTCAGTGGGGTTTGTTGTTCAGGAAACCTGCTCAGGCTTTTCCCTTCTTTCCTCACAAACAGGAAAATTTCTCCTGGGCCTGTGTGCAGGCAGAGCCCTGAGGAGAGCAGGTGGGACATGGTGCAATGGGCTGGGACACCCAGCTGCAGAGCTCAGGGGACAAGGTTCTGCTGCAGGGCACAGGGATGTCAGTCCCAGGTGGGCGATGTCAGACATGGGGAGGCTGGGGGTGAGGAGCAGGTTGTCCAAACAGGGTCAGCCTGCAAGGGGCTCATTCTTCTGTGTGCCCAGACCTCCTAAGGAGACATTCAGCATCAAGATCACTTGGGAAATGCTTCAGTCAGCTCTTCTCTGAACTGTAATTTAAAACAAAATACTCACTTGATTAAAGAAAAAAACTGATGAGGCTCACTTTGAAATCTTCCTCCTTAACAGAACTCCAAACTGACTCCAATCAGCTGCACAAGCCCTGAAGTAAGACAAAGAGCTCCTGAAGGCTTTCAGTATTTTAATCAGCCTCACAGTGGACTTGGGGATGAATCCAGGACCCTCAGGCACTGAGAGAAGGTTGAAGAAGCTGCTCAAGGAGGCAGAAGCCAAACTCCAAGTCCCTTGGAGCATCAGTGGCCCCACTGAGGGCAGGGAGTGCCAAAGGCTCCCCAGGGACTGGTGAGAGCAGATCCTTGAGGGCAGGATTGCAGGAGCCCGAGGCTGTGAGCAGGGAACTGCAATGCTGAGCAAGGCCTGGGCTGGCTGGAGGAAGCAGAAAGGCCAAGGCCTGAGCCCAGGCCTGGCCCAGCAGGGCCTGTCCCTCACGGGTGGCTCGGGGCTGTTGCTGGGGCAGTGGGATGGCAGGGGCAGCAAGGACAAATGTCATCAAGCTGTGTGACACTCCAGATGCTCATGGAACCAAGGGCCAGTGTGACACAGCAGGGCCTGATGGAAACAAGAGGCCATGGTGAGCCTGCAGGGCTGGAACACCCCAGAACACTGAAATGCTGGGGATAACCAAAGGTTCCTTCACTTGAGTTTCATGCACAAGAGAAACCCCAGCCAGATATTCTCAACATGGCCAGATGCAAAGAAGATTCTTGGTAGGAAGGGACCCACAAGGATCATCCAGTCCATCTCCTAAGTGAATGGCCCACACAGGGATTGAACCCACAACCTCAGTGAAACCAGCTCTAACCAATTGAGTTAAGAGGTCAAAATGACACAAAATTTTGCTGGCAAAATATAAGCAATCAAGGAACATGGACAAAACATTTCATACAACATCCAATTCAATATAAAACTCATATCATAGCATTAAATTCATTGACTTAGAACATTTAACTGAAAAACCTATAACCCTGAAGATACAAAGTTACTCAAAAGTATTTCAGGTAAGTAGCATTAGGAGAAGAAGAAATAGAGAACAACAGAAGATGTATGGAGAAATACAAATATAGGTACCAATGCCGGGGAGAACCCCAGCAAAAGGCAGGATCCACACCATGGGCTGACCTCGTGCTCCGGCTTTTAACACCCTGGGCCTTCATGGGCCCCGCCCCTTGGGAGGGACTTCCAGTTGTTTGCTCAATCAGAGTCAGGGCAGGCACCAGCTGCTATTGTGTGATTGATTGACAGCTCGGCCAATCAGAGCTGGGTTAGCATTGACCCTGCTCTGTGATTGGCAGCTGTGCCAGGCCATGGCTGGGGGCGGGGCTCTGTCCCACCACAAACCAAGGCCTGACCCAGCCCTGGCCCCACACGGGCATTCCGAGCATCCCAAGGTGCCTGGGACATCGATCTCATCCAGCCTGCGACCACGGTGACACTGTGGAACCTCATGGAACCATGGGTCAGTTGTGACAATTTGGACACCATGGTGACACTGTGGTGTTTGATGGAACCAAGGGGCCATTGTGACACATCAGGGCTGTGTGGATCCATGAAAACATTGTGACATTGTGAGGCCTCATGGAAGCACAGGGCCATTGTGACACTGCAGAAGCAAGGGGAACATTGTGACACTGCAGGGCCTCATGGAACCAAGGGAACATGGTGACACTGTGGGGTCCCATGAAACGAAGGGAACATGGAAGAGTTCTGGCTGGCTGGGCCTCCTGGTGATTTCTGGCAGGTCTGGCTGACCCTGGCATGTCGAGGGCTGCCTCTCACCTGCCCCTGAAGCACTGGGGCTCTGGGCTTTCCTTCCTATGGGAGAGAACTGTCCTCCGCCTCTAGCCGTCCATGGCCAAAATTGGGATGCCTCCTCCAAATCTCCCAATATACAAAGATTGTTCCCAGATGAAATCTGCCAGGACTAACAGGACTAACTAACTGATCTGTCTGGCTTGGCCACCCAAGGGCCACCTCTCATCTGCTTTTGAAACACTGGGACCGTGTGCTTTTCTTTCTTATGGGGAAAAACATCCATCTTGACCAGGTGCCCATGGCCAAAATTGGGAATCTCCCTCCAGAATTCCCGATATCCAAGGATTGCTCCCAGACAAAATCTGCCATGACTGACAAGTCTGGCTGGCCTTGGCTTCCTCAGGGCCAGCTCTCATCTGCCTTTGAAACACTGAGGCTCTGTGCTTTCCTAATGAAAAGAAAATAATAATAATAATTTCCTTCTTCCTGGCCAGATGCCCATGGCCAGTATTGAGATTCCACCTCCAAAGTGTCCTATGTCCATGGATAGTCCCTAGATGAAAGGTGCCAGGAGAGACAGGTCTGGCTTGGCCCATGGGTGGCCACTTCTCATCTTGTTCCAAAACCCTTGGACTTCACACTTTGCTTTTCTATAGGAAAAATACATCCATCTCAGCCAGGTGCCCATGGCCAAAATTGGAATTCCACCTCCAAAACTCTGTACCTCCAAGGATTCCTGCCAGGTGAAAGCTGCCAGGACAGACAGGTCTGGCTCCCCTTGGCCTCTTGGGGGCAGCCCTGGAACAAGGCAGGCAGCTCTGAGCCCCTGCATGGCCCCAGCAGAGCCTGTGTGGGAGGGGGTCACTGCAGGGAGCACCATCAGCTGCCTCTGTGTCCCAGGCTGAGCAGCAGAGCCCAGCAGAGGCAGCCCAGGGCCCCGGGCAGCGCAGCCCCCGTGCTCTGCAGAGCAGCAGCCCCAGCTCGGGGCTGTGGGGAGCAGGGCCGGGGCTGCAGCAATGGCTGCTCAGGCCAGCACAGACGTGTTCCCCTGGCAAAGGCTCTCTGGGCAGCTGGCATGTGCCAGGAGCAGAGCAGGAGCCCGTGGGAGTGCAGAGGAGCCCTGGCAAGAGGCTGCCCTGTCCCTGGGGCAGCAGCAGCTGCCTGAGGAGTCCTGGGGCAACTCTCTGCTGCTGTGCTGGGCAGCGGGGCTGGCCCTGGGGCTGCAGCAGCTGCCCGAGCAGAGGCTCTCCTGAGCATTCCAGACACAGAGTGGCTGTCCCTGACCTGCAGTGCCTCCAGTTCCTGCTGCAGGAGGTTACCATGACTGGGTCAACTGCACTGCTGGGCTGGGGCAGGGGCAGGGAGAGAAAAACAAGGGACTCTTGGTAATATAAATCCCTGCAGTGTCAGAATGGTCCCCATGGTTCCGTGGAGCCCCACAGTGTCACAATGGTCCCCTGGCCACAACAGGCCTTGCAGTGTCACAAGGCATCTTTGGTTCTATGGGGCCCACAGCACCTGCTTTGCTGGTAGGCAGGGTCAGCACCAAAGACACAGACACCAACTTCAGGAACAGAGGAATTTATATAATGCAAAAGTGCAAAGAATTACAAAAGGAGAAGCTCAGCAAAGCACATAACCATTAGAAAATAATTACAAAAGGAGAAGATCAGCAATGCACCCAATCATCACTACCAAAGATTGCCTGTAGTGATGAAGAAACAGACAGCACCAGTTACCCCCGACTTTAGCAGCACCCAGATGTGCACATCAGCTGGGGGAAGCTGTCACAGCCAAGGACTGGAGAGCCCCTCCAGACACTGGGAGTTCCTGCAGGTACGCCCACCTCTGCAGGCAACGAGGCTCCAACCTGGCTGTGAGAGGGCCCAGCTTTTACACTGTTAAACAAACAAACTGACATAATTTCTAGTGTGGGAACACCTGGTTTCATTCTCAATTTGGTTTCTCCCAAAGCCTGGCCAGGGCTCACGGAAGAACCAAGGGAGGTGACTTTGACCATACACGCCCAAATAAATGTGGCCAGATGTGACCCTGTCCTGTTTCTAAACACAGAAAGATAAATCCATGTTTCACCAATGCACATATACAGAGATCATATTGCTAACAAAGCTTCATTAATGAGCAGATACAAATATAACATTTGGTTGGAAGGTTCCTCTAGAGGACAGCTTTAGCTCAGGGCTGTTGTTGATGCCTCACCCAGGGCCGGGTGTTCAGGCCTCAGTACTTCAATCATGCTTTGACTTAGAGATGAACTACAACCTTCATAACAATTCTTTCCATAATACAGAACCTTAGATTTAGATATTAGGCATAAAGGCATCGCCTCGTGTTCTTCAATTAAGTGTTGTTCAAGTTCATTACTCACAGCTGTAATTCGCATTCCTTTTAAAACGTACCTAATTAGTTGCTATTTTCTAGGTTCTTTGTCAAATCCCACTTTTTCTTGAGACTGTGTCTCTTGGTAGAAAAGTCTCAGTACTCCATTTCTCAGCACAAAGTGTCACAACAGCTCTAGCATGGAATCATAATACACCAAGTGCTCATGCTGCAATGATTACAGTGACTGCCACAAATTCATTTCACAGCAGCCTCCAATTTGGAAGCCAATCCCACCATGAGGAATTTTCTTCTTTTTGCCACTCTTCTGCTGCTCTTTCTATCGAGGTGATTCCAGATTGTTGGACTTCAAACCCAGCACTGATAGACACTCCTGCAACATTCCTGTCCTAGAAAAGCACAGGTTCCTGCCTGGCCAGCAAGCAGATAATCCAAGGCCATGTGGCTCTGTAGAGCCCCAATTTGTGTTTGTTGGAACTCAGAGGATGTGCTATTGGATATGTTAACAGCATCACTTTTTACTTCTTCTAATAATTGATTTAGCTCATTAATGTAAACTCCACAGGACAAGGCAGTGCACATGGGGCACAGGGTGATACAGAATCTTTGGCTTTCTGAAATCAAAGGCACCCCTTGGGTGGAAAATGTTTTCCAGCCCCAATTCTTCCTCGTGCTTGTTGCCAAAGTACCTTCAAGGGAGGCATCAATACTGCCTGGAAACAGAACCCAAACTTGCCTCTAAACGGCTTCCTAAAGGATGTCTCCACACACCCAGCAGCTCCCATTCCCAGTACCAAAGGTCTGATTTCCTGTTTCCCACTGTGGGCTGCTGATGGATCCAGGGCTCCTCCCTGTGCTCCTGCTGTGTCCCTGGTGCCTTCGGGACACAGGAGTTTCACAGTGGCCCTGCAGCTGGGAGTGCTGTAACACTGACCTGACCAGCTCCAGCACCCCGAGTTCTACTGACATTGGGAGCGATGGTAAAGCACAGAAATCCTTTCACATTGTGGCCTCTAACTGTAACAGGGCTTGGTTTCTCCTGAAGGGAAATCATAGTGAATCCTGTAAAACTGGTAATTGTATTCCCTTGTTCCACAGTGCAGTTTCTGTTATGAGTTATGAGTCAGAGCCCAGTGACAGAGTTCTGGCCGCCCCACTGAGTGAGCCCTCCAAGGGAACCCCATTCCTCCCAACATCAGTTGACAACATTTCCAGCGATTAGGTAAACTGAGTATTTTGGTTACTTTGATCTTTAAATTTTCATAAGAATTTCATGACTCATCCCTTGGAGAAACTCTAGAGGTGTTTCTGGCAAGCAAAGATTCTGGCTGACTCTCAAGACACAACTTGAACAAGACAGTACTTTAGTGACAAGGTTATTCATTCTTTTTCCTCCATCTCATTCGGGTTAAGAACAATAATTCTGTTGTCCATGGAGCTGATGCCTTTTTAATTCCACACTAATGTCCCCAAGGTCCTTTGCTGTCCAGCTTTACTGCACTGCCTGTGGCTGACAAGGCTTGGTGGGGTCCTTTCCCCTCGGGCTGGAGAGACGCCAGGTCCCAGCTCCTGAGGGGCCCCCGGGCTCCTGGATGGAATTTGTGTGGAGGTCCCTCAGTGTCACATCAGCCTTCACATGGAGCCCCGTGGATCAGAGCATTTTCCAAAGGGGGCGTTGGGGCAAACAGGGAGATTTGGTCTGGCAGGATCTGTAAAACAATATCCCATAACATCCACTTGTTCTGGCACAGAGCACTTGTGTGCAGGGACACATTCCCATTGCTTCTGCCCAGGTTTCAGGATTCAATCAGTGTTGTCTTTCCCCAGAGCTGTTCCTTCAGCTGGCCTGGGAGGGCCATTTGGCCTCTGCACCCACACTCTGGCTCCATTATTAGGGCTGCTGGATCCAAACCCTCTGTCTCTACAAACAGAGGTGGATTTGAGGTGGATCTCCTTCTTTCACAATTGTTGTTAAAACTGCAGTATCAGTAACTGTGCCACCCTGCCACGGGGTTGAATAATCCAATCTTGTTCACTATTACTTAACCGAATTACTTAAATTTCTCCTAGATCATCTGCATCAGTTCTTCCTTCCATGACATGAACACTTTGTAAGGCCAAGCTCCAGCGAGCAGTTATCAAACCAAAGTGTCCTGGAGGAATCTGAATTCCTGTTCCTGTATTGTTAAGTCTCATTTGCTTCTGATTTATCCTAATTAATTCCAGTGCATGAAGGCCCAGCCCTGCAGCCTCTGGGGGGCCCTGTCAGGGGCCATCACACCCAGAATAATTTCCCAGGCAGTCACAGTGTCAATTTCCATGGCTGTATTTGCAAATTGGGTGCAGCCATGCACAGCCAGGAGGTTTCCATTTCCCAGTGGGCCCACTGTTAAGGGCATGGAGCACATCTGGGAGATGGGTTCTCCACTGGGACAGGTTCCCAATTTCCTCATATCTTCAACTACTCTTTTAACAATCCCTTCATCTGTTCAACCAATCCTGCAGCTTGTGGATAATCTGGTATATGAAAACCCCTTATGTCTTATTCACTGCATTTTTCACAGGAACACACAAAGCATTCCACATCACAGTACCAGCAAACCCCACAAAAATAGCCAATTTCATCCCTTCCTCCTTTATTCCTTGTATACAATTTGCAAAGTTTACCACTGATGTTTGGGTCTTGGCTAGTCCTTTTCTGTAGGGTATTCAGTGTCACAGTGAGCAGCCAAAGCTGACATATTAGCATTGTCAGCATTATTTCACATTATCAATTTTTAATGATATCTAAAAAAGAAGATCATGTTATATTTTTATATAACCATTATTATGAATAATAATATTCTATTTCACTTGAAGAAATGAACCCAAGCTCAAGATTTAAACCCTCCTCTGTCACTCCATGTGGGAGTGTTCCAAAACCGATTCTTCCTTCTGTTGGTGCTGTTTCCAATGTGCTGTCAGCAAAATCCATCCTTGTCTTCCCAAACCCACAAGTTCTTTTCTTTTTCTGAGATGCAATTTTTGGATGCTTTGATAGTGCTGAATAAACAAACTGACAGCACTTCTAGTGAGGGAACAGCTGCTTTCATTCTCCTCTTGGGTCCCTCCCAGAGCCTGGCCAGGGCTCAAGGAGGACCCAAGGGAGCTGACTTTGACCATACAGCCCCAAACAAGGCCAGATGTCAGATTTCGTGGCCTTGTCTGGTTTTAAATGCAAAAAGGTCAATCTATGTTTCCCTAAGGAGTGGATACATCTATCACAATGCCAATGATCCTGCATATTTCAGGAATGAGTGGATACAAAGATAACCTTTGGTTGGAAGGTCCATCGAGAGGTCACCTTTGGCTCAGGGCCTGTTGTTCAGGCCTCACTCAGGCCTTGGCACTTCAGGACTGGGTTTAGTGCTGAACTTGACACTGCTGGGTGAATGGCTGGACTGGATGAGCTCAGAGGTCTTTCCCTACAGAAAGGATTCCATCTGCTGCATTCAGCTAGGTCCATGTTAGCAGCAACTTGTTACTTTGGTCAAAAAAGTTCCCTCTTGGTCAGCTCTTGTGGCCTAAGGCTTCAGCTCCTTTAGCTCCTGGTGCTGAGCTGCTCATGCTGAACGAGATGACTCAGGGAGAAGAACACAGTTCATCCAATTCCTTCTGGGACACTGAGAGGGGAGGCTGTGGAAACAGAAACATTGTTTGCTGTGCTCTCCTCCCTGCCCTTCACACCTTTCAGCACTTTGAACCAGCCAAGAGCTTTCTCCAAGGGTGCAGTGAAGCAGCTGTTCCTGCTCCCAGCTCTGGCTCTTCCCAGTCTCTCTGACCTTGACTGGTTTTGTCCCTCTTGCTGTGCCCTCTCTTCCCCCTGTGCTTGGTGGCTGCTGCCCAGGATTGTGGAACTGGCACAGATCAGGGGCTCCAGCCCCTCCTTTCTCTGCCCTTGGAGCTGCCTGCTCACAGCAGCCTTTTCCATCTGGAAGCTCCACATGGACAGGGAGTCCTCACCTCTGTTCCTTGCACAACCTCCAGGAGCCCAGGGCTGCCATCTCCAGTCCCTGCTGGCCCTGGGGGCTCCCAGGTGGCCCAGGCTGCTGTGACACCACTGCACACGGGAGGGAAGAGTGGCAGGGGCTGTGCTGAAAGTCAAGTCCATGTGCTGCTGCTGCTGCTGCTGCTGCTGCTGCTGTGGGGGTCATTTGTCCAGCCCTGCCCCAGAGTCAGGGATCAGATCCAGGCCCTGCTGCTGTTCCCTTGGGATCAGCCACAATTTGGGTGTTGTTGTCAGTGCCAGCAGAGACGGTGGCTGGAGCAGCTGGTGCTGACAGTGTCCAAAGCCCTGGGGTCAGAGGGGAAGCTGCCCCTTGCTCTCCCTCTGCCCCACACTGAGTTGGGCCGGGCACAAGTGGGGCAGCACAGCAAACAGGGAGCCTGTCAGTCCCTTCCAGCCCTGTCTGCTCAGAGTTTGGGCCTTGGAGCTCCAGGTGGACAAAGGCAGCTGCTCCTGGTCCCTCTGTGTGTCCCCGTGCTCAGCAGTGCTGCTCCATCAGTCTGTGCCCAGCAATGGGGAAAAGCCTCAGCCCTGCAGGGCCAGAAGCTGCCGGGCTCTGCCTGAGCAGCTCAGCCAGCAGGAAGGAGATGCTCAACACGGGAACCAGGAGCAGAGGACGCTCCTATTTTATGGCATATTTTCTGTTTTAAGGAAAAGAAAAAGGAAAAAGAAAAGGAAAAAACCTCTATAAAATGTGAAAGATAAAAGCAAAACCCAAGTGTGCAGTGAAAAATCTTCTGTAACTTTAAGAGGTAACTGATCTTTTGTAACAGAAAACTCAGTTATTCACTTTGCAAATGAGTCAATGGCATTGATACATCTTACTGGCCTCTGTAACCTTTTTAAAAAAGATTTTGGGATTTGTTTCCAATACTGTTCTTTTAAATTGTGATGAAATTGGTGTGAAACAAGAAGAAATTGCTTTGTGCCCTGCCAGCTCCTGGCAGGACTGGCAATCTCAACTCTGTCACCGCCCAAATCTTTTAGAAGATGCCCTTCCTTCTCAGCCTGTGAATGAGCTGCACATTCCCTTTGAAACTGTCAGAGGCTTCTTAAAGACACAAAGTCCCACTTACGGCTTTTTGCTTGGTTTGGAAGTGCAGAAGGGCAATTCTCCATCCATCAGCTCCAGACTGCACTGCCTTAGGAACACGGCCCACTCGCCAGGTTTTGCCCACTCGTGGCACTTCTAGAGGAGGAAGAAAGTGCAATTGCACAATTCTGACCAAAAAGGAATGACAAGTGGGACAGACTACACATCTTGTGGAGATCCAGGCGTTCAGCTGGGACTGTGGAGAGTTTGGGTTCTTGCCAACTGGACGTGTGTCCCTAACTGCAATGTCTTGGCCTGCAGGAGAGTCTCCCTCACCTGCAAAAGCAGAAAGCTCAGGCGCTGTGCTCGGAACGGGCTCGTCTGATGCAAAGCTGTCAGAGCCATGTGAGGGCAGAGCGGGCCCAGCCGTGCCCAGGGCTGAGCCCAGCAGAGCCCTGGCAGAGCCCAGAGCAGCCTCAGCATCTGCAGAGCCCGGCTGCAAGGAGAGAAACCAGAAACCGCCCGTCAGCTGAAGGCTCCTGTCCCCCTTGTCCCAGCTCCTGCCGTGCCCAGGCCATGCTGGCCGTGCCCAGAGCTGGGCACAAACCTCCCAACCACTGCTGCCTCTGGGAGCAGAGCAGGAGGGCAGGACTGTGCCCAGCCTGCAGCCAGCCATGGCACATCCAGCCCCTCAGCAGCTGCCCAGAGCCAAAAAGCAGCTTGGCAGCCAACTGAAGAATTCATGGCATCTGCCCCAGCAATTGGGGAAATCTTTGGTGCCCAGCCAGGCTATGCTGTGCCCAGATCTGGGAGCATCCCCCTGGCTGTGGACTCACCCACAAATTGGGTGTGGAGTGTGTCTGTGAAGAAGGTGCCAGAATCAAAGTCAATCATCTTCAGCTGGCCAGGTCGAGGAAGAGATTCTTGTCATTGAGGGTGTCCTTGGTGTCTCTGGCAGCAGCCCCACCTGGAACAGCTTCTCTAGGGGCTCCTTCTCCTTCCCTGGGGGCCAGACCAGGCTGTCAGTGTTCTGCCCAGGGCCCCAGCCATCAGTGAACCAAACAAGCAAACCTAGGGGGGATGGTGGCCACCAGTGCTTGCCACACCAGGTCTCCAGCTCAGCTCCAGCCCAAGAGCTGCATGCTCCCTTCTAATGATCCCTGCTCAGAGCTACAGGCACTCTGGTTTGCTTTGCCACTGATTGCCAAGGGATGTGTGCAGCTGTTACCTGCCAGGCTCCTGGATCCATCTGTGCCAGTGGATCTCTCCCATCTTCTAGGGCAGATGAACACCCTGAATCCAAGGATCGTGGAAAAGGTCTTCTAAGGATGGCCTGTCCAACGGTTGCATGGACAAACACCTCTTAATAACATCTTGGCACTCTGAAGAGAGAAACCAGAAATCACCAGTACGTTGCAGAAGTTGCCTCCCCCCCTTCCCCCCTTTCCCGTGCCCAGGCCATGCTGGGTGTACCCAGGGTTGTGCCTAAACTTCCCCATGGATTTACTGTTTAGAGAAGAGCAGGAGAGCAGGACTTGTGCCACCTCCTCAGCAGCTGCCAGAGCAGGACGCTCACGACCCCACTGCTGTCTCCCAGCACTGCTATTCCCCCCTGCCCAGGGATGAGGATCCACCTTGAGAGAGCCGTTGTGGGAACAAGATCCGTCCCCAGATGATCTCCTGGCCCCTCCTGAACGGGTGCTTCCCCACGACCAGGTGGTACAGCAGGAGGCCCAGGGACCAGATCGTTGCTGCCTCGCCGTGGTAGTGCTGGTGGTGGATCCACTCTGGTGGGCTGTAGGACAGGGTTCCTATGGAATACAGATGGAGTTCAGAAGGAGGATGCTGCGGCTCCCAGAGCCTCGCCTGAGCGGCACACGGGGTGACTCGCTGCCCTCTCACCAGCACTTGGGACTTGCGTACAGACTCGGGGCTGGAAAAGAAGCCACTGGTGCTGGAAGAGGGCAGCCGAAGCCTTGAGAAGGCCCAACCATGACACGCAAAAGAAAAACCCACCCAGGGGTGGAGAAAACCCACTCTCCTCCCCACCTGCACGGCCCTCAGAAAATGTTAGTAAGCCAAGGCAAACAAGGGGAGAGGTGCAGTTCGAGCCCTTCCTCGCCTGCACACCAAACCAGCCAGGGCACGGAGTCAGAGCCCCCCCCCCCCCGTTACCCCCATGGGGTTTTTGTCGGCCTGGCTGCCCCAGCTCCAACCCCAGCCCAGGGCAGAGTGGGTGATGAAGGCTGTCAGCAGGGCTGGGAGCTGGCCCCCCTCACACCCCCACCCAAATCAACTTGGCTCAAGCATTAATCCCATCCCCGCTCCAATAGGAAGAAGCCTCAGTGCTGCACCCCAGCTGGGCCATAAGATGCCCAGGAGCATCCCCTGGGAGGGCTCACCTGCAAACTGGGTGTAGGCTGTGTCCTGGAGGAAGGCGCCACAGCCAAAGTCGATCAGTTTCAGCTGTCCGGTGGCCAGGTCGAGCACGATGTTCTCGGGCTTGATGTCCCTGTGCAGGACCCCGCAGCTGCTGCAGTGCCGCACGGCCTCCAGCACCTGGCGGAACAGCCCCCGCGCCTCCTCCTCCGGCAGGAACCTCCGCTCCGCCAGCAAACCCGACAGGTCCTGGCACCGCTCCGGACGCTCCAGCACCAACAAGAAGCTGTTGGGCAGCTCAACCCACTCCAGGAGCTGAATGACAGCAGCACACCCAGAGGACACCTTGTCCAGCAGCACGATCTCCAGGGGCGCACGGGCGCCGTGGGGCTGCGCGAGGACCACGATGCCGTCAGTGGGGCTGAGGCCGTGCCAGGGCTCTGGGACCCCTCAGCCAGCCCGGGACGCTCTGTATCCCCCGCTCGCTCTCCCTGCAGGGCTCCCGGCGGCTCCCACCCTGCCGGGCCCCAGCTCCTCGCCGCCCGGCACGCCCCGGCTTCGGCCGCTGGCCCCGCTCACTCACCAGCTCGCCCCAGTGCCGGATGCGATCCCGTGGCACGCATTTGATTGCCACCTGCGAGCAAGGAGTAGAAGCGGACTGAGCTTACCGCCCGCTCCGCCGCGCCCCGGCCTCCTCCTCTTCCTCCTCTGCCTCTCTTCCTCCTCCCCCGCCCTCCTCCTCCTCGTCCTCTGCCCGCCGCCGGCCCCGCCACTCACCGGGGCGCCGTCCGCGAGGCGCGTCCCCGAGTAGACGCTGCCGAAGCCGCCGCTGCCCAGCAGCGAACCCAGCCGGTACCGCTCCTGCAAGGCCTCCTGCGCCTTCCCTGCGGGCGACACGCGGCCGTCAGCGCTCGGCCCGGGGCCAGACACGGCCCCCGAGCGCCCCCCGACCGTCCCGGGCCGGGCATCCCCACCCGCCCCGGGCCCCGGCGGCTCAGGGCCGGCGGCCGCGCTGCCGAGCGGCGGAGCTCGGGCCGGGGAACCCGCAGCGGAGGCGGCGGGAGCGGCCGCGCCGCGTGTGTCCTCCGCGGGCCCCGGGAGGAGCCGGCACCGGCGCCGAAGCCGCGACTGGACTCCGCGTCGGGGCCGGCACCGGGCTCGGGACAGGCGGAGCCAAAGAGCGGCGATGCCACCCCCGGGCCAGGCACTGATGCCCGCCCAGCAGCGCCAGCGCCAATACCGCCAGAGCCGGGCGGAGGCGAGGCCGCGGCGGGACGGCCGGGGGCGGGGACGGGGCAGCCCCGCCCGGGGCCGGGAGTGGGGTGGGGACATGGCCCGGCCTGGCACGGGGAGAGGAGGGGCCGGGACAGGGACACCGAGAGGGGAGGGGGAGGCCGGGAAAGGGGTACTGGGAGAGGCTGCGGGACACCGCGACAGAGTGTGGGACAGCGGGAGAGTGAGACGAGGAACAAGAGAAGGGACGTCGAGGGTCTGCGGGATCGCTTCTTCTCTGCTGCTGCTGCTGCCGAAGCGCCGCGAGCGTTTGTCCGCGAGTCCGTTCCCCGTGTGCCCGTTCCCCGTGTGCCCGTTCCCTGTGTGCCCGTTCCCTGTGTGTCCGTTCCCCGTGTGCCCGTTCCCCGCGTGTCCGTTCCCCGCGAGTCCGTTCCCCGCGTGTCCGTTCCCTGTGTGTCCGTTCCCCGTGTGTCCGTTCCCTGTGTGTCCGTTCCCTGTGTGTCCGTTCCCCGCGTGTCCGTTCCCTGTGTGTCCGTTCCCTGTGTGTCCGTTCCCCGCGTGTCCGTTCCCCGTGTATCCATTCCCCGTGTGTCCGTTCCCCGTGTGTCCGTTCCCTGTGTGTCCGTTCCCCGTGTGTCCGTACCGCCCCGTGCGCCCCGGGGCAGCACGGGCCGCTCCGCACTGGGGCCAAACTGAAGTCACGGAGCATCTCTTCCTCCTGCACCCACTCAAAACCACCGTCTTGTTTAGCTGCTTCTTCATTGGAACTGTGATAAATGTGATTCGTGACAATTAAATTGTAATTATATTAACAAAATTGTATTTAGATCAATAGAAGACAATTGTTACAGAGTGAGATGGGTGAGACAGGGCAAAGGACATCTTCCAGATGTTGGGAGTCGAAGAAAGATGTTGGAAGGGAGTAGTAGAAGGACGTAGGTCTGACAAGCAGCATCTAGAAATACAAAGTTTCGACCTTGAAATGGGACAAAATGGGCCAAAATGGGATGATTCCAGGCATGGGACTCAAAGTCTTGCTATGGAAAACATCTGCTCAGTCACATAGTGGCCATGCGCTCCCCGCAGGTTACACAGCAGACACTGAGGAAGACGATGAGCCTTCATCGGAAATAAGACCCTCAAAATGATGAGAGACCCCCTAACCCATTAGTAGAGCATGTGCCATACAACACACTGACATAGATTTTAGGAATAGAAACTAGGAGGAGTTTTCTCTAAACTTCTATAGCCTACAGTATATAAGTGGGATTGTCAGCCTTGATGCTTTGGTACGTGAGGAAGGGCGAGCCCCTCCTCGTACCCCTGGTAGGGGGAAGGCCCCCTCCCCGGTCAGTTATGCTTATGCTTTATACAAACCTCAATTATACTAAATTGCTTACTCTCAAATTTTACTTTTCCTGAAATATAAGTATTCAATATTCATTTTAATACTTTGATTGTATTAATTTCTAATACTTTGATATTTTTGTAGTCCTCTCTAATACTTTAATTGTATCAATTTTTAATTGTTATTATTAAAAATTTGCTGCTACATTTAATCTCGTTGCTTGATAAATTGGAAAAATAGAATATCATTCACAACAGAACTTTTATTTCCGGCAGGCCTGCAACTTGTCCCCTGTGCTCGCATGCCCCGGGCCCTATCCCGCCCGCTCGCCCCGCGCTGCAGTCTGTTCCTCACAAGCAAGCAAAGCGCTGTCCGCACTTTCCTCTGGAGCAGAGCAAAGTGCCGAAGGAGGAGCCTGCCAGGGCCAGGCAGAGCCAGCCCCGTGGGAGGGCAGAGCAGCACATGAGGAGTGAGAAATGCAGCCCCTGCAGGGCAGCGCTGCTCTCCGGCCGCTCCGGGTGGGCAGCGGCAGCAGAGGGGCCACGCCCGGCGCGGTGCCCTCGTCCCCAGGCCTGTTCCTGTTTTCTTGTTCAGTTCCGGGTGAAAATCGCAGACTGCCGACAGGAGAATTAAAATAAAAGAATGAAACTGCTATTTTTGCCGAGTTTGGATGCCAGTCCAATACAGCAGCTCAGCTGCCTGCCTCCTCCCTGCCAATCCAGCCCTTTCAGCCTGGAGCAAAGGCCCTCTCTGCAAAGAAACTGCTGGCTGCTTTATTTGTCCTGCTGTTCATCGACACAGCTAGAAAAGCAAATTAGTTTGGATCCTCAGTCTGTCAAAACATGTGAGCTTTGCCATGTTAAGCCAAGGGACGGAGTCTTGACCCCTGCACGATGTCCTAGGAATCACCTTTGTTGCTGCTGTGTATTGTCACTGCTGAGGGTGAAATACTGTGAGAGCACGTGCCCTGTCTCTAGAACCCATAGCCAACCTAAGTGCTGTGCTTTAAAATCTTGCATTTGCAGGTTTCTGATGTCTCCAGCATTGCTTTCAAAGCAAAACAGGGAGAAGGCAAACTGTGTGTAGCTAATGATACTGCAGAGTGCATCAAACTTGCTAAGTCCTAGGTCTTCGAGGTAAGATCAGTTGATGTAGAACCAGTGCAACACAGAAAAGGGGAGCGTATAAGGAAAGGAATTAATAGTATATGTGAACATCTTGGGTTGTTTCCTTCCATTGTCATTTCACTTCTGGAAAGCTGCTCTGCTGTTCCAAGCATTTTCTCTACATTGGTGTTTGCTCTTTTCACAAACTTTTCCTGGAGGACGAGCTCCTGTCACAAGACGTGCCACCAACTGCAGAGTCTCTTAGCTTTCCACACTGTGCGTGCTGCACTGTCCTGCAGCAAAGCAGGACAAAGGTTTTGAGAACTTGAAAACTTGTCCTTTCTTTTGCTGGTGGGCTGGGGAATTGTGCCGTGGGTAAGGTTTTCACTGTTACTGTTCTGATCTAAGAAAACAGGAGGTGGTACCAGGACTTGCTAGGGAATACAAGCCTGGCTGAATTCAGAGAAAGACTCTCCAGGGCCTGCAGGCAGAAGTGGAGAGTTGTGTGATAATCATTCCAACCTCTCAGTGGACGTCTTGAAAATTATCTGGAATGTGAAAATGGTCTGACAGAGGGAGTTTGTTTCTGAGTTCGGTGTAGACGATTCCACATCCGGTGCATTGGTGCATAAATCAAGAGTACAATCCGCTCATGATAAGCACCAGAACAAGCTGGACCTCTCAAAGTAGCCAACTAAAAGAATCTGAACAGGAGAAATGTAGGGAATGGCTTGGTTAACCTTGCCTATGTTATAGATAATAAAAAGATTTAGCCGAATTGAGTATAATCAGAAATAAGTGATAATTTATTTCATGGCCGGGATACAGTCCACGACAGCCAAAATCACAAAGAGCAACGCCGAGCCCGGGTAAACACACTGTGATCCAAACTCTACTGCTCCGGATTGCCCAGTGTTCACAAAACCACTTTTCAGTCCAGTTTATATACAGTTTTTCATAGCCTGGAGCAGAGGACTTTGTCTCCTTTCGTTGCTTCGCATATTCATGTATTTTATTCATGTAGTTTCCTTTCTCTGCATGGGGCTGGACAAAGCCATATTCTGGGAGACCATGAATTCTGATGAAGGCAGGCCTTGGTTTAGGGAAGTTGGTATTGAGATGTATTTTTCCCGATTAATCCTGGGTGCTTGGCGCTCAGTGTCTGGGTGTTCTCTGGACTGTTTTTGAAGAGAGCCATCTCCTTGTGGCCACGTCCATTCACTTGTTAATTTGGGCTGTCCTGCTTTTGTTGGCTGTTACAATGTTGTGGTGAAGCAATCTGTGTTGGTTTTTTTTCCATTTGTGGTTTTCTTTTTGGTTTCTGAGTTTATTTTATTCATACAAACACTGTTTATTAATTTACAACTTTACACGAATTACATCAGATATTACACCTGGAAGAAGGGTAATTTTTTCTAATAATTACTAATCCATTCCCTTGGCTTTTGGCTTTCTTAGCAAGGCCATTTCCATCCCAGGAGCCATCACAATGTCACAACAGACCCTTGGTTCCATGAGGTTCCTGCAGCAGGACTTCCCCTATGGCCCAGCAGAGCTCATCTGTTCTGTCCATCAGCTGGGCCATCACTCAGGGCATCTTCCCCCTCTCAGGAATTGCTGAGATAACCCAGGCTGGACATCTGTCCTGTCCTGAGTTCTCTCTGGTGCCAGGGAGGTGGAATTCCCAGCTGGCCATGAACATCTGGCCTTGAGAGCAGCCTGAAGGGAGATGAGCCTTGAATTTCTGAGTGACACACACTTCACTTTACAAACTATAAAAGCCACACAGAATTTTCACCAAGCAGAAATCTTCTGCATAGTCCCTGCAAATGGGTAGGGTTCCTCCCCCAAGTCTGGATGCATCTTTGTGGTTCCTTTTCTGGAAGCTGAGTGAAAGGGCTCCATGTGTACTCCCTCATCAGTTTGGTGCTAAGTTCCATTGATTCTTGATCTCTGCTATTTCTTCACTAGCTGTAATATAGGGAACTTCATTGTGTACTGTGTTTGTATCTACCTGTACTTCTTTTGTTTCTCCTGTGCAGTAAGTAGTCCGTTTAAAGTCTCTTGATTAATTTTGAGTCCATCCAGTAAATAATTTATTTTATATTAAATCTAATCAGGCATTCTAAGGAACTTGAGAGCAAGAGCAATTTGGAATTCAGGTCACCTGAAACAGAGCTACTGCCAGAAAAGTGAGCATAAGGCAGGACTTGTCTAAGCTTTCACTCCAGTCAAAACATATTTCAATTAAAAACAAAAAGAGAGGAGCACTACTTTCCTATTTATTTTTTTGTGTTTATAGATTGGTATCAGCAATCTCCAGTTGATATTGATCCCAAGCACCTCCTAATGCAGTCTGAATAGAGATGAAAATCAAGACCCTTTGTGGCTGACAATCAGTCACACTCTGTCCCTACCCTCACCCCACCATTTCCCCCATCCAACCCCTGGCACTCAGAGCAGTCTTGTGCAAATCTGAGCTCCCTCCCCTCCAGGCTGTGCCTGCAGCTTTCAGCTCCTTGGCACCAACTCCCACCTGCTTTCCTTGGAGAAGGAGCTGCCCCAGACACAGAGGGATGTTCATTTATTGTCAGCAAACAAAACCAAAGGCAGGCACAGCTCCATAAAAAACAGAATTCCAGCCCAAGGAGTGCTGGGCAATGGAGCCACATCCAGGGGTGTCCCCAGTGCTCAGGACTGGGGCCAGGGCAGTGAAATCTCTTTCTTGCTGGTGTGGACGAGGCCATGGAGGGCACCCTGAGTCAGTGTCCAGGTGAGGCCAAGCTGGGTGGGAGTGTGGCTGTGCTGCAGGGCAGGAAGCTCTGCAGAGGGATCTGGACAGGCTGGAGCCATGGGCCCAGGACAATTGGATGAGGTTCACCAAGGCCAAGGGCTGGGACCTGTCCTGGGCTCACAACCACCCCAAATCCCTGCCTGTGCCTGCCCCTGATCCCCACAGCCTGTCCTGTTTCCTTCATCCCTGCATTGCCAGGGAATTTCTGGGACAAGGCAGCTCTGCTGTGGGGATGGAGGGAGGTGCAAGTGCCAGCTCTGCAGTGGGAACCACAACTCATCAGGTTTGTGTCCTTTGGGGGTCAGCAACTGGTGAGACTCAGAGGCACAGAAGGTTTCACTTCGTGGCCAACATAAAAAAAGGTACCCATGATAAAATTCAATAAACTTCAAAATTCTTTCCTCAGCTCTGTGCAATGTCAAAGCAGTATCTGATGTATCCACCATGAACAAGGTATTTCCATACAGGAACAGTTTTAGACACAGACATTAGAAAGGGTGATTCTGTGATAGATGTAGACACAATTAAGATGTTGACTAATGTGGAATGACCAGAGAACAACTGGAGGGGGAAATCTGGGAGCAATGGCAAGGCCATAGGAGCTGGTCTAGGGAAGAGATGTCCTTAGACATGGCCATTTAAACAGGAGAGGTGGAAACACCCAAATGAAGAGGGACATGAAATAATAGAGAGTGTAGTGGTAACACAGGTACAGGGGAAGATCAGTATTTCTTGTCCTGCCATCAGTACACACACAGGAAATTTCTGTTCTCTCCTGGTGGGAAATTTTTGACATTTCTTAAAGTACTCAAATGCCCCAGCTAATGAGATGTGCTCGTCCACCTCACAAGCTGCAGGTCCCCTACAGCCCCAGAGGGCTCCTGTCCCATAAACATCTGCTGCAGCCCATTCCAAAATCGGGAGCAGCATCATCCCAAGATCATCAGGGAGCTGAGGTTGGAATGGACCTCAGGGAGTCTGCAGCCAAACCTGTCAGGAACTGGGTCAGACCAAGGGGTTCAAGGCTTGATTTGATGTGGATTGGAAAATCCCAAAGGCCAGGGATGGGGCAGCATCTCAGAACCTGTCTGAGCCCATGGGAACAAAGGTTTTCCACATGTCCTGTCTGATCTCCCCTCATTCCCCTTCCACCCATTGTCTTTTGTCCCCTCCAGCCCCCCCAGTGCAGAGCCTGGCTCTGTGTTCTCCATCAGCTCCTGGCTGGCACTGCCAGGCTGGCATGAGGAGCCCCTCAGCCTTCCCTGCTCCAGGCTGGACAAGCCCAGCTCCCTCAGCCTCTCCTCACAGCCAAAGGGCTCCAGCCCCACCTTGGAGGCCCTTCCCTCACCCTGCTCCAGCTGCCAGACATCTTTCCTGCCCTGGGCAACCCAAACCAGGCCCCAGTGACCTGGATAATCCACGGCCTTGATGTCCTGGTCACACAGTCCTGGCCCCTTGTCCCCGTGTCAGGCTCTGGGGTTGATTTGTGGAACATCCTTGGGGGAGGCTGTGGCTCCAGGTGGAGCAGGGGGATCCCGGGGGACAGGGGACCCTGCTGGGCATGAACAGCTTTGGACTTGTCTGGGGAAACTGTGAGGGGGGGCTGGGGCAGAGTGACCAACGCAGTGACCTCACACAACCCTGCTGGGATGTCACACAGCCCCTCCTGTGATGTCACAGCCTGCCCTGTGATGTCACACCTCTGTCCTGTGATGTAACAGTCAGCTCTGTGATGTCACAGGGACAGCCTGTGATGCTCAATGGCCTCACATAACCCACTGTGTGATGTCACAGCCCACTCTGTGACCTCATGTTACCAGATGATAAACTGCCTACCCCAGGTGAGCTAACACCATTCTTGTTCTCCAAAACCACTGGCCTCTGGAACCTGCACAATGCCCGTTGTGGAAGAAGCAGGACTCAGTGTTCTGCCAGCTCAGCCAGGCCAACTGGAACATTGGGGTCCACGACCACCAGGGACCACCAGAGAGACCCCCAGGACAGAAGAACCCATGGGTAAAGGGGAGGGGAAATATGTTAATGATTTTGGGGAAATTATTATCATATGTGTGTTTAGTCCAGGACAGTCAATGAATAAGTTCGCAAAGCACAGAATATAAACAGAATCTTTCCTGTACTTGGCTTTGGGAGGAGCTGTCCCCTGTGTATCCAGCCAAATAAAGAATGCTGCTCTTTAATGCTATATTGGTGTAAAGGATTTTTTTATTTTACTGAATGTTTGGTAACACTCGCACTGCCCAGGAAAGTTCTGTCTCCTGCTGTTCATAAACAGAGAAGGGTTGGTGGGAGATGTGGTGGTCAGAGGCTGTTTGGGGTAGAGTGACCATGAAATTATTGAGTTTTTAAATATTCTGTGAAAGAAGGAGGGGCCTCAACACAATTTCTACATTGCCCTTACAGAGAACAGAATTCAGCCTATTCAGGATACAGATTTGGGCATAACTGACTTTTTAAAGGGAAACAAGAAAAGTTTTAACAACTTAAAAACAAAGCATTCCAAGAAGGATGGAGAAACTTCAAGAAAGAAATCATGAATGAGAAGGAGGAGCATGTCCCAGTGTGCCAGAAGTGAGCATATGAGGAAAATGACTGGCCTGGCTGGGTATGGAGCTTTTTCTAGGCAATCAGGGAGAAAAGAGGGTGCATCACCTTTGGACAGAGGTGCAGGCAACTCAGGAAACGTTTAAGGATGTTGTTAGGTCATGCAGAAAGAAAATGAGAGAAGTGAAAACTCAATTAGGACTTAACCTGGCCACTTCTGTGAAAAATAATAGAAAATATTTGTATAAATAAGTTATTAGCAAACCATGGGACAAGGAGAATCGCAGCTCTTAATTGGATGCTGTGGGGAATATAGTAACTAAAGATGAGAAAAAGGCTGAGACACTTAACCCATTCATTGCCACAGTTTCCAAATATTAGACAGGATGTCCTCAGTACCAGTGTTCTTCTGAGCTGGGAGATGGGGACAGGGAGCAGAACAGACCCCTGTAATCCAGGAGGAAGCAGCTGGGGACCTGCTGAGCCACTCAGATGCTCACAGGTGTCTCTGGCACCAGATGGGATCCATCCTAGGGGGATGAGGGAGCTGCTGGATGAGCTCCCCAAGCTGCTCTCCATCATTTCTCATCAGTGCTGGCTCAGCAGGGAGGTGCCAGAGGACTGGAGGTGCCAATGTGAGCCCATCCCCAAGAAGGGCTGGAAGGAGGATGTGGGGAACTGCAGGCCTGTCAGCCTGACCTGGGTGCCTGGTGAGGTGATGGAACAGATCACCTTGAGTGCCATCACAGGGCACCTACAGGATGGCTGAGGGATCAGAGCCAGCCAGCGTGGATTTCAATATCTGCACTGATGATCTGGATGAGGGCATTGAGTGCAGCATCAGCAAATGTGCAGATGGCACCAAGCTGGGTGTGAGTGTGGATGTGCTGGAGGGTAGGAGGGCTCTGCAGAGGGACCTGGACAGGCTGGATTCAGGGTCCAAATCCAACAAACTGAGGTTTAACAAGACCAAGTGCTGTGTCCTGCATTTTGGCCACAACAACACCTGCAGTGCTCCAGGCTGGGGACAGAGTGGCTGGACAGCAGCCAGGCAGAAAGGGACCTGGGGCCACTGATGGACAGCAGGCTGGACATGAGCCAGCAGTGTGCCCAGGTGGCCAAGAAGGCCAATGGCACCTGGCCTGGACCAGGAATGGTGTGGCCAGCAGGAGCAGGGCAGTGATTCTTCCCCTGTGCTCAGCACTGGTTGGGCAGCACCTCGAGTGCTGTGTCCAGTTCTGGGCCCTTCAATTTAGGAAGGACATGGAGGGTCTGGAGCATGTCCAGAGAAGGGCAAGAAGGCTGGTGAGGGGTCTGGAACACAAGTCCTGTGAGCAGTGGCTGAGGAGCTGGGGTTGTTTCTTCTGGAGGGTGCTCAGGGGAGACCTCATCACTCTCTACAGCTCCCTGACGGGAGGGGGCACCCATGCTGGGATGGGACTCTTCTCTCAGGGAACAGCAACAGGACAAGAGGACACAGCCTTAAAGCTGCACCAAGGGATGTTTAGGCTGGACATTAGGAAATATTCTTCATAAAACAGGTGATTGAGCATTGGAATGGGCTGCCAAGGGGAGTGAGTGTGTCATTGTCCCTGGAAGTGTTTAAGGAAAGACTAGATATGACAGTGAGTGCCATAGTCTGGGTGACAAGGTGGTGCTGGGTCACAGGTTGGACCTGCTGCTCTAAAGGTCTTTTCCAGCCTGGGTGATTCTGTGATGATTGTGACACTGCAGGGCCCTGGGCAGAAAGGGGCCAGTGTGACACTGCGGGGCCTCGTGGGACTGAGAGGACCATAGTGACACTGTGTATGACATGGCACCACAGAGCCAAGGGGCCACTGTGACACTGTGGGGCTACATGGAAGCAAGGAGTCCATTGTGACAGTCTGGGTCCTGGTGGAACCACAGAGGCCACTGTGACACTGCAGGGCCTTGTGGAACCAATGGGCCATTGTGCCACTGCAGAGCCAAGGAGAGCCTTGTGAGAGCCTGGGGCCCAATTGAATCAAGGGGCCATTGTTCCATTGCAAGGACTCTGGGAACTAAGGGAACAATTGTGACACTGTGGAGCCCCATGGAACCAAGGGTCCCTGGTGACACTGCAGGATCTTGTGTAAACAGGGCTCCATTGTGACACTGCAGCACCAAGGAATTCATGGTGGCACTCGGAGCCCTCATGGAACCAAGAGGTCACTGTGACACTGCAGGGCCTCGTGGAACCATGCAGAGCATTGTGACAGAGCGGGACCTCGTGTAATGATGGGGCCATTGTGACACTGCAGGGCCCATGGAACCAAGGGGCCAGTGCTGCTCCTCAGGGACCCCTGGAATGAAGGAAACATATTTGGCACTGTGGTGCCCCTTGGGACCAAGAGACCATTGTGACACTGTGGAAGAAGGAGAGCATTGCTGCATTGAGAGACCTCATGGAACCAAGGATCCACTGTGACACTACAGGGACTTGGGGGATCAAGGTGCCATTGTGAAACTCTGAGGCCCAAGGATCCAAGAGCCTTTGTGACACCAAGGGCTCCCATGGAACCAGAAGGACACTGTGACACTGGGAGGCCTCATGGAATCATGGAGACCATTGTGACACTCTAGGTCCTCATGGAACGGTGGTGACACCAAGTAGGCTGGGAGTGTTGATCTGCTGGAGGGTAGAAGGGATCTGCACAAGGACCTGGACAGGCTGGATCCAAAGCCCAAATCCAACAAGGTGAGGTTTTACAAGATGAAATGTTGGGACCTGCACTTTGGCCACAAGAACCCCTACAGGGTTACAGGCTGGGGACAGAATGGGTGGACAGCAGCCAGGCAGAAAGGGACCTAGGGACACTGATGAACAGCAGGCTGGACATGAGGCAGCAGTGTGCCCAGGTGGCCAAGAAGGCCAATGGCACCTGGCTTGGATCAGGAATGGTGTGGCCAGCAGAAGCAGGGCAGTGATTCTTCATCTGTACTCAGCACTGCTGACACTGGACCTTGAGTCCTGTGTCCAGTTCCTGGCCTCCCCAGTTTAGGAAGGACATGGAGGGGGTGGAGTGTGTCCAGAGAAGGGCAAAAATCCTGGTGAGGGGTGTAGAAGAGAAGTGCTGTGAGGAGTGGTTTAGGGAGCTGTGGTTGTTTATCCTGGAGAAGAAAGGGCTCAGGGGAGACAAGGTGGTGTCAGGGCACAGGAGAGACGTGATGATCTCCAGGGTCTTATCCAACCTTGCTGATTCTGTGATTCTCTGAAATCACCCCTGGAGCAGTTGCAGGATGAGCCCTGGGCCTCCTCTTCACAAGGTCCAGCAGCCCAGGTCCCTCAGCTTCTCCTCACAGGCCCCAAAGCCCATCCTGTCAGTCCTGCAGAGCCTCTCCAGCCCCTCCTTATTGCCCACAACAGGGAGCCCCACACCCAGACAGAAGCAGCCCAGATGTGCCCCCCTGGCCTGTGGTGCCTGTGGCAAGGGAGCAGCAGGAGGCACTGCAGGACCCTGCAGACAATTCCTGAAGCACTTGGAGGATGATCCTACTCCCCAAGGGATGTTCCCATGGTGCCAACTCAGGAATTGAAATGGGGAGTGAGGCCAGAGAGGAAAGGGCAAACAGGGATGGGCTGTTTGCAAGGGAGGGGACAGGGCTGGGCAATAGGAAAAAATTTGGATCAGGAAAGAGTAAAGAAAGCAGAGGTGAAGCAAAGGAAATGCTCAGGGCAGATTGGGGGTGGGTGCCAGGCAGTCCTGGCTCTGAGCAACAACATCTGCAGTGGGACAGGAAACTCACAGCTCATGGGAACAAATTTTCTGGCTGACTTCAGAGGCCACGACAAAACTAAGTCGTTTCCCTGCCGTCCCCCAGCCCTTGCTGGCCCCAGGGGCTGATGGCATTTGTGCTCACTCAGCTCCATGTCCCCACAGCAGCACCATGGGGGTGCTGAGCCTGCTGTGTGCAATGCAAACAGGGGCTCCTGAGCCAGTGCTGCCGTGTGTGTGCCTGCAAGGATGCGGCTCCTGTGTGAGCTGGGGGAGAGGCCAGGGCTGCAGAGGGGGGATGTTGTTGGCAGGTGCATGAGGACGCTCTGGGACGCTGCCCTGGGGTGTCCAGCACAGTGGGGATGGATCAGCCCCTGCTCTGCTGCTCCTTGCCAGGGTGTCCCCCTTGCAGGGAGCTTGCAGAGCACCAGCCATGCTGTTTGCCCCCAGCCATGCCCAAGGCCAGCCTGGGGCTGCTCCCGGGGCTTTTCTGTGCTCAGCATTGGGCTGGCCAAGTGTTGTGGAGAGAGCCTGGCCAAGGAGCCTGGAGCCCCCAGGCCCTGGCCTGAGGCGTCTGCGCTACCCCAGCAGTGCCCATGGCCTGTCCCTGCTGCAGCCCCGGCACTGCCACCCCCAGGGCCGTGCCCGGTCCCGAGAGTACAAGGGTCCTGCAGCAACACAAGGGCCAGGAGGGCAGCGGGGCAGTGGCACGGGAGCAGCACTGGCAACACCAAGCGCTGCTGCTGCTGCTGGGCACAGCTGCTGTGCCAGCACTGATCTGCCCCCAGCTCTGCTCAGGACATTGCTGCTGCAGCTCCAGAGAAGGGAAAAAAGGAACATATCTCGAGAAAACTTTGCTGGGTAGAGATTCTTTAGTTCATCTAAAGCCACCAAGAGCATAGCACCTTATTTACAATCTGTGGCCACAGGGAAGGTGGAGAGCAAGAAAATGAGAAACAGCATGAACAATGAAATTTCTTTATGGATTATAGTAAAAAACAAAAAAAGACAATAACCTCCAAAATGAAGCCAACAAGAATTTTCAAGGGTGGCTTTTATTACAAATCATTTGCAGAATTTGACCAGCAGTTTACCGTTTCTTAAATCTTCCAATCATCAGTCTCCGTACTGCAGCCTTGAGGTCCTGGTTCCTCAGGCTGTAGATGAGGGGATTCAGGGTTGGAGGCACCACCGAGTACAGAACTGACACTGCCAGATCCAGGGATGGGGAGGAGATGGACGGGGGCTTCAGGTAGGCAAAAAACCCAGTGGTAACAAACAGAGAGAACACGGCCAGGTGAGGAAGGCAGGTGGAAAAGGCTTTGTGCCGTCCCTGCTCAGAGGGGATCCTCAGTACAGCCCTGAAGATCTGCACATAGGAGAAAATCATGAACACGAAACAACCAAATAACAAACAGGCACCAGCAGCAATGATCCCAAGTTCCCTGAGATAGGAGTGTGAGCAGGAGAGTTTGAGGATCTGGGGGATTTCACAGAAGAACTGACCCAGGGCAGTGCCATGGCACAGGGGCAGGGAAAATGTATTGGCCGTGTGCAGCAGAGCACTGAGAAACGCACTGGCCCAGGCAGCTGCTGCCATGTGGGCACAAGCTCTGCTGCCCAGGAGGGTCCCGTAGTGCAGGGGTTTGCAGATGGACACGTAGCGGTCGTAGCACATGATGGTCAGGAGGAAATACTCTGCTGAGATGAAGAACACAAAGAAAAAGAGCTGAGCAGCACATCCAGCGTAGGAGATGTGTCTGGTGTCCCAGAGGGAATTGTGCATGGCTTTGGGGACAGTGGTGCAGATGCAGCCCAGGTCAGTGAGGGCCAGGTTGAGCAGGAAGAAGAACATGGGGGTGTGCAGGTGGTGGCCGCAGGCTACGGCACTGATGATGAGGCCGTTGGCCAGGAGGGCAGCCAGGGAGATGGCCAGGAAGAGGCAGAAGTGCAGGAGCTGCAGCTGCCGCGTGTCTGCCAATGGCAGCAGGAGGAAGTGGCTGATGGAGCTGCTGTTGGACATTTGCTGTGTCTTGGCATGGAGATCTGTAAGAAAAGTAATCATGGAATAGTTCATTTTGGAGACCACTTGAAATATCCCAGCCCAGCTTGGTGGCACTTTCCCCCCACTGCCTGCCTGTCGGAGAAGGGAGACGCGGACACCAATTCGGTCATCAGCAAAGTCTCGTTTATTGATACGCAGAGTGGCGATTAAATACAGTGCTTAATTAGCTCATGCATAGTGCAAAATCTGAGCTCATCATTGGTCTAGCTGTGCGGCTTAGCTAAGCACTTCGGCATTCATGTTTTTCTCAATTCTGCGTGTCTTCCTTATCTCAAGGACACTGTATCCGTGAGACTGAGGCCCACTTTGCTAGCTTTACTAAGTTGATCTGACTATGGCCTTTTTCTTCCAGCTATTCCTGCACCAGGCTCTCTACACTTCCCCCGTTTTCTTTTTGAGCTAGAAGAGTGGTATGTCAAGCTTTGCTGACAGTCTTTTGAATAAAATTTTGTAAGCAAGTTATCAAGCAAGGTAGCAATAAAGCTAAGCACAAGAATATATCTAACACCATAATAGCATACTTAATAACGGTTTGAATCCATCCCCCAAGACCTAGGCTTTTTAACCACTCGTCAATGCCCCAACCATCTTCTTCTTTTAGGTTGTGTAATTTCTGCTGCGTGTTTTGTATCTTTTTGTGGATGGACTCAGAGTGGTTAGATAAATTCATGCAGCACATTCCCTTGAACTTCTTGCAACCATACTGGCAACCTTACTAGGCAGGTTTTAAAAGGATTTTGTACTCCTCCTAGACTTAAGCAGATTGATTCTTGTCTTGTTATGTTAGTGAATGTTACCTATACGTTTTCCCGAGGCGCATGCTGCATTGGAAAAGATTTTGTGTGAGCAAAGTTAGCAAGCATAAGCAGTGTAATGATCATCATTTTGATTTCTTTGGCGGCCTATTCTTTTTACGCCCTGTATTGCTCCCTGTTATCTGCAGTTGTTTTACCTCTTCTATACTTTGATTTAATACCTCCTCTGGGTCTGTACCGGGCTTAATTGGTCCTACCTGAGGCCAAGGCAGGTGTGGGACTTTATGTCTGCATCTTGCAGCGATAATGTGTGAATTTGCATAGATGTGCTGCCTCTTAATCCAGTTGGTAAGTTCCCACCGGGCCCAAGCTAACAGGAGCTGTTCTGGTGTCTCGTATAGGTTTCGTACTTGGGCATATGGCACTTCTGCTTCTTTTTCTAGGGCCCGACCCCAATTTGAATCTCTTAGGTCGTCACTTTGACACCTCTAGCACCACAAACTAAACACTGTTCTCTGTTCCACCCACGAGCAGTCCCCACAGCCCCCGCACTTTAGGGCTACCCAGGCTTCACACCATGACCCCCCACACGCACAACAAGGACGGCTGCTGAGAGGCTGTTCTTTCTAGTACCCGTGTCTCCCGTGTTTTCTTTTGTAGCTGTGTGAGTGCACCGAGTAGGTGGTTGGCAGTACTCCAGATGGTAAGATCGATGGGCGAGGAGATATTTCGGCGGGAGACAAACCCCTCATCGATGTAGCGTATAATACCCTTGAGGGCTTCCTGTTGTTGTGGGGTTACGGTTACGGGTGTGGTTGGGTCAGTTCCTTTAAGTAGTGGCCTGTGGGAGTCTAGCAAGGAGTTGGGTATCCTAACAATCGGCTTGAGCCATTGTAGATCTCCTAGCAGTCGCTGTGCCTCATTTAGAGTGGTGATCTTTGTTGCAAGCTGGAGCTTCTGTGGCCGTACGATTTGGTCTGTGATAGACCACCCCAAGTACCTCCATGGTGTGGATTGCTGTATTTTTTCTTGAGCTATTATGAGGGATGCCTTTGCTAGGGTGCTTTGAATTTCCTGCACCTGAGTGTCTGTAAATGCTGATTCTTGAGCAAAGAGGATATCATCCATATAATGATAAATAATTGTGTTGGGCCACTGTATCCTCAATGGTTGTAATGCGGCATCAACATACAGTTGGCACAGGGTAGGCGAGTTTTTCATTCCTTGTGGAAGAACAGTCCATTCATACCGTTTATCAGGTTCTTCTCTGTTTATTGCTGGTAGGGTGAATGCAAATCTTTTAGTATCTTGAGGGTGTAAGGCAATAGTGAAGAAGCAGTCTTTTAGATCAATGATTAGAAGAGGCCAATGCTGTGGGAGCATTGCTGGGTTGGGGAGGCCTGGCTGTAATGCCCCCATCGCCTCCATTTGATTATTTACTGCTCTTAAATCGTGCAGAAGACGATATTTTCCTGACTTCTTTTTGATCACAAAAATTGGCGTGTTCCATGGGCTTGTTGAGAGTTTTAAATGTCCTTGTTGGAATTGTTCCTTTATGAGTTGATGTGCTTGTATTAGACTTTCCCTTTTTAGAGGCCATTGCTTAACCATTACCGGTTCATTGGTAGTCCAGGTGATTGGGATTGGGAAAGTCCAAGCAATGGCAATTACCCCAAAGGGTGCTCGTTGGATAAAACGACCCCCATCTGAGCCAAAATGTCCCTTCCAATTAGGCAATGTACCGATGGTGGTAATGCAACTACGGACAACACAGTCACCAAATCTTGCCCATCTATAGTGACCCTTACTGGAGGTGTTTTTCTAGCGAGGGTGAACCCTCCGACGCCTGTCACGGTATCCGTAGTTTCCAGTGATGGCCAGTTGTGGGGCCATTTTTCTGGTGAGACAATGCTGGTATCTGCCCCAGTGTCTAGGAGTCCCATCATTTCTATTGTCTCTCCTGCATAGGTTAGTTTCACCTCCTTTTTGGGTCTGGTATGGAGATCCATTGTGAGCATAGCAATACCTGATGATCCGAATCCTTGGTCTCCACGTGGGGTTTGTCTTTGTGGTTGAACACCCCGGCTCAACTGTGGAAGTGGAATAAATTGAGCAATACGCTGACCTGCCTCAATTGTCAGAGGAGGAAAAGGAGTATAAACCATTATTTGTATTTCTCCCGTGTAGTCTGCATCGATGACACCTGGTAGCACAAACAGTCCTACAATGGAGCTCGACGAGCGTCCCACTATTAGTCCTCCATAAGCTTGTCCTTTGATATTTATCGGGCTATAAACTCCAGTTGGGACTTTGACAGGGCGAGCTGTTATCAAAGATGTTTTTACTGCGGCTGCCAGGTCGAGTCCCAGGCTCCCTGTTGTGGCTGGTTGTAGACAGGAGATGGCGCTGATGTCACGGCGGCTACTTGTGTTCGGGCGCGGCTGCCGGGCGCGCTTCGCTGGGAGTTTTCCGACTTGCGGCGACAAGCTGATGTGTTATGCGTGTTGTTCTGGCAGTTTTGGCACCATACTCCTGGGGCACGGCACTCACGTCGGAAGTGGCCTCTTGCTCCGCATCTGTAGCAGCGCGCTGAGGGAGGTCGGTGATCACTCGACGTGGCTGGGGCCGCTGTGGAAGCACGGAGAGGAGCAAGAGCGGCTAGCACCTGTGACTGTGTGGACTCGGCTTGTTTCTGTAGCCCTAAGCCTATTTCTTTTAGTGCATTAACTAAGAAAACCTGTGCCCCTGTCGGCTGTAAAGCCATCCTTTCCAATGCCTCTTCTATCGACCAATTGGCTCCTAAAGTTGATAATACCCTTTTTGTTGCCTCATTGCTATTCTGCAGCGCACATTGCTTTAGTAGCGCCCCTCTCATATACTCTGGGACTCCTGCCTTTTCAATAGCAGCAGCAGCCTTATCTACAAAGTCCCCAAAGGATTCATTTCTTCCCTGTTTTATCCCCATATACATGGGTATGCCTGAGCTATCTTTGACCTGACCGATGGCACTCCTTACTAGACGCATGGCTTCCCTAACCTTGTCGGGTCCCGAAATCATTTGAGCTTCTGTCCTGCGGTATTGACCCAATCCCATCAGTTCGTCTATGGTAATTCCAGCTAACGGATCTCCCGGGCCCCTCTGTGTTGCAACTGACTCCTGAACAAGGGCTTGCCAGTGGGCGTTAAATAGCAACTGCTGATGTTGCGTGAAAATCAGTTTCACTATACTTCTCATATCATTTGGCAACAGCAGGTATGTATCGAACAAGAAATCTAGCATTTGCTTAGCTGGCTCACTCCGGAAACCAAACTGACTCACTGTCTGTCTTAGCTGGGCTAGCAGCTTCCAGTCGGGAGGCGAGTATGCTCCTACTTGGACGGCTTGTCCTTGCTGGTTTATTCCCTGTGTATACGTGACGGGGAAAGCCCAGGTTTTCGCTGCGTCAACAGCGCTCTCGTCCCCAGTCTCCAAGCCGTGTCTGGCTAGCATACTCCACGCCTCCCCCCGCCGTCTTGCCATCTCCTCCCACAGGTCGCTTTCCGCCCTAGGGACCGGAGCTGGCTCCACGGTGGGCTTAGGGGCGGTAGGCTCAGACTGGCAAGGGGATTTTTCGCCGCCGGTCTGGGGCCCTTCGCTGTCGGAAGGCGGGGTTACTCCGCCTTCTGCAATTGTCTCCGCCGCCGCGGCGGAATCCTCCTCAAGCTCTTCTAAGGGGGGTGCCGAGGGCCAAGCGCAGCTAGCCATGTCTGTCATTCCTGCCGCCTCCCCAGAGATAGGTATTTCTACTCTGGTCGTGCTGGGTGCTCGGGGCTCATTATCGCCATACTGAGCATTCCTTTTATATGCCTCTACTGCCTCCCGAGCCGCCCTTCTCTCTGCTTGCTGCTTTAGCAGCGCATTATGAACTACCCGCCAGATCTTTCCCAGCTTTTTTGCTGTTTTATCATCCTGTAATACCGCCTCCCACAGTGCATCCCCTAACTTACGCCACTCATTTAAATCATGCACGGTGTGAGGATTAGAGAATAAACCTTTAGCATAACCCCAGACTAACAACCCCGGTATATCCTTCCTGGGATTAATCTCTTTTAACCCTAACTTATCTATATGTGCTATAAATAAATCATATGCTGCTTGCCTGTCCATTTTTCGTCGTCAGCGCTGTTGCAACTCTCCGGCTTCGGCAGCACGTATGGCCCAGGACCACCTTTATGGCTCCTGGGGGTGTCTTCCCTACGTCGTTTGACACCGACCCGGTTGCAGCAGGCCCCAACTCTACTTCACCGACCGTGGCGCGTTCTCCCCCGTTTTCTGAAACCGTTTTCTTTTCAGCGACGGAGGCACGTCGGGGTTCACCAAATGTCGGAGAAGGGAGACGCGGACACCAATTCGGTCATCAGCAAAGTCTCGTTTATTGATACGCAGAGTGGCGATTAAATACAGTGCTTAATTAGCTCATGCATAGTGCAAAATCTGAGCTCATCATTGGTCTAGCTGTGCGGCTTAGCTAAGCACTTCGGCATTCATGTTTTTCTCAATTCTGCGTGTCTTCCTTATCTCAAGGACACTGTATCCGTGAGACTGAGGCCCACTTTGCTAGCTTTACTAAGTTGATCTGACTATGGCATTTTTCTTCCAGCTATTCCTGCACCAGGCTCTCTACACCTGCCCAGGGCTCTGCTGCCTGGAGCTGTCCCTGCCAGCAGCTGCTTCCCTGTGCCCAGGGCTGGGTCCTGCCAGTGCTGCCAGAGCCCAGCCCAGCCCTGGGGGCTCAGCGCTGCCCTGCACACCCCTCCCAGCACAGGGCACTGCCCAGTATCAGCTCTGCCTCTGCAGGCTCTGATGGCAATGTGATAGCTATCCTGAGGAGGCTGGAAAAGTGACACTGATGCTGCCTGTGAGGGACCCTGTGCTAATTTCTGTCAGTGACTGCTTTATTAAAATCCAAGAGAAAAATATTATATTTTTTCCAAACTGAACTTAGAGATTTATATCTATATGCAATTTCCCTTCTATGCAACACAGAGCAGTAGATTATAAAATCAGGATTTTCCTTTTTATGCAGGCCCTGCCTCACTGTGCTCCCTGTGTAATCTACCTAGAAACATTCTGGAGTTAAATGTTATGCTGGGAGCAGTTCTGAACTATGCAGCATCCTCACCACACAAGGAGAACACTTCCAAGCCTTACCAGCTGTTTCCTTCCACCCAGACCTTGTCCCCCAGTGCTGGGAGCAGCTCCCAGGGCTGGCTGAGAGCTGTCCCTGGCAGGCAGCAGAGTCCCTGCCCCAGCACAGCGCCCTGGGCTGCAGGACCCTGCTCTGCACCACAGCCCTGGGCACCCCTGGCTGCTCTACACAAGAGATCATCAGAGAATGTACTCACACAGTCTGCAGGCATTGGGATGTTGCAGCTTTAGGAGATCACTGCAGGAGCTGCAGCTGCATTGTCCTGCAGCCAGAGGCTTCCTGTGTCACGGGCTGGGAGTGATTCTGCCCCAGTCACTTCTGAGCATCTTCCCAGCCCTGACTGATTGAAGCTCTCTGTGCCTCTGTGCTGTGCCCGGGGTGGCTGCAGGCAGCGCCCCATCCCTGCTGGTCTGGGAAAGGAGCTTGTCATCAAGAGAAAGTGCTTTTGAAGCTCTTCTCGGTTTCCAGGATCTCCCTCTCTGTCAGGAGCCCAGCACAGCTCATCAGCAGAGACACATCACAAGGTTTTTAATGACCCTCTTGGGGATTAGGGCTGAGTCTCTGAGCGTCAGTCCCTGAGAGGGAGCTGAAGAAATATCTCAAGAACTCCAAGTCACAATAAAACCCCAAAGTTTCCTAAAGTTTTAATGGTTCCCACTGAGGGACACGACTGGGAAAGTGTCCACAGGTTCCAGTCAGAGCAGGAAATTGGAGGCAGTGATGACAGGTGGGGACAAAGAGAAGCCAAGTCTCGGTGCCCTGGGGCACAGCAGGGTCTGTGCCACCAAGGGCTGGGAGGAGACACCTTGTCCTGAGCCACTGGGGCCTCCTGGCACAGCCCCAGCAAGGCTGGCCACTCTCACCCCTTGTCCTGCCCTCAGCATCCCCCCACATCCCAGTGGCCTCAGGGATCTGTTGGGACGAGTCCCTGGGGAGCCTTGGTCAGGAATGGCCCTGGGGGCTCCTTCATGCTCCCAGGGACTGCAGGTTTTTCAGAGGACTTTGGATTTTGCTTTTGCCTTGGAGTCTGTGAGAGCTTTGTGCAATCATGGCCTCCAATTATCTGCTTTAATTAATCTCTTGAGAGCCTCTGTCAGTAACAACAGTCTGTAAGGCTCATTAATGCTTCGAGGTACTTCAGTTTTTTAAGGCAGTTTTCTTATTCCTTTCCTCTCTGAGTCTCTGAGAGGTTTTTGGGCAATCCTGGCCTCCAGTTCTTTCCTTCAAGGAGTCCATGAGGAGCCTGTGTTGGGGATGGACTTTAGTGGGAACCATTAATGCTTTGAGACACTTTGGGCTTTTCTTCTGACTTGGACTCCTGGAAAGATTTGTGCAATCTCCTCTCAGGCCCTGGGGTTGAAGGGCTCAGCACCAAATGCACCACAGGGCTGATTGGGATCAAGCAAGTCCTGACAAACCATGGCTCTCACTTGATTTCCCTCTGGTCTGGGCCAGCTCATTAGAAAGGTTTTCAACTCTATTTATGGAGAAGTTATTCAAAGAGCTTCTAAGAATTATGTATTCCTATTTTCAAGAGTGTATTTTATTACCATTCCCTTTAGAGCAGAGGTGATTGCAGCATTCTATGGTTGATATTGATCCAGGGTCTCTGCTCACGAGGTCTGGCCTGCTCACAGAAGCTGTGCCTTGAGGTCTGAGCCAGTGTGGAGAACCTTGCTCCACATTCTCCAACCCCATTCTGTCTGTCCTCACTCACCTGTGACCTGCTTTGCTCAGAGAACTGGCTGCCCTCTGGCAAACAGTTGTTTTCATGTTTGTTTTGGAAGCAATCTAAAAATCCTGCATTTCCGCACTGCAAAAAGACACACTCCTCAGGTGTGTGCCAAGCCCAAAGTGCCACCAAGGAGGTTCCCATTCCCCAAGGTAGATCCCTACAAGGATTATTTCAGACCTTTGGACTCCTTGGTTCCCTGAGGCCTTGCAGTGTCACAAAGGCCCCTTGGTTCCATCAGGTTCTGGAGTGTCACAGTGGAGATCGGGGTCCATTGGGTCCCATGGAGTCACAATGCTTTTTTGGGTCTATGAGGCCTTGATCTGTTACGATGGACACTTGGTTCCATGAGGTGCTGTACTCAACAATGGCCTCTGGAGTTCCAAAGTGTCACAACAGACCCTTGGTTCCATGAGGTTCCTCAATTTCAAAATGAAATCTTTGATTCCATGAGGCCCCACAGTGTCATCGTGGTCTCCTTGCTTCCACAAGGCCGTGCAGTGTCACAATGGCTCACAGGTTCCATGAGGCCCCCCAATGTCACTGTGGCCCCTTGGTCCCATGAGTTTCCCCAGTGTCACAATGGTTCCTTGGCTCCACGTGGCCTCTCTGTGTCACAATGGACTCTTGGTTCCGTGGGGCCCTCCAGTGTCACAGGGGTTTCCTTGGTTCTGTGACATTCTGTAGTGTCACAATGCATGTTTGGTTCCATGTGCCCCACAGTGTCACAGGGGTCTCCTTTTTCCAGCAAATTCCACTGCCACGCCAAATGCCTGGGAAGAAGAAGGAGGGGACATTTGGAGTGATGGTTTTTGTCTTCCCAGGGCACAGTGACGTGGGCTGGGGCCCTGCTGTCCTGGAGATGGCTGAACACCGGCCTGCCCATGAAGGGCTGAGAGACAACAACCTCTGTGCATGGAACTACAACAGCAGAGAGTTCAGGCTGAAGGCTGGGTTTAACAGACTGTCACCAGCACAGGAACCATCAATGTGAGAGGAAAGATGTGTGCTCATGTCTTTAGAAATCATTTGGTGGGTGAAGGGATGGGTGTTAAGGTGTTTGAAATGGGTCGTAACATTTCTACTGACTTTGGGCAGCAGGTTTGTTATTGGGCCCAGCCAGCTTGGCTCCTGACACAGACAAGGGTTTTCACTAGTTTGTACTGGTTTTTACCTATTTTCCTGGTTTGTAGAGGTGCATACTGGTTGTTTCTTGTCTATACTGGTTTGTACGATTACTACTGCTTTGTATTGCACAGCTGGTTACTGTTTTTTACTGGTTTTTACCACTTATACTGGTCCATACTGGTCCGGACTGTTTTATACAGGTTTCAGGGTGCCATCAGAGCTGTCGTTTGTGGGGCAGATCCTGGGGCTGAACCCCAACTCCTACGGGGTGTGGCACCACCAGGGCTGGGTGCTGGGCCGCACTGCAGCGCCCCCTGCTGGCTGGGAGGACCAAGCACTGTGTGAGAACCTCCTGGTGGCCGACCCCTGTAACTGTGAGTGAGTTGTACGGGTTTGTATTGGTTTTTACTGGTTTGTGCTGGGATGGGGTCAAGGGGTTGCTGGGATGGGGCTGGGGTCACTGGGTTATACTGGTTTGTACTGGGATGGGGTGCTGGGGGTTACTGTGTTATACTGGGTTATACTCAGATGGGGTGCTGGGGTGTTACTGATTTGTACTGGGTTCTACTGGGAAAGGGAGCAGGGATGTGCGAGTGCCCCCTGCTGGCTTGGAGGACCTAGTGGCTGACTGTGAGTTATACTGGTTTATATTGGGATAGGGTGCTGGAAGTCACTGGATTGTAGTGGTTTATATTTGGTTATATGGGGATATTCTGGATTTTACTGGGTTAAACTGGGGTGTACTGGGTTATACTGGGAGGGGTCTTGGGGATGCTTGGCACTCCACTGGGAGAAACTTCTGGGGATGCTAGCCTTACTGGTTCATACTGGGAGCTGCCGCCATGGGCTCAGGGGCTAGGGGTGACTCCCAGTGCTTACTGGTTTATACTGGTGCCCTCCCAGTATAAACCTGGGAGCCCCAGGACCACACTAGAAGCCCCTAGAGTACACTGGGAATGGGCTTGGGTGCATGAGGCCATACTAGTTTATACTGGGAACTGCTGCCATGAGCCTCAGGAGCTCAGGAGTAGCTCAAAGTCCTTACTGGTTTATACTGGTGCCTTCCTAGTCCACACCTGGGAACACTGGTAGGCCCTTGTGGCTGGGCAGGACCTCAAGGCCGAGTTGGCCTTCACCAGGGCCTTGCTGAGCTGCAGCTTCACCGACTTCTCAGCCTGGCAACACTGCCTGTGGCTGCTGATGCCCACCAGGAACTACGGCAAGGGCACTGCTCCCTGGAAGGCTGAAGGAAGGTGAGGGATTCCCCAAAAAATCTCCCCCCAATTTTGCGGGATCCTCAAATTTTTCCAGCCCCTCCCTCACCTAAAGTGGGAGCTGCTGGATTCTGTTGGGTTGAATGGGCAGACCTGGTTTCCCTAAATCCCCTTTGACTTTAATGGGTGCACCTGAACTCCTGTATACTTGGGTGTCCCCACCGAGATATTGGGATTTCCCCTCTGCCCCCCTGAGATTTTGGGGTGCCTCCTGTGCCCCCTCCCAGAGCTGGAGCTGCTGCAGAATACCATCTTCACCAACCCCATGCACAAAGCACCTGGCTGTACCTGCTCTGCTTCCTCTCCCGCGATAACTCAGGGCTCCCTCCCACCCCTGATGTCCTCACCTGGAATTTTGGGGTACCCCCTGAATGTTGGAGTGCCCTGTGAGAGCCCTGCAGCTGCCAAGGGTCACCTGTGTCCACATCGACTGAAAGGACACTGGCCATCATCTTCTCCTGGCCTGTCAGGCTGAGTCAGGGCACTTGGGTGCCCCAAAAATCACCTGGATATCCCTGAAAATTATCTGGGTAGACCTGGATACTGCCCAAAATCACCTGGATCCCGCCCAGAAATCACCTGAATACACCTGGGCATGCCCAACAATCACCTGGGTACCCCCAGAAATCACCTGGATACACCTGGGTAGACCTTGCACACCTGGATCACCAAAAACCCCTGGGCCCCCCAAAAACGAGTGTCTCAAACATCCTCATTGCTTTGATTCAGTAGACCTGGTGCCTCTAAACCTTATTACTTTTAAAGGCTAGACCCGCTGTCCCTAAATGCTTACTGATTTCAATGAGTTAGCTCTGGGGTCCTGTTTATCTCCATTTATCTGTATAAATTCCTCCCAGTTGTCCCACTTTTTTCAGTGGTCTTAGTAACCCCAGTGTCCCCCCTCAGCCCTTCCCAGTGCTCCCAGTTTAAACAGTAACTCTTCCCAATAAAGCCCTATCAATGGGTACACCTGGTGTCCTTAAAAACCCTTAGTGACTTCACTGGGGTAGACCTGGTGTCCTTCAATCCCCTTTGACTTCAGTAGGCAGAGCTGATGTCCCAAAACTTTTGGCGCTAAAAATCCCAAATTTGGGCTTGGAATTCCCAGCTTTCAGGCTGAAAATGGACATTTTTGGGTTTACCTGGGGGCACAGCTCCAGCATGGACAGCAGGTGAAGGATCAGGGATTCGGGATTGGCCTCCAGGAATTCATCCAGGACATCCAGAGCATTGGCACTGTGATCCTGGAGTGGAAATTCCCAGAATTCAGTCCAAGATTTCCTCCAAGTTTACTCAAATTTCCCTATATTAGGGCCAAATTTCCTCAAAATCCCATTGATTTTAATGGATAGACCAGGTGTATCTAAATCCCTCTTGACTTTAATGGGATACACCTGGTGTCCATAAGGCCCTATTGATTTCATTAGTCATGTCTGATGTCAAAAAAATGTGTATTGGGAGATTGATATTGCAAGAGATGAGGCAACTGAGAGACGTTGTAAAAGATGGTTTATGGCCTCATGGTGTCAGTCTCATAGAAGGGTGAGACATTAAAGGTGTTACATCCAATGCCATAATAGCAGAAGCTGCCTCATTCTTAGTTACAATGCCTTAAGTTCATTTTTTAGCCTATCAAATACTTCAGTGAAGTTTGCCAGCATCCTTTTACACCAATCATTAATTGCTTTCCTTCTCATGGCTTTACTGCAATGCATCATTTTTCAACCAACCCTATAACACTTCATAAACCTACATTGATATATCTTAAACTTCTAATTAACTTTATAACAGGTTCTATTGCTAAGCTTTAAAATCTTTTACTATCTTACTTAACATACTGCTTTGCTTACATAATACTTATTTATGTTTCCTTAAAACATATTTCTACTTAAACTAAAAACTTATATTATTGTTTTAGATCTATTTTCCTTTTAATGCTCTGATTCCCCAAGCCTTCTCCAGGGTCTTAGGTCAAACCTTGTATCCATCTCAATCTCTGAGCCTGTATGCACAAGGCCCTAAGAGCTCTCTGTGCCTGCATTTCCCACACCACCTGTCATCTCTGCCTCCAATTTCCTGCTCACACTGGAACCTGGGGACACTTTCTCAGTCGTGGCCCTCAGTAGGACCCATTGGAGTTCGATTCTGACTGAATTATTGAAATTCAAACCATGGTCCTGCCTTGATTTCCCTCTGGTCTGGTGCACTTCATTTGGAAGTGTTTCAACTCCATTTATGGAGAAATATGACAAAGACCTTCTTAGAAATATCCATTCCAATTTTCAAGGGTGTATTTTATTACTGTTCTCTTCAGAGCAGAGGTGATTGCAGCATTCTGTGATTGATATTTATGAGAAATGGATTTGTAAATGATTCTCAAAGCCTGACTGAAAGCTCACACAGTCTTGTACATCTGGATGCAAACTCTGAGATAAGGTGTGCTGACTCAGAATGGCCCTGGAATAGAGAAGACATTGCTGAGAGAGAGATTGAACTAGAAACAAGTTTCAAACAATGGACTTGCAAAAAGAACATATATTTTGGAGAATTAGAACTGTGAAAGATGCATTGTGCCTAGAGTATGTGGAGTAAAATACTAGGTGATTGGTGTTAGGATTATTTGCTCCACTGTGTGGCAAAAGCTAATAAAATAAAAATCATTTATAAAGTATTGTAAACAGGAAATAAATTGGCTTTGAATAGAATGTCCTGGAGTTTCACCCTTCAAGGAGACTGATAATGAAAGAAAATCTTTTTAAAACACCTCTCAGTTGCCCAATCTCTGCAGAGCTGGGATTTTTCAACAGTGCTGAGTCCCTGGACATCATTCCCTGAGAGGGAGCTGAAAGAAAACTTCTCGAGAACTCAAGGTCAGACTCAAACCCCAACGTTTCTAGAAATTTTAATGGATCCCAATGAGAGATATGACTGAGAAAGGTTCCAGTTAGGGCAGAACACTGGTGGCACTGATGACAGGTGGAGACAAACAAGGGAAAGGTGTCTCTGATGCTGAGCACACCTGGATGTGTTTCAGGAATGCCAAGGGCCAAGGGCTGAGCCCCAGCCCCTGGCAAGGCAGATCCTGTCCCTCCCTCATTGCTCAGGGCTCTTCCCGGGCCACTGGGCTCTGGCCATGTGCAATGCCAAGGGCAGCACCATGGGGCGGCCCCTGCCAGGCTGCTGAGCAGGGACAAGGAGGCAATGAGGCCCCAGCACAGCAAGGCTCACTTGTCCCCTGCTGGCCTCAGGCCCAGGGCCAGCCTGCATGGCCCAAGTGCTGCAGGAGTTGGCTCTGTCAGGGCCTTTCAGCTGCTGCCCATCCCTGTGGCCTCTGCAGCCCAGGCTGTCCTACGGTGTCCATGCCCTGCGCCTCTGTCCCTGCAGGCTGTCGTCATCCCCTGGCTGCCCCACCTCGCTGGCCCCTTCCTTTGCTGACAGCTCTGCCTCCTGCCTGCCTCTGCCTGGACGCACATAGCCTTGGGCTGCTCCAGACTCCTTCTGGGGGATGTGCTGCACCACAGCCCTGCCCTGGGAGAGAAATTCCTTTCTCCCTGTGTCCAGTCTGGGCTCTCCTTTGCTGTCCTCAGTCTCCACCCCACTGAGCACAGAGCTCCTTTATGTAGTGGTCATGTTCTTGCAGCCTCCAAACCCCACCTTGAGAGACATCTGGACCCTCTCCCAGGTGTGGGCAAAATAAAACTTTCTTCTCATAATCTAAGAAAATCGTCAGAGGACAAGGCAGCCAGACTTTTCTGTCCTGGATACTTTTGTGTGGGCGCAATACTTGTATGGATGGAATTTTAGATGTAGAATCCCCGTTTTGGCCATTGACATTTAGGTGAGAAGGGCAATTCTTTTCCACTGTAATGCAAGTACAGAGCCCCAGTGTTTGGTGGTAGATAAGAGACAGCCCTCAGGAGGCCAAGGCCAGGCAGAGCTGTCTGTCCTGGCAGTTTTTGTCTGGGAGGACTCTTGTATATAGGGAACTCTTTAGGGGGAGTAGCAATTTCAGCCTTGGGCACTTGGAAAGAGGGATGGTTCTTTTCCATAGGAAGGAAAGCACAGAGCCCCAGTTCTCCAGGGGCTGATGAGCAGCAGCCCTCAACATGCCAGGAACAGCCAGACCTGAGTGGTGGCCCCCAGGAGGCCAAGCCAGCCAGATCTGTTCCATGTCCCCTTGGTTCCATGGGACCTTGTAGTCTCACAATGTTCTCCTTGCTTCTGCAGTGTCACAATGAGGCCCTGCAGGGTCACAATGGCCCTTTGGTTCTGAGGGGCCCCACAGTGTCACAATGGTCTCCATAGGAAGAAAACAGCTGAGCCCCAGTGCTGCAGGGGCAGATGGGGGGCAGTCACCAGAGGCCAAGGACAGACAGACTTGATGGTATTTTCAGATTTTTTTGTGGGATTAATCCCCAGATATACGGAATTTTAGAGGTGGAATACCAGTTTCAGAAATGGACATCTGGAGGAAAAGGACAGTTCTTTTGCAGGGAAGCACGGAATACCAGTGTTTCAGGGGCAGATGAAAGATGACCATCAGAGGCCAAGGCCAGGCAGACCTGTCTGTTCTGTTTTCAGCTTTTGTCTGAAAGCAATCCTTCAATATAGGGAATTTCAGAGATGGAATCCAAATTTCAGCCGTATCTGCACTGATAAAAGGGACATTTTTTTCCCTAGGAAGGAAAGCACAGAGCCCCAGTGTTTCAAAGGTAGATGAGAGCCAGCCCTCAGGAAACCAAGGCCAGCCTGACTTGTCAGTCATGGCAGCTTTTGTCTGGGAGCTCTCCTTGGATATAGGGAATTCTGGAGGCAGATTCCCAATTTTGGCCATGGGCACCTGGAGAAGGACGGTTCTTTTCCACAGGAAGGAAAGCACAGAGCCCCAATGTTTCAGGGGCAGATGAGCAGTGGTCCTCGACATGCCAAGGTCAGCCAGACCTGTCAGTTGGCCACCAGGAGGCCCAGCCAGCCAGACCTGTTCCATGCTCCCTTGGTTCCATGGGGCCCCACAGTGTCACAATATTCTCCTTGAGTCCATGAGTCCCTGTATTGTCACAATATTCTCCTTGCTTCTGTAGTGTCACAATGGCCCCTTGATCCATAAGTTCTTGCAGTGTCACCATGGCCCCTGGGCTCCATGCAACCCCGCTGTGTCACAATGGCTCCTTGGTTCTCTGGACCCCACAGCTTCATCACTGACCCTTGGTTCCATTGGGGTCCTGAGTTTCACAAGGGATTTCACCCCCTGATTCCATGAGGCACCAGAGTGTCACAATGGTCTCTTTGGTTCCATGAGGTTCCATGGTGTCACCATGGTGTCCTTGGACCTGTATTGTCACAACAGCCCCTTGGTTCTGTACTGTCAGCAATGGCTCCTTTCTTCCACTGAGGCCTTGATGCGTCACAATGGCTCCTTGGTTCCGTCACATTCCATAGTGTCACACACAGAAAATCACACTATGAAAAGCCAGTGTCCATTAAGGAGACAGGGGAGTCTGCAACTTTATTTCAGTCAAGGGAAAGAGTCCACCAGGGCACACGCTCATGCAGTTTTCTCTCCTGAGGATCTGGACGTGGCAGCCTCCTTTATCCTAAACTCCCAGGTGCACATTGCCCTCTTCCTTTCCCCATTGGCTGAGGTACTAGGAAGGTACAGCCTTCCCAAATTGCCTACCCCATATCCCCCTTTGAACCTGTCATTTTACCCCAAAGTTCATAAACTCAAGCTCATGCAGACACTTGTCTGTTTCCGGAGCCAAGCTGACTGGGCTCTGTAATAAACCTGTTGCTTGTATTTAGTAGAGAAATTAAGACCCATTTCAAAGATATTAATACCCATACTTTCAGTCATTGAATTATCTTTAAAGACAACTTACTCGTCAGTCACAATGGACTCCTCAGTTCCATGAGTCCCCACAGTGTCACAACTGGCCCTTGGTTCCAGGAGGTTCCGCAGTGTCACCATGGTGGCTGTCAGAGGCTGGATGAGATCGATGTCCCAGGCACTTTGGGATGCTCGGAATGCCCGTGTGGGGCCAGGGCCGGGTCAGGCCTTGGTTTGTGGTGGGACAGAGCCCCGCCCCCAGCCATGGCCTGGCACAGCTGCCAATCACAGAGCAGGGGCAATGCTAACCCAGCTCTGATTGGCTGAGCTGTCAATCAATCACACAGCAGGGGTGGTGTTAACCCAGCTCTGATTGGCTGAGCTGTCAATCACACAATAGGGGTGATTTTATCCCAGCTCAGATTCTCTTTCTATCGACCTTCTCTTCTGCTGTTCTTCTCTCTTTCTTCTCCTTCTAATCCTGCTTACCTGGAAGATTTTTGGATACCTTAGCATCTTAATGGTTAAAGGTTTCTAGGTTAAATGACATGAATGTAGTTCATGATATGATAAGACACTTATTTCAAATTGGATCTTTTATTAAACCCTTTGCCAATTTTCCTTGATTGTCTATATTTTGCCAGTAAAATTTTGTGTCATTTGGACCTCTTAACTCAATTGGTTAGAGCATGGTGCTGGTATCACTGAGGTTGTGGGTTCAATCCCTGTGTGGGCCATTCACTCAAGAGCTGGACTGGATGATCCTTGTGGGTCCCTTCCTACCAAGAATCTTCTGTGCATCTGCCCATGTTGAGAATACCTGGCTGAGGTTTCTCCTGTGCACCAAACTTGACTAAAGAAACCTTTGGTCACCCTCAGCATTTCAGTGTTCTGGGGTGTTCCAGCCCTGCAGGCTCAGCACGGCCTCTTGTTTCCATCAGGCCCTGCTGTGTCACAATGGCCCTTGGTTCCATGAGCATCTGGAGTGTCACACAGCTTGATGACATTTGTCCTTGCTGCCCCTGCCATCCCACTGCCCCAGCAACAGCCCTGAGCCACCCGTGAGGGACAGGCCCTGCTGGGCCAGGCCTGGGCTCAGGCCTTGGCCTTTCTGCTTCCTCCACCCAGCCCAGGCCTTGCTCAGCATTGCAGTTCCCTGCTCACAGCCTCGGGCTCCTGCAATCCTGCCCCCAAGGATCTGCTCTCACCAGTCCCTGGGGAGCCTTTGGCACTCCCTGCCCTCAGTGGGGCCACTGATGCTCCAAGGGACTTGGAGTTTTTCTTCTGCCTCCTTGAGCAGCTTCTTCAACCTTCTCTCATTGCCTGAGAGTCCTGGACTCAGCCCCAAATCTACTGTGGGGATCATAAAAATACAGAAAGTCCTCAGGAGCACCTTGTCTTCTTCCAGTTGACTTCAAGTTATCAGGGGTTGTGCAGGGGCTTGGAGTCAGTTTGGAGTTTTGTTAATGGGGAAGGATTTGATGTGCATCTCATAACTTTTATGTTTTTAATCACATGATTAGTTTTTCATTTTCCATTTTAGAGAAGAGCTGATAGAAGCATTTCCCAAGTGATCTTGATGCTGAATGTCTTCTTAGGGGGTCTGGGCATGCAGAAGGATGAGCCCCTTGCAGGCTGACCCTGTTTGGACAACCTGCTCCTCACCCCCAGCCTCACCATGTCTGACATTGCCCACCTGGGACTGACATCCCTGTGCCCTGCAGCAGAACCTTGTCCCCTGAGCTCTGCAGCTGGGTGTCCCAGCCCATTGCACCATGTCCCACCTGCTCTCCTCAGGGCTCTGCCTGCACACAGGCCCAGGAGAAGTTTTCCTGTTTGTGAGGAAAGAATGGAAAAGCCTGAGCAGGTTTCCTAAACAGCAAACCCCACTGAGGAACCACATGCTCAGTCCAGGCTGTCAGGAATGATGTCACCTTCCTACAAGGGACAGTGGGACCAGCAATGATCTCTGTAAGCAGAATTCTGAGTCTTCCAGCTGAATTCTCTGTCCCTGTCTTTTCCCTGGGTCAGTGTTGTAAATGGAAGCTGCTGGTGCCATTCTCACCTTTAATCTCATTTTTGAATGCAGACAGATGTTCCCAGGTGTGTTAAGTAGGATTTGCTCAATATTTATGCAAAACCTTTGTGTTCAGCTGGAGTGAAGGAGCCATTTTGACACTGAGGAGGTGACATGGAAGCAAGGAGTCAGTTGTGACACTGGGGTCCCATGGAACCAGGGGCCATTTTTGCTCTGCAGAACCAACACAGCTACTGGACCTTTCCTGATTTCTGGAATCAGGACTTGACACTGAAATTGTAGAGAGTGTTTCATTGGCAGCTGGGACACATGGGGGGATATTTCCTCCAAACCACGTGTGCCTGGTCAAGACAGGTTCCAGGTATAAATACACATTGATCCACAAACCCACACTTCCCTGCCCGCCCATCTCCACCTTCTCTCCCTTTGTATTATAATTAGCTGCCACCACTCCTGGTGGTTCTGTTTCGTGGTTTATGGGATGAAGGCTGTATGTCTTCCTCAGTAATCGCTGTTTGACCTCTGCTTTTGGCCAGGTGCAGTGGAGGTTTGGCTCTTCCTCAGGTCAGCTTGTCCCACTCAAAACCACCTGTCTCGTCCTGGCTGGTTTCTGGAGTCACAAGTTTCTGTTTGTTGGGTTTGTACAATAGCCAGGTCTTGCTTTGATGAGTTTTTACAATATTTGTTATCTTAAAGCTTTTTCCTGGCAAATAACTTCCTATATGGTTTGTTACATACCGTTTCTGCCATGTGTTCCATTTCCCCTCCACCTGCTTAAGCACATCATAGACTTCTAAGGTTCTGAATTTTCAGAACCATTTTTGTTCCCCATCTCACTAGATCACACTGGGAGTCTCTAGACCACACTGGGAGCAGTTTTGGGCGCATCAACCCTTACTGGTTTATATTGGGAGTTGCTGCCACAGGTCTCAGGGGCTCAGGAGCAGCTCCCAGTGCTTACTGGTTTATACTGGTGCCCTCTCAGTCTATGCCTAGGAACACCAGTGGGTGCTGGCGGGCAGGCAGGACCTTGACGCCAAGCCATCCTTTGCTGGGGCACTGCTGAGCCGTGACTTCTCCAACTTCTCAGCCTGGCACCACTGCCTGCAGCTGCCAGGGACTCCAGAAAGGACGAGGCTGGGGCACTGCCCCACGAAAGGCTGTAGGAATGTGAGCAATTCCCCAGTAAAATTCCCACAATTTCACAGGATCCCCAAAAATTTCCAGCCCCTCCCTCACCTAAAGTGGGAGGTGATGTGTCCTGTTGGGTTGAATGAGTAGAACTGGTGTCTCTAAATCCCCTTTGACTTTAATGGGTACACCTGAACTCTAGTACACTTGAGTATTCAGATATTGGGGTTTCCCCTGCTGCCCCCTTGAGATTTTGGGGTGCCCCCTTTGCCCCCTCCCAGAGCTAGAGCTGGTGCAGAACACTGTCTTCACCAACCCCACAGACCAAAGCACCTGGGTGTACCTGCACTGCATCCTCTCCTGAGGTAACTCAGGGCTCCCTCCCACCCTTGAGGCCCTCACATGGAGTTTTGAGGTACCCCCTGAATGTTGGGGTGCCCCCCAACAGCCCCTCGGCTACCAAGGCTCATCTGTGTCCACGTCGACTGGGAGGACAGTGGCCATCATCTTCTCCTGGCCTGCTAGGGTGAGTCAGGGTACTTGGGTGCCCCAAAAATAACCTGGAGAGCCCCCCAAATTATCTGGGTTCACCTGTGTACTCCCCCAAATCACCTGGATCTCCCCAAAAATCATCTGGGTATCCCCAAAAATTACCTCCGTGTACTTCAGTGTCCCTGAAAATCACCTGGATTAACCCAAAAATCACCTGGATACAGCTGGGTACCCATGGAACACCTAAATCACCCATAACCCCTGAGGGCCCCAAAACTGGTGTCCCAAAAATCTTCATTTCTTTGACTGTGTGGACCTGGTGTCCCTGAATCCCCAATGATTTTAAAGGGTACATGTTGAGTCCTGTTTATACCCATTTATCTCTATAAATCCCTCCCAGTGGTCCCACTTATGCTCCAGTGCTCCCAGTAACCCCAGTGTCCCCCCTTAGCCCTTCCCAGTGCTCCCAGTTGATCCACTAACCCTTCCCAATCAAGCCCTATTAATGGGTAGTTCTGGTATCCCTCAATCCCGTTGGACTTCAATGCGTAGACTCTATGTCTGAAAATTTTTGCTGCCAAAAATCCCAACTTTGGGCTCAGAATTCCCAGATTTGGATCTGAAAATGAAGATTTGGGGCTTAAGTGGAGGCACAGCTCCAGCACAGGCTGAAGGTGTGGGATCAAGAATTTGTGATTAGTTCCCAGGAATTATGCCAGGACTTCCAGAGTGTCAGCACCATGATCCTGAAATGGAAATTCCCAAAATTCAGCCCAGCATTTCCCACAAATTTCCCCATTTCAGCACCAAATTTCTGCAAAATCCATGTTGACTGGTGGGTAATCCCAGTTTCCTTAAATCCCTATTGATTTCAAAAGGTAGACCTGATGTTTCTAAATCCCACTTGATTTTTAAAATAGGTCAACTTGCTATTCCTACATTGCTATTGATTTCAAATGGTAGACCTGATGTCCATAAGATCTCTATTGGGAGATGAATAATACAAGAGATGGAACAACTGAGACACATTGTCAAAGATGGTTTATTGCTTTATTTCATCAGTCTCATAGAAGGGTGAGACATTAAAGGTGTTACATCCAGGGCCATATCAGAAGCTTCCTCATTCTTAGTTACTGATGCCTTATGTTAGTTTTTTAGCCAAACAAAAACTTCTATGAATTTTGCTGGTGTCTTTTTACACCAATCATTAATTGCTTTGCTTCCCATGGCTTTGGTGCAATGCATCATTTTTCAGTATATCATATAACACTGCAGAAACCTACATTGATACATCTTAACATCTAATTAACTTTATAACAAGTTATTCTTGCTAAACTTTAAAATCTTTTACTATCTTACTGTAAGGGTCGGTCCGAAGTTCCCCTCGATTTTGCCTCCCGACCGTCGCAAGGAGACCTCGAGGACTCCACCCAGGCTGACTCCGAACAATGGTTTACTGGCCGGGCCAGGTGGATGTTCATGACTGTGTGCTGGTGTATTGTGTTCACTGGACCGTGCTGTTGTGGCACCAACCAGAGACTATGTTGCATCAACTGAGAACTGCTTGTCCGTACCTGTCTCCTGCAGCACCACACAATGGTCCATAAATCTTCCCACCTTTTGGCCAGAGGCCACTCGCTTTGGAGAAGGACTATAAAAGAGCGACCCTCTGGGAAAGACCCTTTGAGATCTCTCCACTGATGAAGACCCCTGAGATCTCCCCACGGACGAGGACTCGTCTATCGGATGACCCGTGAGGACGCCCGTCTCGTCTGTTGGTAGCTATTCTCCCATCCCTTCCTTTCCTTCCCCTTTCCTTATCCTGTACCTCTCCCCTTTACCGTAACTGAATTGTTGGCATTTGATGAAATGCATTGCTGTTGTTGACTAAACTGATTTTCTGTTGTTGAATAAACTGATTTTGTCCCCTGCATTTTGCCTGTTTGCACCTTTGAGATCAAAAGAACCATCACGACCCCCGCTCTGCATTAATAGCGGATCGTGACATTAAATTGGCGTCACGGACAGGATTTTCTGGCAGAGAGAAGGGATGCAAGGTTGTCTGTAGTCTGTATCAGGGGAAGGAAGTCTTACTCCAGCTGCACCTAGCTGGCCACCTTGAATGGGTGAGCCTGTCTAGAAAGCAAGGGGGGTTTTTCTGATTTCCCGCAGACTGCAGACACCTTGGTGTGGAGCATCCCCAGACTCACTTGAGGGTTCTGTCGTCAGAATTTCACAAAAGATCTACTGGTGCAAAAGGCGGGACACTGTTGTTGTTGTTGTTGTTGTTGTTGTTGTTGTTGTTGTTGTTGTTTTATGATGTTTGACTGCTTGGTGCAGTGAAGAGACAACCTGGTGTTTTGTAACTAAGGAGTACCTCCCAAGTAGTTTGGTCTCTTCACCCACACAGGGAAGCGAAGGGGTGCACACAGCGAAAGCTGTTTCGTTGTGTGTGGTAACTTAAGCAATAGACCTCCCTGTTGTGGTTTTTACTTATCCCTTCACAAAATGACTGAGA